>NC_138966.1:52718269-53328461 GCF_055761805.1 Camellia sinensis
TTACATACCATTTCTTGCGCATTACGGTTCGAACACTCGAACACCTATACGGATTCTCCTGCACAGTGGCAGATATGTAAATACGGGGTTTCCATACCAATTCTTGCGCATTACGGTTCGAACACCCGAACACCTATACAGATTCTCCTGCACAGTGGCAGATATGTAAATACGGAGTTTACATACCATTTCTTGCGCATTACGGTTCGAACACCCGAACACCTATACGGATTCTCCTACACAGTGGCAGATATGTAAATACGGGGTTTCCATACCAATTCTTGCGCACTACGGTTCGAACACCCGAACACCTATACGGATTATCCTGCACAGTGGCAGATATGTAAATACGGGGTTTACATACCATTTCTTGTGGATTACGGTTCGAACACTCAAACACCTATACGGATTATCCTGCACAGTGGCAGATATGTAAATACGGGGATTACATACCATTTCTTGCGCATTACGGTTCGAACACTCGAACACCTATACGGATTATCCAGCACAGTGGCAGATATGTAAATACGGGGTTTCCATACCAATTCTTGCGCATTACGGTTCGAACACTCGAACACCTATACGGATTATTCTGCACAGTGGCAGATATGTAAATACGGGGTTTACATACCATTTCTTGCGCATTACGGTTCGAACACTCGAACACCTATACGGATTCTCCTGCACAGTGGCAGATATGTAAATACGAGGTTTCCATACCAATTCTTGCGCATTACGGTTCGAACACCCAAACACATATACGGATTCTCCTGCACAGTGGCAGATATTTAAATAAGGGGTTTACATACCATTTCTTGCGCATTACGGTTCGAACACTCGAACACCTATACGGATTCTCCTGCACAGTGGCAGATATGTAAATACGGGGTTTCGATACCAATTCTTGCGCATTACGGTTCGAACACTCGAACACCTATACGGATTCTCCTGCACAGTGGCAGATATGTAAATACGGGGTTTACATACCATTTCTTGCGCATTACGGTTCGAACACTCGAACACCTATACGGATTCTCCTGCACAGTGGCAGATATGTAAATACGGGGTTTCCATACCAATTCTTGCGCATTACGGTTCGAACACCCGAACACCTATACAGATTCTCCTGCACAGTGGCAGATATGTAAATACGGAGTTTACATACCATTTCTTGCGCATTACGGTTCGAACACCCGAACACCTATACGGATTCTCCTACACAGTGGCAGATATGTAAATACGGGGTTTCCATACCAATTCTTGCGCACTACGGTTCGAACACCCGAACACCTATACGGATTATCCTGCACAGTGGCAGATATGTAAATACGGGGTTTACATACCATTTCTGGTGGATTACGGTTCGAACACTCAAACACCTATACGGATTATCCTGCACAGTGGCAGATATGTAAATACGGGGATTACATACCATTTCTTGCGCATTACGGTTCGAACACTCGAACACCTATACGGATTATCCAGCACAGTGGCAGATATGTAAATACGGGGTTTCCATACCAATTCTTGCGCATTACGGTTCGAACACTCGAACACCTATACGGATTATTCTGCACAGTGGCAGATATGTAAATACGGGGTTTACATACCATTTCTTGCGCATTACGGTTCGAACACCCGAACACCTATACGGATTCTCTTGCACAGTGGCAGATATGTAAATACGGGGTTTACATACCATTTCTTGCGCATTACGGTTCGAACACTCGAACACCTATACGGATCATTCTGCACAGTGGCAGATATGTAAATACGGGGTTTACATACCATTTCTTGCGCATTACGGTTCGAACACCCGAACACCTATACGGATTCTCCTACACAGTGGCAGATATGTAAATACGGGGTTTCCATACCAATTCTTGCGCACTACGGTTCGAACACCCGAACACCTATACGGATTATCCTGCACAGTGGCAGATATGTAAATACGGGGTTTCCATACCAATTCTTGCGCATTACGGTTCGAACACCCGAACACCTATACGGATTCTCCTGCACAGTGGCAGATATGTAAATACGGAGTTTACATACCATTTCTTGCGCATTACGGTTCGAACACCCGAACACCTATACGGATTCTCCTACACAGTGGCAGATATGTAAATACGGGGTTTACATACCATTTCTTGCGCATTACGGTTCGAACACTCGAACACCTATACAGATTATCCTGCACAGTGGCAGATATGTAAATACGGGGTTTCCATACCAATTCTTGCGCACTACGGTTCGAACACCCGAACACCTATACGGATTGTCCTGCACAGTGGCAGATATGTAAATACGGGGTTTACATACCATTTCTTGTGGATTACGGTTCGAACACTCAAACACCTATACGGATTCTCCTGCACAGTGGCAGATTTGTAAATACGGGGATTACATACCATTTCTTGCGCATTACGGTTCGAACACTCGAACACCTATACGGATTATCCAGCACAGTGGCAGATATGTAAATACGGGGTTTCCATACCAATTCTTGCGCATTACGGTTCGAACACTCGAACACCTATACGGATTATTCTGCACAGTGGCAGATATGTAAATACGGGGTTTACATACCATTTCTTGCGCATTACGGTTCGAACACCCGAACACCTATACGGATTCTCTTGCATAGTGGCAGATATGTAAATACGGGGTTTACATACCATTTCTTGCGCATTACGGTTCGAACACTCGAACACCTATACGGATCATTCTGCACAGTGGCAGATATGTAAATACGGGGTTTACATACCATTTCTTGCGCATTACGGTTCGAACACCCGAACACCTATACGGATTCTCTTGCACAGTGGCAGATATGTAAATACGGGGTTTACATACCATTTCTTGCGCATTACGGTTCGAACCCTCGAACACCTATACGGATTCTCCTGCACAGTGGCAGATATGTAAATACGGGGTTTCCATACCAATTCTTGCGCATTACGGTTCGAACACTCGAACACCTATACGGATTATCCTGCACAGTGGCAGCTGTGTAAATACGGGGTTTACATACCATTTCTTGCGCATTACGGTTCGAACACCCGAACACCTATACGGATTCTCCTGCACAGTGGCAGATATGTAAATACGGGGTTTACGTACCATTTCTTGCGCATTACGGTTCGAACACTCGAACACCTATACGGATTCTCCTGCACAGTGGCAGATATGTAAATACGAGATTTCCATACCAATTCTTGCGCATTACGGTTCGAACACCCAAACACATATACGGATTCTCCTGCACAGTGGCAGATATGTAAATACGGGGTTTACATACCATTTCTTGCGCATTACGGTTTGAACACTCGAACACCTATACGGATTCTCCTGCACAGTGGCAGATTTGTAAATACGGGGTTTCGATACCAATTCTTGCGCATTACGGTTCGAACACTCGAACACCTATACGGATTCTCCTACACTGTGGCAGATATGTAAATACGGGGTTTACATACCATTTCTTGCGCATTACGGTTCGAACACTCGAACACCTATACGGATTCTCCTGCACAGTGGCAGATATGTAAATACGGGGTTTCCATACCAATTCTTGCGCATTACGGTTCGAACACCCGAACACCTATACGGATTCTCCTGCACAGTGGCAGATATGTAAATACGGAGTTTACATACCATTTCTTGCGCATTACGGTTCGAACACCCGAACACCTATACGGATTCTCCTGCACAGTGGCAGATATGTAAATACGGGGTTTACATACCATTTCTTGCGCATTACGGTTCGAACACTCGAACACCTATACGGATCATTCTGCACAGTGGCAGATATGTAAATACGGGGTTTCCATACCAATTCTTGCGCATTACGGTTCGAACACCCGAACACCTATACGGATTCTCCTGCACAGTGGCAGATATGTAAATACGGGGTTTACATACCATTTCATGCGCATTACGGTTCGAACACTCAAACTCCTATACGGATATTCCTGCACAGTGGCAGATATGTAAATACGAGGATTACATACCATTTCTTGCGCATTACGGTTCGAACACTCGAACACCTATACGGATTATCCTGCACAGTGGCAGATGTGTAAATACGGGGTTTACATACCATTTCTTGCGCATTACGGTTCGAACACCCGAACACCTATACGGATTCTCCTGCACAGTGGCAGATATGTAAATACGGGGTTTACATACCATTTCTTGCGCATTACGGTTTGAACACTCGAACACCTATACGGATTCTCCTACACAGTGGCAGATATGCAAATACGGGGTTTCCGTACCAATTCTTGCGCATTACGGTTCGAACACTCGAACACCTATACGGATTCTCCTGCACAGTGGCAGATATGTAAATACGGGGTTTACGTACCATTTCTTGCGCATTACGGTTCGAACACTCGAACACCTATACGGATTCTCCTGCACAGTGGCAGATATGTAAATACGAGGTTTCCATACCAATTCTTGCGCATTACGGTTCGAACACCCAAACACCTATACGGATTCTCCTGTACAGTGGCAGATATTTAAATAAGGGGTTTACATACCATTTCTTGCGCATTACGGTTCGAACACTCGAACACCTATACGGATTCTCCTGCACAGTGGCAGATATGTAAATACGGGGTTTCGATACCAATTCTTGGGCATTACGGTTCGAACACTCGAACACCTATACGGATTCTCCTGCACAGTGGCAGATATGTAAATACGGGGTTTACATACCATTTCTTGCGCATTACGGTTCGAACACTCGAACACCTATACGGATTCTCCTGCACAGTGGCAGATATGTAAATACGGGGTTTCCATACCAATTCTTGCGCATTACGGTTCGAACACCCGAACACCTATACGGATTCTCCTGCACAGTGGCAGATATGTAAATACGGAGTTTACATACCATTTCTTGCGCATTACGGTTCGAACACCCGAACACCTATACGGATTCTCCTACACAGTGGCAGATATGTAAATACGGGGTTTCCATACCAATTCTTGCGCACTACGGTTCGAACACCCGAACACCTATACGGATTATCCTGCACAGTGGCAGATATGTAAATACGGGGTTTACATACCATTTCTTGTGGATTACGGTTCGAACACTCAAACACCTATACGGATTCTCCTGCACAGTGGCAGATATGTAAATACGGGGATTACATACCATTTCTTGCGCATTACGGTTCGAACACTCGAACACCTATACGGATTATCCAGCACAGTGGCAGATATGTAAATACGGGGTTTACATACCATTTCTTGCGCATTACGGTTCGAACACCCGAACACCTATACGGATTCTCTTGCACAGTGGCAGATATGTAAATACGGGGTTTACATACCATTTCTTGCGCATTACGGTTCGAACACTCGAACACGTATACGGATCATTCTGCACAGTGGCAGATATGTAAATACGGGGTTTACATACCATTTCTTGCGCATTACGGTTCGAACACTCGAACACCTATACGGATTATCCAGCACAGTGGCAGATATGTAAATACGGGGTTTCCATACCAATTCTTGCGCATTACGGTTCGAACACTCGAACACCTATACGGATTATTCTGCACAGTGGCAGATATGTAAATACGGGGTTTACATACCATTTCTTGCGCATTACGGTTCGAACACCCGAACACCTATACGGATTCTCTTGCACAGTGGCAGATATGTAAATACGGGGTTTACGTACCATTTCTTGCGCATTACGGTTCGAACACCCGAACACCTATACGGATCATTCTGCACAGTGGCAGATATGTAAATACGGGGTTTACATACCATTTCTTGCGCATTACGGTTCGAACACCCGAACACCTATACGGATTCTCTTGCACAGTGGTAGATATGTAAATACGGGGTTTACATACCATTTCTTGCGCATTACGGTTCGAACACTCGAACACCTATACGGATTCTCCTGCACAGTGGCAGATATGTAAATACGGGGTTTCCATACCAATTCTTGCGCATTACGGTTCGAACACTCGAACACCTATACGGATTATCCTGCACAGTGGCAGATGTGTAAATACGGGGTTTACATACCATTTCTTGCGCATTACGGTTCGAACACCCGAACACCTATACGGATTCTCCTGCACAGTGGCAGATATGTAAATACAGGGTTTACGTACCATTTCTTGCGCATTACGGTTCGAACACTCGAACACCTATACGGATTCTCCAGCACAGTGGCAGATATGTAAATACGAGGTTTCCATACCAATTCTTGCGCATTACGGTTCGAACACCCAAACACCTATACGGATTCTCCTGCACAGTGGTAGATATGTAAATACGGGGTTTACATACCATTTCTTGCGCATTACGGTTCGAACACTCGAACACCAATACGGATTCTCCTGCACAGTGGCAGATATGTAAATACGGGGTTTCGATACCAATTCTTGCGCATTACGGTTCGAACACTCGAACACCTATACGGATTCTCCTGCACAGTGGCAGATATGTAAATACGGGGTTTACATACCATTTCTTGCGCATTACGGTTCGAACAATCGAACACCTATACGGATTCTCCTGCACAGTGGCAGATATGTAAATACGAGGTTTCCATACCAATTCTTGCGCACTACGGTTCGAACACCCGAACACCTATACGGATTATCCTACACAGTGGCAGATATGTAAATACGGGGTTTACATACCATTTCTTGGGGATTACGGTTCGAACACTCAAACACGTATACGGATTCTCCTGCACAGTGGCAGATATGTAAATACGGGGATTACATACCATTTCTTGCGCATTACGGTTCGAACACTCGAACACCTATACGGATTATCCAGCACAGTGGCAGATATGTAAATACGGGGTTTCCATACCAATTCTTGCGCATTACGGTTCGAACACTCGAACACCTATACGGATTATTCTGCACAGTGGCAGATATGTAAATACGGGGTTTACATACCATTTCTTGCGCATTACGGTTCGAACACCCGAACACCTATACGGATTCTCTTGCACAGTGGCAGATATGTAAATACGGGGTTTACGTACCATTTCTTGCGCATTACGGTTCGAACACCCGAACACCTATACGGATCATTCTGCACAGTGGCAGATATGTAAATACGGGGTTTACATACCATTTCTTGCGCATTACGGTTCGAACACCCGAACACCTATACGGATTCTCTTGCACAGTGGTAGATATGTAAATACGGGGTTTACATACCATTTCTTGCGCATTACGGTTCGAACACTCGAACACCTATACGGATTCTCCTGCACAGTGGCAGATATGTAAATACGGGGTTTCCATACCAATTCTTGCGCATTACGGTTCGAACACTCGAACACCTATACGGATTATCCTGCACAGTGGCAGATGTGTAAATACGGGGTTTACATACCATTTCTTGCGCATTACGGTTCGAACACCCGAACACCTATACGGATTCTCCTGCACAGTGGCAGATATGTAAATACAGGGTTTACGTACCATTTCTTGCGCATTACGGTTCGAACACTCGAACACCTATACGGATTCTCCAGCACAGTGGCAGATATGTAAATACGAGGTTTCCATACCAATTCTTGCGCATTACGGTTCGAACACCCAAACACCTATACGGATTCTCCTGCACAGTGGTAGATATGTAAATACGGGGTTTACATACCATTTCTTGCGCATTACGGTTCGAACACTCGAACACCTATACGGATTCTCCTGCACAGTGGCAGATATGTAAATACGGGGTTTCGATACCAATTCTTGCGCATTACGGTTCGAACACTCGAACACCTATACGGATTCTCCTGCACAGTGGCAGATATGTAAATACGGGGTTTACATACCATTTCTTGCGCATTACGGTTCGAACAATCGAACACCTATACGGATTCTCCTGCACAGTGGCAGATATGTAAATACGAGGTTTCCATACCAATTCTTGCGCACTACGGTTCGAACACCCGAACACCTATACGGATTATCCTACACAGTGGCAGATATGTAAATACGGGGTTTACATACCATTTCTTGGGGATTACGGTTCGAACACTCAAACACGTATACGGATTCTCCTGCACAGTGGCAGATATGTAAATACGGGGATTACATACCATTTCTTGCGCATTACGGTTCGAACACTCGAACACCTATACGGATTATCCAGCACAGTGGCAGATATGTAAATACGGGGTTTCCATACCAATTCTTGCGCATTACGGTTCGAACACTCGAACACCTATACGGATTATTCTGCACAGTGGCAGATATGTAAATACGGGGTTTACATACCATTTCTTGCGCATTACGGTTCGAACACCCGAACACCTATACGGATTCTCTTGCACAGTGGCAGATATGTAAATACGGGGTTTACGTACCATTTCTTGCGCATTACGGTTCGAACACTCGAACACCTATACGGATCATTCTGCACAGTGGCAGATATGTAAATACGGGGTTTCCATACCAATTCTTGCGCATTACGGTTCGAACACCCGAACACCTATACGGATTCTACTGCACAGTGGCAGATATGTAAATACGGGGTTTACATACCATTTCTTGCGCATTACGGTTCGAACACTCGAACACCTATACGGATTCTCCTGCACAGTGGCAGATATGTAAATACGGGGTTTCCATACCATTTCTTGCGCATTACGGTTCGAACACTCGAACACCTATACGGATTCTCCTGCACAGCGACAGATATGTAAATACGGGGTTTCCATACCAATTCTTGCGCATTACGGTTCGAACACCCGAACACCTATACGGATTCTACTGCACAGTGGCAGATATGTAAATACGGGGTTTACATACCATTTCTTGCGCATTACGGTTCGAACACTCGAACACCTATACGGATTCTCCTGCACAGTGGCAGATATGTAAATACGGGGTTTCCATACCATTTCTTGCGCATTACGGTTCGAACACTCGAACACCTATACGGATTCTCCTGCACAGTGGCAGATATGTAAATACGGGGTTTCCATACCAATTCTTGCGCATTACAGTTCGAACACCCGAACACCTATACAGATTCTCCTGCACAGTGGCAGATATGTAAATACGGGGTTTACATACCATTTCTTGCGCATTACGGTTCGAACACTCGAACACCTATACGGATTCTCCTGCACAGTGGCAGATATGTAAATACGGGGTTTCCATACCAATTCTTGCGCATTACGGTTCGAACACTCGAACACCTATACGGATTATCCTGCACAGTGGCAGATGTGTAAATACGGGGTTTACATACCATTTCTTGCGCATTACGGTTCGAACACCCGAACACCTATACGGATTCTCCTGCACAGTGGCAGATATGTAAATACAGGGTTTACGTACCATTTCTTGCGCATTACGGTTCGAACACTCGAACACCTATACGGATTCTCCAGCACAGTGGCAGATATGTAAATACGAGGTTTCCATACCAATTCTTGCGCATTACGGTTCGAACACCCAAACACCTATACGGATTCTCCTGCACAGTGGTAGATATGTAAATACGGGGTTTACATACCATTTCTTGCGCATTACGGTTCGAACACTCGAACACCAATACGGATTCTCCTGCACAGTGGCAGATATGTAAATACGGGGTTTCGATACCAATTCTTGCGCATTACGGTTCGAACACTCGAACACCTATACGGATTCTCCTGCACAGTGGCAGATATGTAAATACGGGGTTTACATACCATTTCTTGCGCATTACGGTTCGAACAATCGAACACCTATACGGATTCTCCTGCACAGTGGCAGATATGTAAATACGAGGTTTCCATACCAATTCTTGCGCACTACGGTTCGAACACCCGAACACCTATACGGATTATCCTACACAGTGGCAGATATGTAAATACGGGGTTTACATACCATTTCTTGGGGATTACGGTTCGAACACTCAAACACGTATACGGATTCTCCTGCACAGTGGCAGATATGTAAATACGGGGATTACATACCATTTCTTGCGCATTACGGTTCGAACACTCGAACACCTATACGGATTATCCAGCACAGTGGCAGATATGTAAATACGGGGTTTCCATACCAATTCTTGCGCATTACGGTTCGAACACTCGAACACCTATACGGATTATTCTGCACAGTGGCAGATATGTAAATACGGGGTTTACATACCATTTCTTGCGCATTACGGTTCGAACACCCGAACACCTATACGGATTCTCTTGCACAGTGGCAGATATGTAAATACGGGGTTTACGTACCATTTCTTGCGCATTACGGTTCGAACACCCGAACACCTATACGGATCATTCTGCACAGTGGCAGATATGTAAATACGGGGTTTACATACCATTTCTTGCGCATTACGGTTCGAACACCCGAACACCTATACGGATTCTCTTGCACAGTGGTAGATATGTAAATACGGGGTTTACATACCATTTCTTGCGCATTACGGTTCGAACACTCGAACACCTATACGGATTCTCCTGCACAGTGGCAGATATGTAAATACGGGGTTTCCATACCAATTCTTGCGCATTACGGTTCGAACACTCGAACACCTATACGGATTATCCTGCACAGTGGCAGATGTGTAAATACGGGGTTTACATACCATTTCTTGCGCATTACGGTTCGAACACCCGAACACCTATACGGATTCTCCTGCACAGTGGCAGATATGTAAATACAGGGTTTACGTACCATTTCTTGCGCATTACGGTTCGAACACTCGAACACCTATACGGATTCTCCAGCACAGTGGCAGATATGTAAATACGAGGTTTCCATACCAATTCTTGCGCATTACGGTTCGAACACCCAAACACCTATACGGATTCTCCTGCACAGTGGTAGATATGTAAATACGGGGTTTACATACCATTTCTTGCGCATTACGGTTCGAACACTCGAACACCTATACGGATTCTCCTGCACAGTGGCAGATATGTAAATACGGGGTTTCGATACCAATTCTTGCGCATTACGGTTCGAACACTCGAACACCTATACGGATTCTCCTGCACAGTGGCAGATATGTAAATACGGGGTTTACATACCATTTCTTGCGCATTACGGTTCGAACAATCGAACACCTATACGGATTCTCCTGCACAGTGGCAGATATGTAAATACGAGGTTTCCATACCAATTCTTGCGCACTACGGTTCGAACACCCGAACACCTATACGGATTATCCTACACAGTGGCAGATATGTAAATACGGGGTTTACATACCATTTCTTGGGGATTACGGTTCGAACACTCAAACACGTATACGGATTCTCCTGCACAGTGGCAGATATGTAAATACGGGGATTACATACCATTTCTTGCGCATTACGGTTCGAACACTCGAACACCTATACGGATTATCCAGCACAGTGGCAGATATGTAAATACGGGGTTTCCATACCAATTCTTGCGCATTACGGTTCGAACACTCGAACACCTATACGGATTATTCTGCACAGTGGCAGATATGTAAATACGGGGTTTACATACCATTTCTTGCGCATTACGGTTCGAACACCCGAACACCTATACGGATTCTCTTGCACAGTGGCAGATATGTAAATACGGGGTTTACGTACCATTTCTTGCGCATTACGGTTCGAACACTCGAACACCTATACGGATCATTCTGCACAGTGGCAGATATGTAAATACGGGGTTTACATACCATTTCTTGCGCATTACGGTTCGAACACCCGAACACCTATACGGATTCTCTTGCACAGTGGCAGATATGTAAATACGGGGTTTACATACCATTTCTTGCGCATTACGGTTCGAACACTCGAACACCTATACGGATTCTCCTGCACAGTGGCAGATATGTAAATACGGGGTTTCCATACCAATTCTTGCGCATTACGGTTCGAACACTCGAACACCTATACGGATTATCCTGCACAGTGGCAGATGTGTAAATACGGGGTTTACATACCATTTCTTGCGCATTACGGTTCGAACACCCGAACACCTATACGGATTCTCCTGCACAGTGGCAGATATGTAAATACAGGGTTTACGTACCATTTCTTGCGCATTACGGTTCGAACACTCGAACACCTATACGGATTCTCCAGCACAGTGGCAGATATGTAAATACGAGGTTTCCATACCAATTCTTGCGCATTACGGTTCGAACACCCAAACACCTATACGGATTCTCCTGCACAGTGGTAGATATGTAAATACGGGGTTTACATACCATTTCTTGCGCATTACGGTTCGAACACTCGAACACCTATACGGATTCTCCTGCACAGTGGCAGATATGTAAATACGGGGTTTCGATACCAATTCTTGCGCATTACGGTTCGAACACTCGAACACCTATACGGATTCTCCTGCACAGTGGCAGATATGTAAATACGGGGTTTACATACCATTTCTTGCGCATTACGGTTCGAACAATCGAACACCTATACGGATTCTCCTGCACAGTGGCAGATATGTAAATACGAGGTTTCCATACCAATTCTTGCGCACTACGGTTCGAACACCCGAACACCTATACGGATTATCCTACACAGTGGCAGATATGTAAATACGGGGTTTACATACCATTTCTTGGGGATTACGGTTCGAACACTCAAACACGTATACGGATTCTCCTGCACAGTGGCAGATATGTAAATACGGGGATTACATACCATTTCTTGCGCATTACGGTTCGAACACTCGAACACCTATACGGATTATCCAGCACAGTGGCAGATATGTAAATACGGGGTTTCCATACCAATTCTTGCGCATTACGGTTCGAACACTCGAACACCTATACGGATTATTCTGCACAGTGGCAGATATGTAAATACGGGGTTTACATACCATTTCTTGCGCATTACGGTTCGAACACCCGAACACCTATACGGATTCTCTTGCACAGTGGCAGATATGTAAATACGGGGTTTACGTACCATTTCTTGCGCATTACGGTTCGAACACTCGAACACCTATACGGATCATTCTGCACAGTGGCAGATATGTAAATACGGGGTTTACATACCATTTCTTGCGCATTACGGTTCGAACACCCGAACACCTATACGGATTCTCTTGCACAGTGGCAGATATGTAAATACGGGGTTTACATACCATTTCTTGCGCATTACGGTTCGAACACTCGAACACCTATACGGATTCTCCTGCACAGTGGCAGATATGTAAATACGGGGTTTCCATACCAATTCTTGCGCATTACGGTTCGAACACTCGAACACCTATACGGATTATCCTGCACAGTGGCAGATGTGTAAATACGGGGTTTACATACCATTTCTTGCGCATTACGGTTCGAACACCCGAACACCTATACGGATTCTCCTGCACAGTGGCAGATATGTAAATACGGGGTTTACATACCATTTCTTGCGCATTACGGTTCGAACACTCGAACACCTATACGGATTCTCCTACACAATGGCAGATATGTAAATACGGGGTTTCCGTACCAATTCTTGCGCGTTACGGTTCGAACACCCGAACCCCTATATGGATTCTCCTGCACAGTGGCAGATATGTAAATACAGGGTTTACGTACCATTTTTTGCGCATTACGGTTCGAACACTTGAACACCTATACGGATTCTCCAGCACAGTGGCAGATATGTAAATACGAGGTTTCCATACCAATTCTTGCGCATTACGGTTCGAACACCCAAACACCTATACGGATTCTCCTGCACAGTGGCAGATATGTAAATACGGGGTTTACATACCATTTCTTGCGCATTACGGTTCGAACACTCGAACACCTATACGGATTCTCCTGCACAGTGGCAGATATGTAAATACGGGGTTTCGATACCAATTCTTGCGCATTACGGTTCGAACACTCGAACACCTATACGGATTATCCTGCACAGTGGCAGATATGTAAATACGGGGTTTCCATACCAATTCTTGCGCACTACGGTTCGAACACCCGAACACCTATACGGATTATCCTGCACAGTGGCAGATATGTAAATACGGGGTTTACATACCAATTCTTGCGCATTACGGTTCGAACACTCGAACACCTATACGGATTATTCTGCACAGTGGCAGATATGTAAATACGGGGTTTACATACCATTTCTTGCGCATTACGGTTCGAACACCCGAACACCTATACGGATTCTCTTGCACAGTGGCAGATATGTAAATACGGGGTTTACGTACCATTTCTTGCGCATTACGGTTCGAACACTCGAACACCTATACGGATCATTCTGCACAGTGGCAGATATGTAAATACGGGGTTTACATACCATTTCTTGCGCATTACGGTTCGAACACCCGAACACCTATACGGATTCTCTTGCACAGTGGCAGATATGTAAATACGGGGTTTACATACCATTTCTTGCGCATTACGGTTCGAACACTCGAACACCTATACGGATTCTCCTGCACAGTGGCAGATATGTAAATACGGGGTTTCCATACCAATTCTTGCGCATTACGGTTCGAACACTCGAACACCTATACGGATTATCCTGCACAGTGGCAGATGTGTAAATACGGGGTTTACATACCATTTCTTGCGCATTACGGTTCGAACACCCGAACACCTATACGGATTCTCCTGCACAGTGGCAGATATGTAAATACGGGGTTTACATACCATTTCTTGCGCATTACGGTTCGAACACTCGAACACCTATACGGATTCTCCTACACAATGGCAGATATGTAAATACGGGGTTTCCGTACCAATTCTTGCGCGTTACGGTTCGAACACCCGAACCCCTATATGGATTCTCCTGCACAGTGGCAGATATGTAAATACAGGGTTTACGTACCATTTTTTGCGCATTACGGTTCGAACACTTGAACACCTATACGGATTCTCCAGCACAGTGGCAGATATGTAAATACGAGGTTTCCATACCAATTCTTGCGCATTACGGTTCGAACACCCAAACACCTATACGGATTCTCCTGCACAGTGGCAGATATGTAAATACGGGGTTTACATACCATTTCTTGCGCATTACGGTTCGAACACTCGAACACCTATACGGATTCTCCTGCACAGTGGCAGATATGTAAATACGGGGTTTCGATACCAATTCTTGCGCATTACGGTTCGAACACTCGAACACCTATACGGATTATCCTGCACAGTGGCAGATATGTAAATACGGGGTTTCCATACCAATTCTTGCGCACTACGGTTCGAACACCCGAACACCTATACGGATTATCCTGCACAGTGGCAGATATGTAAATACGGGGTTTACATACCATTTCTTGTGGATTACGGTTCGAACACTCAAACACCTATACGGATTCTCCTGCACAGTGGCAGATATGTAAATACGGGGATTACATACCATTTCTTGCGCATTACGGTTCGAACTCTCGAACACCTATACGGATTATCCAGCACAGTGGCAGATATGTAAATACGGGGTTTCCATACCAATTCTTGCGCATTACGGTTCGAACACTCGAACACCTATACGGATTATTCTGCCCAGTGGCAGATATGTAAATACGGGGTTTACATACCATTTCTTGCGCATTACGGTTCGAACACTCGAACACCTATACGGATTCTCCTGCACAGTGGCAGATATGTAAATACGAGGTTTCCATACCAATTCTTGCGCATTACGGTTCGAACACTCGAACACCTATACGGATTATGCTGCACAGTGGCAGATATGTAAATACGGGGTTTACATACCATTTCTTGCGCATTACGGTTCGAACACCCGAACACCTATACGGATTCTCCTGCACAGTGGCAGATATGTAAATACGGGGTTTACATACCATTTCTTGCGCATTACGGTTCGAACACTCGAACACCTATACGTATTCTCCTACATAGTGGCAGATATGTAAATACGGGGTTTCCGTACCAATTCTTGCGCATTACGGTTCGAACACCCGAACACCTATACGGATTCTCCTGCACAGTGGCAGATATGTAAATACGGGGTTTACGTACCATTTCTTGCGCACTACGGTTCGAACACTCGAACACCTATACGGATTCTCCTGCACAGTGGCAGATATGTAAATACGAGGTTTCCATACCAATTCTTGCGCATTACGGTTCGAACACCCAAACACATATACGGATTCTCCTGCACAGTGGCAGATATGTAAATACGGGGTTTACATACCATTTCTTGCGCATTACGGTTCGAACACTCGAACACCTATACGGATCATTCTGCACAGTGGCAGATATGTAAATACGGGGTTTACATACCATTTCTTGCGCATTACGGTTCGAACACCCGAACACCTATACGGATTCTCTTGCACAGTGGCAGATATGTAAATACGGGGTTTACATACCATTTCTTGCGCATTACGGTTCGAACACTCGAACACCTATACGGATTCTCCTGCACAGTGGCAGATATGTAAATACGGGGTTTCCATACCAATTCTTGCGCATTACGGTTCGAACACTCGAACACCTATACGGATTATCCTGCACAGTGGCAGATGTGTAAATATGGGGTTTACATACCATTTCTTGCGCATTACGGTTCGAACACCCGAACACCTATACGGATTCTCCTGCACAGTGGCAGATATGTAAATACGGGGTTTACATACCATTTCTTGCGCATTACGGTTCGAACACTCGAACACCTATACGGATTCTCCTACACAATGGCAGATATGTAAATACGGGGTTTCCGTACCAATTCTTGCGCATTACGGTTCGAACACCCGAACACCTATACGGATTCTCCTGCACAGTGGCAGATATGTAAATACGGGGTTTACGTACCATTTCTTGCGCATTACGGTTCGAACACTCGAACACCTATACGGATTATCCTGCACAGTGGCAGATATGTAAATACGAGGTTTCCATACCAATTCTTGCGCATTACGGTTCGAACACCCAAACACATATACGGATTCTCCTGCACAGTGGCAGATATGTAAATACGGGGTTTACATACCATTTCTTGCGCATTACGGTTCGAACACTCGAACACCTATACGGATTCTCCTGCACAGTGGCAGATATGTAAATACGGGGTTTCGATACCAATTCTTGCGCATTACGGTTCGAACACTCGAACACCTATACGGATTCTCCTGCACAGTGGCAGATATGTAAATACGGGGTTTCCATACCAATTCTTGCGCATTACGGTTCGAACACCCGAACACCTATACGGATTCTCCTGCACAGTGGCAGATATGTAAATACGGGGTTTCGATACCAATTCTTGCGCATTACGGTTCGAACACTCGAACACCTATACGGATTCTCCTGCACAGTGGCAGATATGTAAATACGGGGTTTACATACCATTTCTTGCGCATTACGGTTCGAACACTCGAACACCTATACGGATCATTCTGCGCAGTGGCAGATATGTAAATACGGGTTTTACATACCATTTCTTGCGCATTACGGTTCGAACACCCGAACACCTATACGGATTCTCTTGCACAGTGGCAGATATGTAAATACGGGGTTTACATACCATTTCTTGCGCATTACGGTTCGAACACTCGAACACCTATACGGATTCTCCTGCACAGTGGCAGATATGTAAATACGGGGTTTCCATACCAATTCTTGCGCATTACGGTTCGAACACTCGAACACCTATACGGATTATCCTGCACAGTGGCAGATGTGTAAATATGGGGTTTACATACCATTTCTTGCGCATTACGGTTCGAACACCCGAACACCTATACGGTTCTCCTGCACAGTGGCAGATATGTAAATACGGGGTTTACATACCATTTCTTGCGCATTACGGTTCGAACACTCGAACACCTATACGGATTCTCCTACACAATGGCAGATATGTAAATACGGGGTTTCCGTACCAATTCTTGCGCATTACGGTTCGAACACCCGAACACCTATACGGATTCTCCTGCACAGTGGCAGATATGTAAATACGGGGTTTACGTACCATTTCTTGCGCATTACGGTTCGAACACTCGAACACCTATACGGATTATCCTGCACAGTGGCAGATATGTAAATACGAGGTTTCCATACCAATTCTTGCGCATTACGGTTCGAACACCCAAACACATATACGGATTCTCCTGCACAGTGGCAGATATGTAAATACGGGGTTTACATACCATTTCTTGCGCATTACGGTTCGAACACTCGAACACCTATACGGATTCTCCTGCACAGTGGCAGATATGTAAATACGGGGTTTCGATACCAATTCTTGCGCATTACGGTTCGAACACTCGAACACCTATACGGATTCTCCTGCACAGTGGCAGATATGTAAATACGGGGTTTCCATACCAATTCTTGCGCATTACGGTTCGAACACCCGAACACCTATACGGATTCTCCTGCACAGTGGCAGATATGTAAATACGGAGTTTACATACCATTTCTTGCGCATTACGGTTCGAACACCCGAACACCTATACGGATTCTCCTGCACAGTGGCAGATATGTAAATACGGGGTTTACATACCATTTCTGGCGCATTACGGTTCGAACACTCGAACACCTATACGGATTATCCTGCACAGTGGCAGATATGTAAATACGGGGTTTCCATACCAATTCTTGCGCACTACGGTTCGAACACCCGAACACCTATACGGATTATCCTGCACAGTGGCAGATATGTAAATACGGGGTTTCCGTACCAATTCTTGCGCATTACGGTTCGAACACTCGAACACCTATACGGATTCTCCTGCACAGTGGCAGATATGTAAATACGGGGTTTCCATACCAATTCTTGCGCATTACGGTTCGAACACTCGAACACCTATACGGATTATCCTGCACAGTGGCAGATGTGTAAATACGGGGTTTACATACCATTTCTTGCGCATTACGGTTCGAACACCCGAACACCTATACGGATTCTCCTGCACAGTGGCAGATATGTAAATACGGGGTTTACATACCATTTCTTGCGCATTACGGTTCGAACACTCGAACACCTATACGGATCATTCTGCACAGTGGCAGATATGTAAATACGGGGTTTACATACCATTTCTTGCGCATTACGGTTTGAACACCCGAACACCTATACGGATTCTCTTGTACAGTGGCAGATATGTAAATACGGGGTTTACATACCATTTCTTGCGCATTACGGTTCGAACACTCGAACACCTATACGGATTATTCTGCACAGTGGCAGATATGTAAATACGGGGTTTACATACCATTTCTTGTGCGTTACGGTTCGAACACCCGAACACCTATACGGATTCTCTTGCACAGTGGCAGATATGTAAATACGGGGTTTACATACCATTTCTTGCGCATTACGGTTCGAACACTCGAACACCTATACGGATTCTCCTGCACAGTGGCAGATATGTAAATACGGGGTTTCCATACCAATTCTTGCGCATTACGGTTCGAACACTCGAACACCTATACGGATTATCCTGCACAGTGGCAGATATGTAAATACGGGGTTTACATACCATTTCTTGCGCATTACGGTTCGAACACCCGAACACCTATACGGATTCTCCTGCACAGTGGCAGATATGTAAATACGGGGTTTACATACCATTTCTTGCGCATTACGGTTCGAACACTCGAACACCTATACGGATTCTCCTACACAGTGGCAGATATGTAAATACGGGGTTTCCGTACCAATTCTTGCGCATTACGGTTCGAACAACCGAACACCTATACGGATTCTCCTGCACAGTGGCAGATACGTAAATACGGGGTTTACGTACCATTTCTTGCGCATTACGGTTCGAACACTCGAACACCTATACGGATTCTCCTGCACAGTGGCAGATATGTAAATACGAGGTTTCCATACCAATTCTTGCGCATTACGGTTCGAACACCGAAACACATATACGGATTCTCCTGCACAGTGGCAGATATGTAAATACGGGGTTTACATACCATTTCTTGCGCATTACGGTTCGAACACTCGAACACCTATGCGGATTCTACTGCACAGTGGCAAATATGTAAATACGGGGTTTCGATACCAATTCTTGCGCATTACGGTTCGAACACCCGAACACCTATACGGATTCTCTTGCACAGTGGCAGATATGTAAATACGGGGTTTACATACCATTTCTTGCGCATTACGGTTCGAACACTCGAACACCTATACGGATTCTCCTGCACAGTGGCAGATATGTAAATACGGGGTTTCCATACCAATTCTTGCGCATTACGGTTCGAACACTCGAACACCTATACGGATTATCCTGCACAGTGGCAGATATGTAAATACGGGGTTTACATACCATTTCTTGCGCATTACGGTTCGAACACCCGAACACCTATACGGATTCTCCTGCACAGTGGCAGATATGTAAATACGGGGTTTACATACCATTTCTTGCGCATTACGGTTCGAACACTCGAACACCTATACGTATTCTCCTACACAGTGGCAGATATGTAAATACGGGGTTTCCGTACCAATTCTTGCGCATTACGGTTCGAACACCCGAACACCTATACGGATTCTCCTGCACAGTGGCAGATATGTAAATACGGGGTTTACGTACCATTTCTTGCGCACTATGGTTCGAACACTCGAATACCTATACGGATTCTCCTGCACAGTGGCAGATATGTAAATACGTGGTTTCCATACCAATTCTTGCGCATTACGGTTCGAACACCCAAACACATATACGGATTCTCCTGCACAGTGGCAGATATGTAAATACGGGGTTTACATACCATTTCTTGCGCATTACGGTTCGAACACTCGAACACCTATACGGATCATTCTGCACAGTGGCAGATATGTAAATACGGGGTTTACATACCATTTCTTGCGCATTACGGTTTGAACACCCGAACACCTATACGGATTCTCTTGTACAGTGGCAGATATGTAAATACGGGGTTTACATACCATTTCTTGCGCATTACGGTTCGAACACTCGAACACCTATACGGATTATTCTGCACAGTGGCAGATATGTAAATACGGGGTTTACATACCATTTCTTGTGCGTTACGGTTCGAACACCCGAACACCTATACGGATTCTCTTGCACAGTGGCAGATATGTAAATACGGGGTTTACATACCATTTCTTGCGCATTACGGTTCGAACACTCGAACACCTATACGGATTCTCCTGCACAGTGGCAGATATGTAAATACGGGGTTTCCATACCAATTCTTGCGCATTACGGTTCGAACACTCGAACACCTATACGGATTATCCTGCACAGTGGCAGATATGTAAATACGGGGTTTACATACCATTTCTTGCGCATTACGGTTCGAACACCCGAACACCTATACGGATTCTCCTGCACAGTGGCAGATATGTAAATACGGGGTTTACATACCATTTCTTGCGCATTACGGTTCGAACACTCGAACACCTATACGGATTCTCCTACACAGTGGCAGATATGTAAATACGGGGTTTCCGTACCAATTCTTGCGCATTACGGTTCGAACAACCGAACACCTATACGGATTCTCCTGCACAGTGGCAGATACGTAAATACGGGGTTTACGTACCATTTCTTGCGCATTACGGTTCGAACACTCGAACACCTATACGGATTCTCCTGCACAGTGGCAGATATGTAAATACGAGGTTTCCATACCAATTCTTGCGCATTACGGTTCGAACACCGAAACACATATACGGATTCTCCTGCACAGTGGCAGATATGTAAATACGGGGTTTACATACCATTTCTTGCGCATTACGGTTCGAACACTCGAACACCTATGCGGATTCTACTGCACAGTGGCAAATATGTAAATACGGGGTTTCGATACCAATTCTTGCGCATTACGGTTCGAACACCCGAACACCTATACGGATTCTCTTGCACAGTGGCAGATATGTAAATACGGGGTTTACATACCATTTCTTGCGCATTACGGTTCGAACACTCGAACACCTATACGGATTCTCCTGCACAGTGGCAGATATGTAAATACGGGGTTTCCATACCAATTCTTGCGCATTACGGTTCGAACACTCGAACACCTATACGGATTATCCTGCACAGTGGCAGATATGTAAATACGGGGTTTACATACCATTTCTTGCGCATTACGGTTCGAACACCCGAACACCTATACGGATTCTCCTGCACAGTGGCAGATATGTAAATACGGGGTTTACATACCATTTCTTGCGCATTACGGTTCGAACACTCGAACACCTATACGTATTCTCCTACACAGTGGCAGATATGTAAATACGGGGTTTCCGTACCAATTCTTGCGCATTACGGTTCGAACACCCGAACACCTATACGGATTCTCCTGCACAGTGGCAGATATGTAAATACGGGGTTTACGTACCATTTCTTGCGCACTATGGTTCGAACACTCGAATACCTATACGGATTCTCCTGCACAGTGGCAGATATGTAAATACGTGGTTTCCATACCAATTCTTGCGCATTACGGTTCGAACACCCAAACACATATACGGATTCTCCTGCACAGTGGCAGATATGTAAATACGGGGTTTACATACCATTTCTTGCGCATTACGGTTCGAACACTCGAACACCTATACGTATTCTCCTACACAGTGGCAGATATGTAAATACGGGGTTTCCGTACCAATTTTTGCGCATTACGGTTCGAACACTCGAACACCTATACGGATTCTCCTGCACAGTGGCAGATATGTAAATACGAGGTTTCCATACCAATTCTTGCGCATTACGGTTCGAACACCGAAACACATATACGGATTCTCCTGCACAGTGGCAGATATGTAAATACGGGGTTTACGTACCATTTCTTGCGCACTACGGTTCGAACACTCGAACACCTATACGGATTCTCCTGCACAGTGGCAGATATGTAAATACGTGGTTTCCATACCAATTCTTGCGCATTACGGTTCGAACACCCAAACACATATACGGATTCTCCTGCACAGTGGCAGATATGTAAATACGGGGTTTACATACCATTTCTTGCGCATTACGGTTCGAACACTCGAACACCTATACGTATTCTCCTACACAGTGGCAGATATGTAAATACGGGGTTTCCGTACCAATTTTTGCGCATTACGGTTCGAACACTCGAACACCTATACGGATTCTCCTGCACAGTGGCAGATATGTAAATACGTGGTTTCCATACCAATTCTTGCGCATTACGGTTCGAACACCGAAACACATATACGGATTCTCCTGCACAGTGGCAGATATGTAAATACGGGGTTTACATACCATTTCTTGCGCATTACGGTTCGAACACTCGAACACCTATGCGGATTCTACTGCACAGTGGCAGATATGTAAATACGGGGTTTCGATACCAATTCTTGCGCATTACGGTTCGAACACCCGAACACCTATACGGATTCTCTTGCACAGTGGCAGATATGTAAATACGGGGTTTACATACCATTTCTTGCGCATTACGGTTCGAACACTCGAACACCTATACGGATTCTCCTGCACAGTGGCAGATATGTAAATACGGGGTTTCCATACCAATTCTTGCGCATTACGGTTCGAACACTCGAACACCTATACGGATTATCCTGCACAGTGGCAGATATGTAAATACGGGGTTTACATACCATTTCTTGCGCATTACGGTTCGAACACCCGAACACCTATACGGATTCTCCTGCACAGTGGCAGATATGTAAATACGGGGTTTACAAACCATTTCTTGCGCATTACGGTTCGAACACTCGAACACCTATACGTATTCTCCTACACAGTGGCAGATATGTAAATACGGGGTTTCCGTACCAATTCTTGCGCATTACGGTTCGAACACCCGAACACCTATACGGATTCTCCTGCACAGTGGCAGATATGTAAATACGGGGTTTACGTACCATTTCTTGCGCACTACGGTTCGAACACTCGAACACCTATACGGATTCTCCTGCACAGTGGCAGATATGTAAATACGTGGTTTCCATACCAATTCTTGCGCATTACGGTTCGAACACCCAAACACATATACGGATTCTCCTGCACAGTGGCAGATATGTAAATACGGGGTTTACATACCATTTCTTGCGCATTACGGTTCGAACACTCGAACACCTATACGTATTCTCCTACACAGTGGCAGATATGTAAATACGGGGTTTCCGTACCAATTTTTGCGCATTACGGTTCGAACACCCGAACACCTATACGGATTCTCCTGCACAGTGGCAGATATGTAAATACGGGGTTTACGTACCATTTCTTGCGCACTACGGTTCGAACACTCGAACACCTATACGGATTCTCCTGCACAGTGGCAGATATGTAAATACGAGGTTTCCATACCAATTCTTGCGCATTACGGTTCGAACACCCAAACACATATACGGATTCTCCTGCACAGTGGCAGATATGTAAATACGGGGTGTACATACCATTTCTTGCGCATTACGGTTCGAACACCCGAACACCTATACGGATTCTCCTGCACAGTGGCAGATATGTAAATACGGGGTTTACATACCATTTCTTGCGCATTACGGTTTGAACACTCGAACACCTATACGGATTCTCCTGCAGAGTGGCAGATATGTAAATATGGGGTTTCCATACCAATTATTGCGCATTACGGTTCGAACACTCGAACACCTATACGGATTATCCTGCACAGTGGCAGATATGTAAATACGGGGTTTACATACCATTTCTTGCGCATTACGGTTCGAACACCCGAACACCTATACGGATTCTCCTGCACAGTGGCAGATATGTAAATACGGGGTTTACATATCATTTCTTGCGCATTACGGTTCGAACACTCGAACACCTATACGGATTCTCCTACACAGTGGCAGATATGTAAATACGGGGTTTCCGTACCAATTCTTGCGCATTACGGTTCGAACACCCGAACACCTATACGGATTCTCCTGCACAGTGGCAGATACGTAAATACGGGGTTTACGTACCATTTCTTGCGCATTACGGTTCGAACACTCGAACACCTATACGGATTCTCCTGCACAGTGGCAGATATGTAAATACGAGGTTTCCATACCAATTCTTGCGAATTACGGTTCGAACACCCAAACACATTTACGGATTATCCTGCACAGTGGCAGATATGTAAATACGGGGTTTACATACCATTTCTTGCGCATTACGGTTCGAACACCAGAACACCTATACGGATTCTCCTGCACAGTGGCAGATATGTAAATACGGGGTTTACATACCATTTCTTGCGGATTATGGTTCGAACACTCAAACACCTATACGGATTCTCCTGCACAGTGGCAGATATGTAAATACGGGGATTACATACCGTTTCTTGCGGATTACGGTTCGAACACTCGAACACCTATACGGATTCTCCAGCATAGTGGCAGATATGTAAATACGGGGTTTCCATACCAATTCTTGCGCATTACGGTTCGAACACTCGAACACCTATACGGATTATTCTGCATAGTGGCAGATATGTAAATACGGGGTTTACATACCATTTCTTGCGCATTACGGTTCGAACACTCGAACACCTATACGGATTCTCCTGCACAGTGGCAGATATGTAAATACGGGGTTTCCATACCAATTCTTGCGCATTACGGTTCGAACACTCGAACACCTATACGGATTATCCTGCACAGTGGCAGATATGTAAATACGGGGTTTACATACCATTTCTTGCGCATTACGGTTCGAACACCCGAACACCTATACGGATTCTACTGCACAGTGGCAGATATGTAAATACGGGGTTTACATACCATTTCTTGCGCATTACGGTTCGAACACTCGAACACCTATACGTATTCTCCTACACAGTGGCAGATATGTAAATACGGGGTTTCCGTACCAATTCTTGCGCATTACGGTTCGAACACCCGAACACCTATACGGATTCTCCTGCACAGTGGCAGATATGTAAATACGGGGTTTACGTACCATTTCTTGCGCATTACGGTTCGAACACTCGAACACCTTTACGGATTCTCCTGCACAGTGGCAGATATGTAAATACGAGGTTTCCATACCAATTCTTGCGCATTACGGTTCGAACACCCGAACACCTATACGGATTCTCCTGCACAGTGGCAGATACGTAAATACGGGGTTTACGTACCATTTCTTGCGCATTACGGTTCGAACACCAGAACACCTATACGGATTCTCCTGCACAGTGGCAGATATGCAAATACGAGGTTTACATACCATTTCTTGCGGATTATGGTTCGAACACTCAAACACCTATACGTATTCTCCTGCACAGTGGCAGATATGTAAATACGGGGATTACATACCGTTTCTTGCGGATTACGGTTCGAACACTCGAACACCTATACGGATTCTCCAGCATAGTGGCAGATATGTAAATACGGGGTTTCCATACCAATTCTTGCGCATTACGGTTCGAACACTCGAACACCTATACGGATTCTCCTGCACAGTGGCAGATATGTAAATACGGGGTTTACAGACCATTTCTTGCGCATTACGGTTCGAACACTCGAACACCTATACGGATTCTCCTGCACAGTGGCAGATATGTAAATACGAGGTTTCCATACCAATTCTTGCGCATTACGGTTCGAACACCCAAACACATTTACGGATTCTCCTACACAGTGACATATATGTAAATACGGGGTTTACATACCATTTCTTGCGCATTACGGTTCGAACACTCGAACACCTATGCGGATTCTCCTGCACAGTGGCAGATATGTAAATACGAGGTTTCCATACCAATTCTTGCGCATTACGGTTCGAACACCCAAACACATATACGGATTCTCCTGCACAGTGGCAGATATGTAAATACGGGGTTTACATACCATTTCTTGCGCATTACGGTTCGAACACTCGAACACCTATACGGATTCTCCTGCACAGTGGCAGATATGTAAATACGGGGTTTCGATACCAGTTCTTGCGCATTACGGTTCGAACACTCGAACACCTATACGGATTCTCCTGCACAGTGGCAGATATGTAAATACGAGGTTTCCATACCAATTCTTGCGCATTACGGTTCGAACAGCCAAACACATATACGGATTCTCCTGCACAGTGGCAGATATGTAAATACGGGGTTTACATACCATTTCTTGCGCATTACGGTTCGAACACTCGAACACCTATGCGGATTCTCCTGCACAGTGGCAGATATGTAAATACGGGGTTTCGATACCAATTCTTGCGCATTACGGTTCGAACACTCGAACACCTATACGGATTCTCCTGCACAGTGGCAGATATGTAAATACGGGGTTTACATACCATTTCTTGCGCATTATGGTTCGAACACTCGAACACCTATACGGATTCTCCTGCACAGTGGCAGATATGTAAATACGGGGTTTCCATACCAATTCTTGCGCATTACGGTTCGAACACTCGAACACCTATACGGATTATCCTGCACAGTGGCAGATATGTAAATACGGGGTTTACATACCATTTCTTGCGCATTACGGTTCGAACACCCGAACACCTATACGGATTCTACTGCACAGTGGCAGATATGTAAATACGGGGTTTACATACCATTTCTTGCGCATTACGGTTCGAACACTCGAACACCTATACGTATTCTCCTACACAGTGGCAGATATGTAAATACGGGGTTTCCGTACCAATTCTTGCGCATTACGGTTCGAACACCCGAACACCTATACGGATTCTCCTACACAGTGGCAGATATGTAAATACGGGGTTTACGTACCATTTCTTGCGCATTACGGTTCGAACACTCGAACACCTTTACGGATTCTCCTACACAGTGGCAGATATGTAAATACGAGGTTTCCATACCAATTCTTGCGCATTACGGTTCGAACACCCAAACACATATACGGATTCTCCTGCACAGTGGCAGATATGTAAATACGGGGTTTACATATCATTTCTTGCGCATTACGGTTCGAACACTCGAACACCTATACGGATTCTCCTGCACAGTGGCAGATATGTAAATACGGGGTTTCGATACCAATCCTTGCGCATTACGGTTCGAACACTCGAACACCTATACGGATTCTCCTGCACAGTGGCAGATATGTAAATACGGGGTTTACATACCATTTCTTGCGCGTTACGGTTCGAACACTCGAACACCTAGACGGATTCTCCTGCACAGTGGCACAGATATGTAAATACGGGGTTTCCATACCAATTCTTGCGCATTACGGTTCGAACACTCGAACACCTATACGGATTCTCCTGCACAGTGGCAGATATGTAAATACGGGGTTTACATACCATTTCTTGCGCATTACGGTTCGAACACACGAACACCTATACGGATTATCCTGCACAGTGGCAGATATGTAAATACGGGGTTTACATACCATTTCTTGCGCATTACGGTTCGAACACCCGAACACCTATACGGATTCTCCTGCACAGTGGCAGATATGTAAATACGGGGTTTACATACCATTTCTTGCGCATTACGGTTCGAACACTCGAACACCTATACGGATTCTCCTACACAGTGGCAGATATGTAAATACGGGGTTTCCGTACCAATTCTTGCGCATTACGGTTCGAACACCCGAACACCTATACGGATTCTCCTACACAGTGGCAGATACGTAAATACGGGGTTTACGTACCATTTCTTGCGCATTACGGTTCGAACACCAGAACACCTATACGGATTCTCCTGCACAGTGGCAGATATGTAAATACGGGGTTTACATACCATTTCTTGCGGATTATGGTTCGAACACTCAAACACCTATACGGATTCTCCTGCACAGTGGCAGATATGTAAATACGGGGACTACATACCGTTTCTTGCGGATTACGGTTCGAACACTCGAACACCTATACGGATTCTCCAGCATAGTGGCAGATATGTAAATACGGGGTTTCCATACCAATTCTTGCGCATTACGGTTCGAACACTAGAACACCTATACGGATTCTCCTGCACAGTGGCAGATATGTAAATACGGGGTTTACATACCATTTCTTGCGCATTACGGTTCGAACACTCGAACACCTATACGGATTCTCCTGCACAGTGGCAGATATGTAAATACGAGGTTTCCATACCAATTCTTGCGCATTACGGTTCGAACACCCAAACACATTTACGGATTCTCCTGCACAGTGGCAGATATGTAAATACGGGGTTTACATACCATTTCTTGCGCATTACGGTTCGAACACTCGAACACCTATGCGGATTCTCCTGCACAGTGGCAGATATGTAAATACGAGGTTTCCATACCAATTCTTGCGCATTACGGTTCGAACACCCAAACACATATACGGATTCTCCTGCACAGTGGCAGATATGTAAATACGGGGTTTACATACCATTTCTTGCGCATTACAGTTCGAACACTCGAACACCTATACGGATTCTCCTGTACAGTGGCAGATATGTAAATACGGGGTTTCGATACCAATTCTTGCGCATTACGGTTCGAACACTCGAACACCTATACGGATTCTCCTGCACAGTGGCAGATATGTAAATACGAGGTTTCCATACCAATTCTTGCGCATTACGGTTCGAACACCCAAACACATATACGGATTCTCCTGCACAGTGGCAGATATGTAAATACGGGGTTTACATACCATTTCTTGCGCATTACGGTTCGAACACCAGAACACCTATACGGATTCTCCTGCACAGTGGCAGATATGTAAATACGGGGTTTACATACCATTTCTTGCGGATTATGGTTCGAACACTCAAACACCTATACGGATTCTCCTGCACAGTGGCAGATATGTAAATACGGGGATTACATACCGTTTCTTGCGGATTACGGTTCGAACACTCGAACACCTATACGGATTCTCCAGCATAGTGGCAGATATGTAAATACGGGGTTTCCATACCAATTCTTGCGCATTACGGTTCGAACACTCGAACACCTATACGGATTATTCTGCATAGTGGCAGATATGTAAATACGGGGTTTACATACCATTTCTTGCGCATTACGGTTCGAACACTCGAACACCTATACGGATTCTCCTGCACAGTGGCAGATATGTAAATACGGGGTTTCCATACCAATTCTTGCGCATTACGGTTCGAACACTCGAACACCTATACGGATTATCCTGCACAGTGGCAGATATGTAAATACGGGGTTTACATACCATTTCTTGCGCATTACGGTTCGAACACCCGAACACCTATACGGATTCTACTGCACAGTGGCAGATATGTAAATACGGGGTTTACATACCATTTCTTGCGCATTACGGTTCGAACACTCGAACACCTATACGTATTCTCCTACACAGTGGCAGATATGTAAATACGGGGTTTCCGTACCAATTCTTGCGCATTACGGTTCGAACACCCGAACACCTATACGGATTCTCCTGCACAGTGGCAGATATGTAAATACGGGGTTTACGTACCATTTCTTGCGCATTACGGTTCGAACACTCGAACACCTTTACGGATTCTCCTGCACAGTGGCAGATATGTAAATACGAGGTTTCCATACCAATTCTTGCGCATTACGGTTCGAACACCCGAACACCTATACGGATTCTCCTGCACAGTGGCAGATACGTAAATACGGGGTTTACGTACCATTTCTTGCGCATTACGGTTCGAACACCAGAACACCTATACGGATTCTCCTGCACAGTGGCAGATATGTAAATACGAGGTTTACATACCATTTCTTGCGGATTATGGTTCGAACACTCAAACACCTATACGTATTCTCCTGCACAGTGGCAGATATGTAAATACGGGGATTACATACCGTTTCTTGCGGATTACGGTTCGAACACTCGAACACCTATACGGATTCTCCAGCATAGTGGCAGATATGTAAATACGGGGTTTCCATACCAATTCTTGCGCATTACGGTTCGAACACTCGAACACCTATACGGATTCTCCTGCACAGTGGCAGATATGTAAATACGGGGTTTACAGACCATTTCTTGCGCATTACGGTTCGAACACTCGAACACCTATACGGATTCTCCTGCACAGTGGCAGATATGTAAATACGAGGTTTCCATACCAATTCTTGCGCATTACGGTTCGAACACCCAAACACATTTACGGATTCTCCTACACAGTGACATATATGTAAATACGGGGTTTACATACCATTTCTTGCGCATTACGGTTCGAACACTCGAACACCTATGCGGATTCTCCTGCACAGTGGCAGATATGTAAATACGAGGTTTCCATACCAATTCTTGCGCATTACGGTTCGAACACCCAAACACATATACGGATTCTCCTGCACAGTGGCAGATATGTAAATACGGGGTTTACATACCATTTCTTGCGCATTACGGTTCGAACACTCGAACACCTATACGGATTCTCCTGCACAGTGGCAGATATGTAAATACGGGGTTTCGATACCAGTTCTTGCGCATTACGGTTCGAACACTCGAACACCTATACGGATTCTCCTGCACAGTGGCAGATATGTAAATACGAGGTTTCCATACCAATTCTTGCGCATTACGGTTCGAACAGCCAAACACATATACGGATTCTTCTGCACAGTGGCAGATATGTAAATACGGGGTTTACATACCATTTCTTGCGCATTACGGTTCGAACACTCGAACACCTATGCGGATTCTCCTGCACAGTGGCAGATATGTAAATACGGGGTTTCGATACCAATTCTTGCGCATTACGGTTCGAACACTCGAACACCTATACGGATTCTCCTGCACAGTGGCAGATATGTAAATACGGGGTTTACATACCATTTCTTGCGCATTATGGTTCGAACACTCGAACACCTATACGGATTCTCCTGCACAGTGGCAGATATGTAAATACGGGGTTTCCATACCAATTCTTGCGCATTACGGTTCGAACACTCGAACACCTATACGGATTATCCTGCACAGTGGCAGATATGTAAATACGGGGTTTACATACCATTTCTTGCGCATTACGGTTCGAACACCCGAACACCTATACGGATTCTACTGCACAGTGGCAGATATGTAAATACGGGGTTTACATACCATTTCTTGCGCATTACGGTTCGAACACTCGAACACCTATACGTATTCTCCTACACAGTGGCAGATATGTAAATACGGGGTTTCCGTACCAATTCTTGCGCATTACGGTTCGAACACCCGAACACCTATACGGATTCTCCTACACAGTGGCAGATATGTAAATACGGGGTTTACGTACCATTTCTTGCGCATTACGGTTCGAACACTCGAACACCTTTACGGATTCTCCTACACAGTGGCAGATATGTAAATACGAGGTTTCCATACCAATTCTTGCGCATTACGGTTCGAACACCCAAACACATATACGGATTCTCCTGCACAGTGGCAGATATGTAAATACGGGGTTTACATATCATTTCTTGCGCATTACGGTTCGAACACTCGAACACCTATACGGATTCTCCTGCACAGTGGCAGATATGTAAATACGGGGTTTCGATACCAATCCTTGCGCATTACGGTTCGAACACTCGAACACCTATACGGATTCTCCTGCACAGTGGCAGATATGTAAATACGGGGTTTACATACCATTTCTTGCGCGTTACGGTTCGAACACTCGAACACCTAGACGGATTCTCCTGCACAGTGGCAGATATGTAAATACGGGGTTTCCATACCAATTCTTGCGCATTACGGTTCGAACACTCGAACACCTATACGGATTCTCCTGCACAGTGGCAGATATGTAAATACGGGGTTTACATACCATTTCTTGCGCATTACGGTTCGAACACACGAACACCTATACGGATTATCCTGCACAGTGGCAGATATGTAAATACGGGGTTTACATACCATTTCTTGCGCATTACGGTTCGAACACCCGAACACCTATACGGATTCTCCTGCACAGTGGCAGATATGTAAATACGGGGTTTACATACCATTTCTTGCGCATTACGGTTCGAACACTCGAACACCTATACGGATTCTCCTACACAGTGGCAGATATGTAAATACGGGGTTTCCGTACCAATTCTTGCGCATTACGGTTCGAACACCCGAACACCTATACGGATTCTCCTACACAGTGGCAGATACGTAAATACGGGGTTTACGTACCATTTCTTGCGCATTACGGTTCGAACACCAGAACACCTATACGGATTCTCCTGCACAGTGGCAGATATGTAAATACGGGGTTTACATACCATTTCTTGCGGATTATGGTTCGAACACTCAAACACCTATACGGATTCTCCTGCACAGTGGCAGATATGTAAATACGGGGACTACATACCGTTTCTTGCGGATTACGGTTCGAACACTCGAACACCTATACGGATTCTCCAGCATAGTGGCAGATATGTAAATACGGGGTTTCCATACCAATTCTTGCGCATTACGGTTCGAACACTCGAACACCTATACGGATTCTCCTGCACAGTGGCAGATATGAAAATACGGGGTTTACATACCATTTCTTGCGCATTACGGTTCGAACACTCGAACACCTATACGGATTCTCCTGCACAGTGGCAGATATGTAAATACGAGGTTTCCATACCAATTCTTGCGCATTACGGTTCGAACACCCAAACACATTTACGGATTCTCCTGCACAGTGGCAGATATGTAAATACGGGGTTTACATACCATTTCTTGCGCATTACGGTTCGAACACTCGAACACCTATGCGGATTCTCCTGCACAGTGGCAGATATGTAAATACGAGGTTTCCATACCAATTCTTGCGCATTACGGTTCGAACACCCAAACACATATACGGATTCTCCTGCACAGTGGCAGATATGTAAATACGGGGTTTACATACCATTTCTTGCGCATTACGGTTCGAACACTCGAACACCTATACGGATTCTCCTGTACAGTGGCAGATATGTAAATACGGGGTTTCGATACCAATTCTTGCGCATTACGGTTCGAACACTCGAACACCTATACGGATTCTCCTGCACAGTGGCAGATATGTAAATACGAGGTTTCCATACCAATTCTTGCGCATTACGGTTCGAACACCCAAACACATATACGGATTCTCCTGCACAGTGGCAGATATGTAAATACGGGGTTTACATACCATTTCTTGCGCATTACGGTTCGAACACTCGAACACCTATGCGGATTCTCCTGCACAGTGGCAGATATGTAAATACGGGGTTTCGATACCAATTCTTGCGCATTACGGTTCGAACACTCGAACACCTATACGGATTCTCCTGCACAGTGGCAGATATGTAAATACGGGGTTTACATACCATTTCTTGCGCATTACGGTTCGAACACTCGAACACCTATACGGATTCTCCTGCACAGTGGCAGATATGTAAATACGGGGTTTCCATACCAATTCTTGCGCATTACGGTTCGAACACTCGAACACCTATACGGATTCTCCTGCACAGTGGCAGATATGTAAATACGGGGTTTACATACCATTTCTTGCGCATTATGGTTCGAACACCCGAACACCTATACGGATTATCCTGCACAGTGGCAGATATGTAAATACGGGGTTTACATACCATTTCTTGCGCATTACGGTTCGAACACCCGAACACCTATACGGATTCTCCTGCACAGTGGCAGATATGTAAATACGGGGTTTACATACCATTTCTTGCGCATTACGGTTCGAACACTCGAACACCTATACGGATTCTCCTACACAGTGGCAGATATGTAAATACGGGGTTTCCGTACCAATTCTTGCGCATTACGGTTCGAACACCCGAACACCTATACGGATTCTCCTGCACAGTGGCAGATACGTAAATACGGGGTTTACGTACCGTTTCTTGTGCATTACGGTTCGAACACCCGAACACCTATACGGATTCTCCTGCACAGTGGCAGATATGTAAATACGAGGTTTCCATACCAATTCTTGCGCATTACGGTTCGAACACCCAAACACATTTACGGATTCTCCCGCACAGTGGCAGATATGTAAATACGGGGTTTACATACCATTTCTTGCGCATTACGGTTCGAACACTCGAACACCTATGCGGATTCTCCTGCACAGTGGCAGATATGTAAATACGAGGTTTCCATACCAATTCTTGCGCATTACGGTTCGAACACCCAAACACATATACGGATTCTCCTGCACAGTGGCAGATATGTAAATACGGGGTTTACATACCATTTCTTGCGCATTACGGTTCGAACACTCGAACACCTATACGGATTCTCCTGCACAGTGGCAGATATGTAAATACGGGGTTTCGATACCAATTCTTGCGCATTACGGTTCGAACACTCGAACACCTATACGGATTCTCCTGCACAGTGGCAGATATGTAAATACGGGGTTTCGATACCAATCCTTGCGCATTACGGTTCGAACACTCGAACACCTATACGGATTCTCCTGCACAGTGGCAGATATGTAAATACGGGGTTTACATACCATTTCTTGCGCGTTACGGTTCGAACACTCGAACACCTAGACGGATTCTCCTGCACAGTGGCAAATATGTAAATACGGGGTTTCCATACCAATTCTTGCGCATTACGGTTCGAACACTCGAACACCTATACGGATTCTCCTGCACAGTGGCAGATATGTAAATACGGGGTTTACATACCATTTCTTGCGCATTACGGTTCGAACACACGAACACCTATACGGATTATCCTGCACAGTGGCAGATATGTAAATACGGGGTTTACATACCATTTCTTGCGCATTACGGTTCGAACACCCGAACACCTATACGGATTCTCCTGCACAGTGGCAGATATGTAAATACGGGGTTTACATACCATTTCTTGCGCATTACGGTTCGAACACTCGAACACCTATACGGATTCTCCTACACAGTGGCAGATATGTAAATACGGGGTTTCCGTACCAATTCTTGCGCATTACGGTTCGAACACCCGAACACCTATACGGATTCTCCTGCACAGTGGCAGATACGTAAATACGGGGTTTACGTACCATTTCTTGCGCATTACGGTTCGAACACCAGAACACCTATACGGATTCTCCTGCACAGTGGCAGATATGTAAATACGGGGTTTACATACCATTTCTTGCGGATTATGGTTCGAACACTCAAACACCTATACGGATTCTCCTGCACAGTGGTAGATATGTAAATACGGGGATTACATACCGTTTCTTGCGGATTACGGTTCGAACACTCGAACACCTATACGGATTCTCCAGCAAAGTGGCAGATATGTAAATACGGGGTTTCCATACCAATTCTTGCGCATTACGGTTCGAACACTCGAACACCTATACGGATTCCCCTGCACAGTGGCAGATATGTAAATACGGGGTTTACATACCATTTCTTGCGCATTACGGTTCGAACACTCGAACACCTATACGGATTCTCCTGCACAGTGGCAGATATGTAAATACGGGGTTTACATACCATTTCTTGCGCGTTACGGTTCGAACACTCGAACACCTAGACGGATTCTCCTGCACAGTGGCAGATATGTAAATACGGGGTTTCCATACCAATTCTTGCGCATTACGGTTCGAACACTCGAACACCTATACGGATTCTCCTGCACAGTGGCAGATATGTAAATACGGGGTTTACATACCATTTCTTGCGCATTACGGTTCGAACACACGAACACCTATACGGATTATCCTGCACAGTGGCAGATATGTAAATACGGGGTTTACATACCATTTCTTGCGCATTACGGTTCGAACACCCGAACACCTATACGGATTTTCCTGCACAGTGGCAGATATGTAAATACGGGGTTTACATACCATTTCTTGCGCATTACGGTTCGAACACTCGAACACCTATACGGATTCTCCTACACAGTGGCAGATATGTAAATACGGGGTTTCCGTACCAATTCTTGCGCATTACGGTTCGAACACCCGAACACCTATACGGATTCTCCTGCACAGTGGCAGATACGTAAATACGGGGTTTACGTACCATTTCTTGCGCATTACGGTTCGAACACCAGAACACCTATATGGATTCTCCTGCACAGTGGCAGATATGTAAATACGGGGTTTACATACCATTTCTTGCGGATTATGGTTCGAACACTCAAACACCTATACGGATTCTCCTGCACAGTGGCAGATATGTAAATACGGGGATTACATACCGTTTCTTGCGGATTACGGTTCGAACACTCGAACACCTATACGGATTCTCCAGCATAGTGGCAGATATGTAAATACGGGGTTTCCATACCAATTCTTGCGCATTACGGTTCGAACACTCGAACACCTATACGGATTCCCCTGCACAGTGGCAGATATGTAAATACGGGGTTTACATACCATTTCTTGCGCATTACGGTTCGAACACTCGAACACCTATACGGATTCTCCTGCACAGTGGCAGATATGTAAATACGGGGTTTCCATACCAATTTCTTGCGCATTACGGTTCGAACACTCGAACACCTATACGGATTATCCTGCACAGTGGCAGATATGTAAATACGGGGTTTACATACCATTTCTTGCGCATTACGGTTCGAACACCCGAACACCTATACGGATTCTACTGCACAATGGCAGATATGTAAATACGGGGTTTACATACCATTTCTTGCGCATTACGGTTCGAACACTCGAACACCTATACGTATTCTTCTACACAGTGGCAGATATGTAAATACGGGGTTTCCGTACCAATTCTTGCGCATTACGGTTCGAACACCCGAACACCTATACGGATTCTCCTGCACAGTGGCAGATATGTAAATACGGGGTTTACGTACCATTTCTTGCGCATTACGGTTCGAACACTCGAACACCTATACGGATTCTCCAGCATAGTGGCAGATATGTAAATACGGGGTTTCCATACCAATTCTTGCGCATTACGGTTCGAACACTCGAACAGCTATACGGATTCCCCTGCACAGTGGCAGATATGTAAATACGGGGTTTACATACCATTTCTTGCGCATTACGGTTCGAACACTCGAACACCTATACGGATTCTCCTGCACAGTGGCAGATATGTAAATACGGGGTTTCCATACCAATTTCTTGCGCATTACGGTTCGAACACTCGAACACCTATACGGATTATCCTGCACAGTGGCAGATATGTAAATACGGGGTTTACATACCATTTCTTGCGCATTACGGTTCGAACACCCGAACACCTATACGGATTCTACTGCACAGTGGCAGATATGTAAATACGGGGTTTACATACCATTTCTTGCGCATTACGGTTCGAACACTCGAACACCTATACGTATTCTTCTACACAGTGGCAGATATGTAAATACGGGGTTTCCGTACCAATTCTTGCGCATTACGGTTCGAACACCCGAACACCTATACGGATTCTCCTGCACAGTGGCAGAGATGTAAATACGGGGTTTACGTACCATTTGTTGCGCATTACGGTTCGAACACTCGAACACCTTTACGGATTCTCCTGCACAGTGGCAGATATGTAAATACGAGGTTTCCATACCAATTCTGGCGCATTACGGTTCGAACACCCAAACACATATACGGATTCTCCTGCACAGTGGCAGATATGTAAATACGGGGTTTACATATCATTTCTTGCGCATTACGGTTCGAACACTCGAACACCTATACGGATTCTCCTGCACAGTGGCAGATATGTAAATACGGGGTTTCGATACCAATCCTTGCGCATTACGGTTCGAACACTCGAACACCTATACGGATTCTCCTGCACAGTGGCAGATATGTAAATACGGGGTTTACATACCATTTCTTGCGCATTACGGTTCGAACACACGAACACCTATACGGATTATCCTGCACAGTGGCAGATATGTAAATACGAGGTTTCCATACCAATTCTTGCGCATTACGGTTCGAACACCCAAACACATTTACGGATTCTCCTGCACAGTGGCAGATATGTAAATACGGGGTTTACATACCATTTCTTGCGCATTACGGTTCGAACACTCGAACACCTATGCGGATTCTCCTGCACAGTGGCAGATATGTAAATACGAGGTTTCCATACCAATTCTTGCGCATTACGGTTCGAACACCCAAACACATATACGGATTCTCCTGCACAGTGGCTGACAAGTAAATACGGGGTTTACATACCATTTCTTGCGCATTACGGTTCGAACACTCGAACACCTATACGGATTCTCCTGCACAGTGGCAGATATGTAAATACGGGGTTTCGATACCAATTCTTGCGCATTACGGTTCGAACATTCGAACACCTATACGGATTCTCCTGCACAGTGGCAGATATGTAAATACGGGGTTTACATACCATTTCTTGCGCATTACGGTTCGAACACTTGAACACCTAGACGGATTCTCCTGCACAGTGGCAGATATGTAAATACTGGGTTTCCATACCAATTCTTGCGCATTACGGTTCGAACACCCGAACACCTATACGGATTCTCCTGCACAGTGGCAGATATGTAAATACGGAGTTTACATACCATTTCTTGCGCATTACGGTTCGAACACCCGAACACCTATACGGATTCTCCTGCACAGTGGCAGATATGTAAATACGGGGTTTACATACCATTTCTTGCGCATTACGGTTCGAACACTCGAACACCTATACGGATTATCCTGCACAGTGGCAGATATGTAAATACGGGGTTTCCATACCAATTCTTGCGCATTACGGTTCGAACACCCGAACACCTATACGGATTCTCCTGCACAGTGGCAGATACGTAAATACGGGGTTTACGTACCATTTCTTGCGCGTTACGGTTCGAACACTCGAACACCTATACGGATTCTCCTGCACAGTGGCAGATATGTAAATACGAGGTTTCCATACCAATTCTTGCGCATTACGGTTCGAACACCCAAACACATATACGGATTCTCCTGCACAGTGGCAGATATGTAAATACGGGGTTTACATACCATTTCTTGCGCATTACGGTTCGAACACTCGAACACCTATGCGGATTCTCCTGCATAGTGGCAGATATGTAAATACGGGGTTTCGATACCAATTCTTGCGCGTTACGGTTCGAACACTCGAACACCTATACGGATTCTCCTGCACAGTGGCAGATATGTAAATACGGGGTTTACATACCATTTCTTGCGCATTACGGTTCGAACACTCGAACACCTATACGGATTCTCCTGCACAGTGGCAGATATGTAAATACGGGGTTTCCATACCAATTCTTGCGCATTACGGTTCGAACACTCGAACACCTATACGGATTCTCCAGCACAGTGGCAGATATGTAAATACGGGGTTTCCATACCAATTATTGTGCATTACGGTTCGAACACTCGAACACCTATACGGATTATTCTGCACAGTGGCAGATATGTAAATACGGGGTTTACATACCATTTCTTGCGCATTACGGTTCGAACACCCGAACACCTATACGGATTCTTTTGCACAGTGGCAGATATGTAAATTCGGGGTTTACATACCATTTCTTGCGCATTACGGTTCGAACACTCGAACACCTATACGGATTCTCCTGCACAGTGGCAGATATGTAAATACGGGGTTTCCATACCAATTCTTGCGCATTACGGTTCGAACACTCGAACACCTATACGGATTATCCTGCACAGTGGCAGATATGTAAATACGGGGTTTACATACCATTTCTTGCGCATTACGGTTCGAACACCCGAACACCTATACGGATTCTCCTGCACAGTGGCAGATATGTAAATACGGGGTTTACATACCATTTCTTGCGCATTACGGTTCGAGCTCTCGAACACCTATACGTATTCTCCTACACAGTGGCAGATATGTAAATACGGGGTTTCCGTACCAATTCTTGCGCATTACGGTTCGAACACCCGAACACCTATACGGATTCTCCTGCACAGTGGCAGATATGTAAATACGGGGTTTACGTACCATTTCTTGCGCACTACGGTTCGAACACTCGAACACCTATACGGATTCTCCTCCACAGTGGCAGATATGTAAATACGAGGTTTCCATACCAATTCTTGCGCATTACGGTTCGAACACCCAAACACATATACGGATTCTCCTGCACAGTGGCAGATATGTAAATACGGGGTTTACATACCATTTCTTGCGCATTACGGTTCGAACACTCGAACACCTATACGGATTCTCCTGCACAGTGGCAGATATGTAAATACGGGGTTTCGATACCAATTCTTGCGCATTACGGTTCGAACACTCGAACACCTATACGGATTCTCCTGCACAGTGGCAGATATGTAAATACAGGGTTTACATACCATTTCTTGCGCATTACGGTTCGAACACTCGAACACCTAGACGGATTCTCCTGCACAGTGGCAGATATGTAAATACGGGGTTTCCATACCAATTCTTGCGCATTACGTTTCGAACACCCGAACACCTATACGGATTCTCCTGCACAGTGGCAGATATGTAAATACGGAGTTTACATACCATTTCTTGCGCATTACGGTTCGAACACCCGAACACCTATACGGATTCTCCTGCACAGTGGCAGATATGTAAATACGGTGTTTACATACCATTTCTTGCGCATTACGGTTCGAACACTCGAACACCTATACGGATTATCCTGCACAGTGGCAGATATGTAAATACGGGGTTTCCATACCAAGTCTTGCGCATTACGGTTCGAACACCCGAACACCTATACGGATTCTACTGCACAGTGGCAGATATGTAAATACGGGGTTTACATACCATTTCTTGCGCATTACGGTTCGAACACCCGAACACCTATACGGATTCTCCTGCACAGTGGCAGATATGTAAATACGGGGTTTACATACCATTTCTTGCGCATTACGGTTCGAACACTCGAACACCTATACTTATTCTCCTACACAGTGGCAGATATGTAAATACGGGGTTTCCGTACCAATTCTTGCGCATTACGGTTCGAACACCCGAACACCTATACGGATTCTCCTGCACAGTGGCAGATATGTAAATACGGGGTTTACGTACCATTTCTTGCGCACTACGGTTCGAACACTCGAACACCTATACGGATTCTCCTGCACAGTGGCAGATATGTAAATACGAGGTTTCCATACCAATTCTTGCGCATTATGGTTCGAACACCCAAACACATATACGGATTCTCCTGCACAGTGGCAGATATGTAAATACGGGGTTTACATACCATTTCTTGCGCATTACGGTTCGAACACCCGAACACCTATACGGATTCTCCTGCACAGTGGCAGATATGTAAATACGGGGTTTACATACCATTTCTTGCGCATTACGGTTCGAACACTCGAACACCTATACGGATTCTCCTGCACAGTGGCAGATATGTAAATACGGGGTTTCCATACCAATTCTTGCGCATTACGGTTCGAACACTCGAACACCTATACGGATTCTCCAGCACAGTGGCAGATATGTAAATACGGGGTTTCCATACCAATTCTTGTGCATTACGGTTCGAACACTCGAACACCTATACGGATTATTCTGCACAGTGGCAGATATGTAAATACGGGGTTTACATACCATTTCTTGCGCATTACGGTTCGAACACCCGAACACCTATACGGATTCTTTTGCACAGTGGCAGATATGTAAATACGGGGTTTACATACCATTTCTTGCGCATTACGGTTCGAACACTCGAACACCTATACGGATTCTCCTGCACAGTGGCAGATATGTAAATACGGGGTTTCCATACCAATTCTTGCGCATTACGGTTCGAACACTCGAACACCTATACGGATTATCCTGCACAGTGGCAGATATGTAAATACGGGGTTTACATACCATTTCTTGCGCATTACGGTTCGAACACCCGAACACCTATACGGATTCTCCTGCACAGTGGCAGATATGTAAATACGGGGTTTACATACCATTTCTTGCGCATTACGGTTCGAGCTCTCGAACACCTATACGTATTCTCCTACACAGTGGCAGATATGTAAATACGGGGTTTCCGTACCAATTCTTGCGCATTACGGTTCGAACACCCGAACACCTATACGGATTCTCCTGCACAGTGGCAGATATGTAAATACGGGGTTTACGTACCATTTCTTGCGCACTACGGTTCGAACACTCGAACACCTATACGGATTCTCCTCCACAGTGGCAGATATGTAAATACGAGGTTTCCATACCAATTCTTGCGCATTACGGTTCGAACACCCAAACACATATACGGATTCTCCTGCACAGTGGCAGATATGTAAATACGGGGTTTACATACCATTTCTTGCGCATTACGGTTCGAACACTCGAACACCTATACGGATTCTCCTGCACAGTGGCAGATATGTAAATACGGGGTTTCGATACCAATTCTTGCGCATTACGGTTCGAACACTCGAACACCTATACGGATTCTCCTGCACAGTGGCAGATATGTAAATACAGGGTTTACATACCATTTCTTGCGCATTACGGTTCGAACACTCGAACACCTAGACGGATTCTCCTGCACAGTGGCAGATATGTAAATACGGGGTTTCCATACCAATTCTTGCGCATTACGTTTCGAACACCCGAACACCTATACGGATTCTCCTGCACAGTGGCAGATATGTAAATACGGAGTTTACATACCATTTCTTGCGCATTACGGTTCGAACACCCGAACACCTATACGGATTCTCCTGCACAGTGGCAGATATGTAAATACGGGGTTTACATACCATTTCTTGCGCATTACGGTTCGAACACTCGAACACCTATACGGATTATCCTGCACAGTGGCAGATATGTAAATACGGGGTTTCCATACCAAGTCTTGCGCATTACGGTTCGAACACCCGAACACCTATACGGATTCTACTGCACAGTGGCAGATATGTAAATACGGGGTTTACATACCATTTCTTGCGCATTACGGTTCGAACACCCGAACACCTATACGGATTCTCCTGCACAGTGGCAGATATGTAAATACGGGGTTTACATACCATTTCTTGCGCATTACGGTTCGAACACTCGAACACCTATACGTATTCTCCTACACAGTGGCAGATATGTAAATACGGGGTTTCCGTACCAATTCTTGCGCATTACGGTTCGAACACCCGAACACCTATACGGATTCTCCTGCACAGTGGCAGATATGTAAATACGGGGTTTACGTACCATTTCTTGCGCACTACGGTTCGAACACTCGAACACCTATACGGATTCTCCTGCACAGTGGCAGATATGTAAATACGAGGTTTCCATACCAATTCTTGCGCATTACGGTTCGAACACCCAAACACATATACGGATTCTCCTGCACAGTGGCAGATATGTAAATACGGGGTTTACATACCATTTCTTGCGCATTACGGTTCGAACACCCGAACACCTATACGGATTCTCCTGCACAGTGGCAGATATGTAAATACGGGGTTTACATACCATTTCTTGCGCATTACGGTTCGAACACTCGAACACCTATACGGATTCTCCTGCACAGTGGCAGATATGTAAATACGGGGTTTCCATACCAATTCTTGCGCATTACGGTTCGAACACTCGAACACCTATACGGATTATCCTGCACAGTGGCAGATATGTAAATACGGGGTTTACATACCATTTCTTGCGCATTACGGTTCGAACACCCGAACACCTATACGGATTCTCCTGCACAGTGGCAGATATGTAAATACGGGGTTTACATACCATTTCTTGCGCATTACGGTTCGAACACTCGAACACCTATACGGATTCTCCTACACAGTGGCAGATATGTAAATACGGGGTTTCCGTGCCAATTCTTGCGCATTACGGTTCGAACACCCGAACACCTATACGGATTCTCCGGCACAGTGGCAGATACGTAAATACGGGGTTTACGTACCATTTCCTGCGCATTACGGTTCGAACACTCGAACACCTATACGGATTCTCCTGTACAGTGGCAGATATGTAAATACGGGGTTTCCATACCAATTCTTGCGCATTACGGTTCGAACACTCGAACACCTATACGGATTATTCTGCACAGTGGCAGATATGTAAATACGGGGTTTACATACCATTTCTTGCGCATTACGGTTCGAACACTCGAACACCTATACGGATTCTCCTGCACAGTGGCAGATATGTAAATACGGGGTTTCCATACCAATTCTTGCGCATTACGGTTCGAACACTCGAACACCTATACGGATTATCCTGCACAGTGGCAGATATGTAAATACGGGGTTTACATACCATTTCTTGCGCATTACGGTTCGAACACCCGAACACCTATACGGATTCTACTGCACAGTGGCAGATATGTAAATGCGGGGTTTCCATACCAATTCTTGCGCATTACGGTTCGAACACTCGAACACCTATACGGATTCTCGTGCACAGTGGCAGATATGTAAATACGGGGTTTACATACCATTTCTTGCGCATTACGGTTCGAACACCCGAACACCTACACGGATTATCCTGCACAGTGGCAGATATGTAAATACGGGGTTTACATACCATTTCTTGCGCATTACGGTTCGAACACCCGAACACCTATACGGATTCTCCTGCAGAGTGGCAGATATGTAAATACGGGGTTTACATACCATTTCTTGCGCATTACGGTTCGAACACTCGAACACCTATACGGATTCTCCTGCACAGTGGCAGATATGTAAATACGGGGTTTCCGTACCAATTCTTGCGCATTACGGTTCGAACACCCGAACACCTATACGGATTCTCCTGCACAGTGGCAGATACGTAAATACGGGGTTTACGTACCATTTCTTGCGCATTACGGTTCGAACACCCGAACACCTATACGGATTCTCCTGCACAGTGGCAGATATGTAAATACGAGGTTTCCATACCAATTCTTGCGCATTACGGTTCGAACACCCAAACACATCTACGGATTCTCCTGCACAGTGGCAGATATGTAAATACGGGGTTTACATACCATTTCTTGCGCATTACGGTTCGAACACTCGAACACCTATGCGGATTCTCCTGCACAGTGGCAGATATGTAAATACGAGGTTCCCACACCATTTCTTGCGCATTACGGTTCGAACACCCAAACACATATACGGATTCTCCTGCACAGTGGCAGATATGTAAATACGGGGTTTAAATACCATTTCTTGCGCATTACGGTTCGAACACTCGAACACCTATACGGATTATCCTGCGCAGTGGCAGATATGTAAATACGGGGTTTCGATACCAATTCTTGCGCATTACGGTTCGAACACCCGAACACCTCTACGGATTCTCCTGCACAGTGGCAGATACGTAAATACGGGGTTTACGTACCATTTCTTGCGCATTACGGTTCGAACACTCGAACACCTATACGGATTCTCCTGCACAGTGGCAGATATGTAAATACGAGGTTTCCATACCAATTCTTGCGCATTGCGGTTCGAACACCCAAACACATATACGGATTCTCCTGCACAGTGGCAGATATGTAAATACGGAGTTTACATACCATTTCTTGCGCATTACGGTTCGAACACTCGAACACCTATACGGATTCTCCTACACAGTGGCAGATATGTAAATACGGGGTTTCCGTACCAATTCTTGCGCATTACGGTTCGAACACCCGAACACCTATACGGATTCTCCGGCACAGTGGCAGATACGTAAATACGGGGTTTACGTACCATTTCCTGCGCATTACGGTTCGAACACTCGAACACCTATACGGATTCTCCTGTACAGTGGCAGATATGTAAATACGGGGTTTCCATACCAATTCTTGCGCATTACGGTTCGAACACTCGAACACCTATACGGATTATTCTGCGCAGTGGCAGATATGTAAATACGGGGTTTACATACCATTTCTTGCGCATTACGGTTCGAACACTCGAACACCTATACGGATTCTCCTGCACAGTGGCAGATATGTAAATACGGGGTTTCCATACCAATTCTTGCGCATTACGGTTCGAACACTCGAACACCTATACGGATTCTCCTGCACAGTGGCAGATATGTAAATACGAGGTTTCCATACCAATTCTTGCGCATTACGGTTCGAACACCCAAACACATATACGGATTCTCCTGCACAGTGGCAGATATGTAAATACGGAGTTTACATACCATTTCTTGCGCATTACGGTTCGAACACCCGAACACCTATACGGATTCTCCTGCACAGTGGCAGATATGTAAATACGGGGTTTACATACCATTTCTTGCGCATTACGGTTCGAACACTCGAACACCTATACGGATTATCCTGCACAGTGGCAGATATGTAAATACGGGGCTTCCATACCAAGTCTTGCGCATTACGGTTCGAACACCCGAACACCTATACGGATTCTACTGCACAGTGGCAGATATGTAAATACGGGGTTTACATGCAATTTCTTGCGCATTACGGTTCGAACACCCGAACACCTCTACGGATTCTCCTGCACAGTGGCAGATACGTAAATACGGGGTTTACGTACCATTTCTTGCGCATTACGGTTCGAACACTCGAACACCTATACGGATTCTCCTGCACAGTGGCAGATATGTAAATACGGAGTTTACATACCATTTCTTGCGCATTACGGTTCGAACACCCGAACACCTATACGGATTCTCCTGCACAGTGGCAGATATGTAAATACGGGGTTTACATACCATTTCTTGCGCATTACGGTTCGAACACTCGAACACCTATACGGATTATCCTGCACAGTGGCAGATATGTAAATACGGGGCTTCCATACCAAGTCTTGCGCAATACGGTTCGAACACCCGAACACCTATACGGATTCTACTGCACAGTGGCAGATATGTAAATACGGGGTTTACATACAATTTCTTGCGCATTACGGTTCGAACACCCGAACACCTATACGGATTCTCCTACACAGTGGCAGATATCTAAGTACGGGGTTTACATACCATTTCTTGCGCATTACGGTTCGAACACTCGAACACCTATACGGATTATCCTGCACAGTGGCAGATATGTAAATACGGGGTTTCCGTACCAATTCTTGCGCATTACGGTTCGAACACCAGAACACCTATACGGATTCTCCTGCACAGTGGCAGATATGTAAATACGGGGTTGACATACCATTTCTTGCGGATTATGGTTCGAACACTCAAACACCTATACGGATTCTCCTGCACAGTGGCAGATATGTAAATACGGGGATTACATACCGTTTCTTGCGGATTACGGTTCGAACACTCGAACACCTATACGGATTCTCCAGCATAGTGGCAGATATGTAAATACGGGGTTTCCATACCAATTCTTGCGCATTACGGTTCGAACACTCGAACACCTATACGGATTATTCTGCACAGTGGCAGATATGTAAATACGGGGTTTACATACCATTTCTTGCGCATTACGGTTCGAACACTCGAACACCTATACGGATTCTCCTGCACAGTGGCAGATATGTAAACACGGGGTTTCCATACCAATTCTTGCGCATTACGGTTCGAACACTCGAACACCTATACGGATTATCCTGCACAGTGGCAGATATGTAAATACGGGGTTTACATACCATTTCTTGCGCATTACGGTTCGAACACCCGAACACCTATACGGATTCTACTGCACAGTGGCAGATATGTAAATACGGGGTTTACATACCATTTCTTGCGCATTACGGTTCGAACACTCGAACACCTATACGTATTCTCCTACACAGTGGCAGATATGTAAATACGGGGTTTCCGTACCAATTCTTGCGCATTACGGTTCGAACACCCGAACACCTATACGGATTCTCCTGCACAGTGGCAGATATGTAAATACGGGGTTTACGTACCATTTCTCGCGCATTACGGTTAGAACACTCGAACACCTATACGGATTCTCCTGCACAGTGGCAGATATGTAAATACGAGGTTTCCATACCAATTCTTGCGCATTACGGTTCGAACACCCAAACACATATACGGATTCTCCTGCACAGTGGCAGATATGTAAATACGGGGTTTACATATCATTTATTGCGCATTACGGTTCGAACACTCGAACACCTATACGGATTCTCCTGCACAGTGGCAGATATGTAAATACGGGGTTTACATACCATTTCTTGCGCATTACGGTTCGAACACTCGAACACCTATACGGATTATCCTGCACAGTGGCAGATATGTAAATACGGGGTTTCCATACCAATTCTTGCGCATTACGGTTCGAACACCCGAACACCTATACGGATTCTCCTGCACAGTGGCAGATACGTAAATACGGGGTTTACGTACCATTTCTTGCGCATTACGGTTCGAACACTCGAACACCTATACGGATTCTCCTGCACAGTGGCAGATATGTAAATACGAGGTTTCCATACCAATTCTTGCGCATTACGGTTCGAACACCCAAACACATATACGGATTCTCCTGCACAGTGGCAGATATGTAAATACGGAGTTTACATACCATTTCTTGCGCATTACGGTTCGAACACCCGAACACCTATACGGATTCTCCTGCACAGTGGCAGATATGTAAATACGGGGTTTACATACCATTTCTTGCGCATTACGGTTCGAACACTCGAACACCTATACGGATTATCCTGCACAGTGGCAGATATGTAAATACGGGGCTTCCATACCAAGTCTTGCGCATTACGGTTCGAACACCCGAACACCTATACGGATTCTACTGCACAGTGGCAGATATGTAAATACGGGGTTTACATACAATTTCTTGCGCATTACGGTTCGAACACCCGAACACCTATACGGATTCTGCTACACAGTGGCAGATATCTAAATACGGGGTTTACATACCATTTCTTGCTCATTACGGTTCGAACACTCGAACACCTATACGGATTATCCTGCACAGTGGCAGATATGTAAATATGGGGTTTCCATACCAATTCTTGCGCATTACGGTTCGAACACCAGAACACCTATACGGATTCTCCTGCACAGTGGCAGATATGTAAATACGGGGTTTACATACCAATTCTTGCGCATTACGGTTCGAACACTCAAACACCTATACAGATTCTCCTGCACAGTGGCAGATATGTAAATACGGGGATTACATACCGTTTCTTGCGTTTTACGGTTCGAACACTCGAACACCTATACGGATTCTCCTGCACAGTGGCAGATATGTAAATACGAGGTTTCCATACCAATTCTTGCGCACTACGGTTCGAACACCCAAACACATATACGGATTCTCCTGCACAGTGGCAGATATGTAAATACGGGGTTTACATACCATTTCTTGCGCATTACGGTTCGAACACTCGAACACCTATGCGGATTCTCCTGCACAGTGGCAGATATGTAAATACGGGATTTCGATACCAATTCTTGCGCATTACGGTTCGAACACTCGAACACCTATACGGATTATCCTGCACAGTGGCAGATATGTAAATACGGGGTTTACATACCATTTCTTGCGCATTACGGTTCGAACACCCGAACACCTATACGGATTCTACTGCACAGTGGCAGATATGTAAATACGGGGTTTACATACCATTTCTTGCGCATTACGGTTCGAACACTCGAACACCTATACGTATTCTCCTACACAGTGGCAGATATGTAAATACGGGGTTTCCGTACCAATTCTTGCGCATTACGGTTCGAACACCCGAACACCTATACGGATTCTCCTGCACAGTGGCAGATATGTAAATACGGGGTTTACGTACCATTTCTTGCGCATTACGGTTCGAACACTCGAACACCTATACGGATTCTCCTACACAGTGGCAGATATGTAAATACGAGGTTTCCATACCAATTCTTGCGCATTACGGTTCGAACACCCAAACACATATACGGATTCTCCTGCACAGTGGCAGATATGTAAATACGGGGTTTACATATCATTTATTGCGCATTACGGTTCGAACACTCGAACACCTATACGGATTCTCCTGCACAGTGGCAGATATGTAAATACGGGGTTTCGATACCAATCCTTGCGCATTACGGTTCGAACACTCGAACACCTATACGGATTATCCTGCACAGTGGCAGATATGTAAATACGGGGTTTCCATACCAATTCTTGCGCATTACGGTTCGAACACCCGAACACCTATACGGATTCTCCTGCACAGTGGCAGATACGTAAATACGGGGTTTACGTACCATTTCTTGCGCATTACGGTTCGAACACTCGAACACCTATACGGATTCTCCTGCACAGTGGCAGATATGTAAATACGAGGTTTCCATACCAATTCTTGCGCATTACGGTTCGAACACCCAAACACATATACGGATTCTCCTGCACAGTGGCAGATATGTAAATACGGAGTTTACATACCATTTCTTGCGCATTACGGTTCGAACACCCGAACACCTATACGGATTCTCCTGCACAGTGGCAGATATGTAAATACGGGGTTTACATACCATTTCTTGCGCATTACGGTTCGAACACTCGAACACCTATACGGATTATCCTGCACAGTGGCAGATATGTAAATACGGGGCTTCCATACCAAGTCTTGCGCATTACGGTTCGAACACCCGAACACCTATACGGATTCTACTGCACAGTGGCAGATATGTAAATACGGGGTTTACATACAATTTCTTGCGCATTACGGTTCGAACACCCGAACACCTATACGGATTCTGCTACACAGTGGCAGATATCTAAATACGGGGTTTACATACCATTTCTTGCTCATTACGGTTCGAACACTCGAACACCTATACGGATTATCCTGCACAGTGGCAGATATGTAAATATGGGGTTTCCATACCAATTCTTGCGCATTACGGTTCGAACACCAGAACACCTATACGGATTCTCCTGCACAGTGGCAGATATGTAAATACGGGGTTTACATACCAATTCTTGCGCATTACGGTTCGAACACTCAAACACCTATACAGATTCTCCTGCACAGTGGCAGATATGTAAATACGGGGATTACATACCGTTTCTTGCGTTTTACGGTTCGAACACTCGAACACCTATACGGATTCTCCTGCACAGTGGCAGATATGTAAATACGAGGTTTCCATACCAATTCTTGCGCACTACGGTTCGAACACCCAAACACATATACGGATTCTCCTGCACAGTGGCAGATATGTAAATACGGGGTTTACATACCATTTCTTGCGCATTACGGTTCGAACACTCGAACACCTATGCGGATTCTCCTGCACAGTGGCAGATATGTAAATACGGGATTTCGATACCAATTCTTGCGCATTACGGTTCGAACACTCGAACACCTATACGGATTATCCTGCACAGTGGCAGATATGTAAATACGGGGTTTACATACCATTTCTTGCGCATTACGGTTCGAACACCCGAACACCTATACGGATTCTACTGCACAGTGGCAGATATGTAAATACGGGGTTTACATACCATTTCTTGCGCATTACGGTTCGAACACTCGAACACCTATACGTATTCTCCTACACAGTGGCAGATATGTAAATACGGGGTTTCCGTACCAATTCTTGCGCATTACGGTTCGAACACCCGAACACCTATACGGATTCTCCTGCACAGTGGCAGATATGTAAATACGGGGTTTACGTACCATTTCTTGCGCATTACGGTTCGAACACTCGAACACCTATACGGATTCTCCTACACAGTGGCAGATATGTAAATACGAGGTTTCCATACCAATTCTTGCGCATTACGGTTCGAACACCCAAACACATATACGGATTCTCCTGCACAGTGGCAGATATGTAAATACGGGGTTTACATATCATTTATTGCGCATTACGGTTCGAACACTCGAACACCTATACGGATTCTCCTGCACAGTGGCAGATATGTAAATACGGGGTTTCGATACCAATCCTTGCGCATTACGGTTCGAACACTCGAACACCTATACGGATTCTCCTGCATAGTGGCAGATATGTAAATACGGGGTTTACATACCATTTCTTGCGCGTTACGGTTCGAACACTCGAACACCTAGACGGATTCTCCTGCACAGTGGCAGATATGTAAATACGGGGTTTCCATACCAATTCTTGCGCATTACGGTTCGAACACCCGAACACCTATACAGATTCTCCTGCACAGTGGCAGATATGTAAATACGGAGTTTACATACCATTTCTTGCGCATTACGGTTCGAACACCCGAACACCTATACGGATTCTCCTGCACAGTGGCAGATATGTAAATACGGGGTTTACATACCATTTCTTGCGCATTACGGTTCGAACACTCGAACACCTATACGGATTCTCCTGCACAGTGGCAGATATGTAAATACGGGGCTTCCATACCAAGTCTTGCGCATTACGGTTCGAACACCCGAACACCTATACGGATTCTACTGCACAGTGGCAGATATGTAAATACGGGGTTTACATACAATTTCTTGCGCATTACGGTTCGAACACCCGAACACCTATACGGATTCTCCTACACAGTGGCAGATATCTAAATACGGGGTTTACATACCATTTCTTGCGCATTACGGTTCGAACACTCGAACACCTATACGGATTATCCTGCACAGTGGCAGATATGTAAATACGGGGTTTCCATACCAATTTTTGCGCATTACGGTTCGAACACCAGAACACCTATACGGATTCTCCTGCACAGTGGCAGATATGTAAATACGGGGTTTACATACCAATTCTTGCGCATTACGGTTGGAACACTCAAACACCTATACGGATTCTCCTGCACAGTGGCAGATATGTAAATACGGGGATTACATACCGTTTCTTGCGGATTACGGTTCGAACACTCGAACACCTATACGGATTCTCCTGCACAGTGGCAGATATGTAAATACGAGGTTTCCATACCAATTCTTGCGCATTACGGTTCGAACACCCAAACACATATACGGATTCTCCTGCACAGTGGCAGATATGTAAATACGGGGTTTACATACCATTTCTTGCGCATTACGGTTCGAACACTCGAACACCTATGCGGATTCTCCTGCACAGTGGCAGATATGTAAATACGGGATTTCGATACCAATTCTTGCGCATTACGGTTCGAACACTCGAACACCTATACGGATTATCCTGCACAGTGGCAGATATGTAAATACGGGGTTTACATACCATTTCTTGCGCATTACGGTTCGAACACCCGAACACCTATACGGATTCTACTGCACAGTGGCAGATATGTAAATACGGGGTTTACATACCATTTCTTGCGCATTACGGTTCGAACACTCGAACACCTATACGTATTCTCCTACACAGTGGCAGATATGTAAATACGGGGTTTCCGTACCAATTCTTGCGCATTACGGTTCGAACACCCGAACACCTATACGGATTCTCCTGCACAGTGGCAGATATGTAAATACGGGGTTTACGTACCATTTCTTGCGCATTACGGTTCGAACACTCGAACACCTATACGGATTCTCCTGCACAGTGGCAGATATGTAAATACGAGGTTTCCATACCAATTCTTGCGCATTACGGTTCGAACACCCAAACACATATACGGATTCTCCTGCACAGTGGCAGATATGTAAATACGGGGTTTACATATCATTTATTGCGCATTACGGTTCGAACACTCGAACACCTATACGGATTCTCCTGCACAGTGGCAGATATGTAAATACGGGGTTTCGATACCAATCCTTGCGCATTACGGTTCGAACACTCGAACACCTATACGGATTCTCCTGCACAGTGGCAGATATGTAAATACGGGGTTTACATACCATTTCTTGCGCGTTACGGTTCGAACACTCGAACACCTAGACGGATTCTCCTGCACAGTGGCAGATATGTAAATACGGGGTTTCCATACCAATTCTTGCGCATTACGGTTCGAACACCCGAACACCTATACAGATTCTCCTGCACAGTGGCAGATATGTAAATACGGAGTTTACATACCATTTCTTGCGCATTACGGTTCGAACACCCGAACACCTATACGGATTCTCCTGCACAGTGGCAGATATGTAAATACGGGGTTTACATACCATTTCTTGCGCATTACGGTTCGAACACTCGAACACCTATACGGATTATCCTGCACTGTGGCAGATATGTAAATACGGGGTTTCCATACCAATTCTTGCGCATTACGGTTCGAACACCCGAACACCTATACGGATTCTCCTGCACAGTGGCAGATACGTAAATACGGGGTTTACGTACCATTTCTTGCGCATTACGGTTCGAACACTCGAACACCTATACGGATTCTCCTGCACAGTGGCAGATATGTAAATACGAGGTTTCCATACCAATTCTTGCGCATTACGGTTCGAACACCCAAACACATATACGGATTCTCCTGCACAGTGGCAGATATGTAAATACGGAGTTTACATACCATTTCTTGCGCATTACGGTTCGAACACCCGAACACCTATACGGATTCTCCTGCACAGTGGCAGATATGTAAATACGGGGTTTACATACCATTTCTTGCGCATTACGGTTCGAACACTCGAACACCTATACGGATTATCCTGCACAGTGGCAGATATGTAAATACGGGGCTTCCATACCAAGTCTTGCGCATTACGGTTCGAACACCCGAACACCTGTACGGATTCTACTGCACAGTGGCAGATATGTAAATACGGGGTTTACATACAATTTCTTGCGCATTACGGTTCGAACACCCGAACACCTATACGGATTCTCCTACACAGTGGCAGATATCTAAATACGGGGTTTACATACCATTTCTTGCGCATTACGGTTCGAACACTCGAACACCTATACGGATTATCCTACACAGTGGCAGATATGTAAATACGGGGTTTCCATACCAATTCTTGCGCATTACGGTTCGAACACCAGAACACCTATACGGATTCTCCTGCACAGTGGCAGATATGTAAATACGGGGTTTACATACCAATTCTTGCGCATTACGGTTCGAACACTCAAACACCTATACGGATTCTCCTGCACAGTGGCAGATATGTAAATACGGGGATTACATACCGTTTCTTGCGGATTACGGTTCGAACACTCGAACACCTATACGGATTCTCCTGCACAGTGGCAGATATGTAAATACGAGGTTTCCATACCAATTCTTGCGCATTACGGTTCGAACACCCAAACACATATACGGATTCTCCTGCACAGTGGCGGATATGTAAATACGGGGTTTACATACCATTTCTTGCGCATTACGGTTCGAACACTCGAACACCTCTGCGGATTCTCCTGCACAGTGGCAGATATGTAAATACGGGATTTCGATACCAATTCTTGCGCATTACGGTTCGAACACTCGAACACCTATACGGATTATCCTGCACAGTGGCAGATATGTAAATACGGGGTTTACATACCATTTCTTGCGCATTACGGTTCGAACACCCGAACACCTATACGGATTCTACTGCACAGTGGCAGATATGTAAATACGGGGTTTACATACCATTTCTTGCGCATTACGGTTCGAACACTCGAACACCTATACGTATTCTCCTACACAGTGGCAGATATGTAAATACGGGGTTTCCGTACCAATTCTTGCGCATTACGGTTCGAACACCCGAACACCTATACGGATTCTCCTGCACAGTGGCAGATATGTAAATACGGGGTTTACGTACCATTTCTTGCGCATTACGGTTCGAACACTCGAACACCTATACGGATTCTCCTGCACAGTGGCAGATATGTAAATACGAGGTTTCCATACCAATTCTTGCGCATTACGGTTCGAACACCCAAACACATATACGGATTCTCCTGCACAGTGGCAGATATGTAAATACGGGGTTTACATATCATTTATTGCGCATTACGGTTCGAACACTCGAACACCTATACGGATTCTCATGCACAGTGGCAGATATGTAAATACGGGGTTTCGATACCAATCCTTGCGCATTACGGTTCGAACACTCGAACACCTATACGGATTCTCCTGCACAGTGGCAGATATGTAAATACGGGGTTTACATACCATTTCTTGCGCGTTACGGTTCGAACACTCGAACACCTAGACGGATTCTCCTGCACAGTGGCAGATATGTAAATACGGGGTTTCCATACCAATTCTTGCGCATTACGGTTCGAACACCCGAACACCTATACAGATTCTCCTGCACAGTGGCAGATATGTAAATACGGAGTTTACATACCATTTCTTGCGCATTACGGTTCGAACACCCGAACACCTATACGGATTCTCCTGCACAGTGGCAGATATGTAAATACGGGGTTTACATACCATTTCTTGCGCATTACGGTTCGAATACTCGAACACCTATACGGATTATCCTGCACTGTGGCAGATATGTAAATACGGGGTTTCCATACCAATTCTTGCGCATTACGGTTCGAACACCCGAACACCTATACGGATTCTCCTGCACAGTGGCAGATACGTAAATACGGGGTTTACGTACCATTTCTTGCGCATTACGGTTCGAACACTCGAACACCTATACGGATTCTCCTGCACAGTGGCAGATATGTAAATACGAGGTTTCCATACCAATTCTTGCGCATTACGGTTCGAACACCCAAACACATATACGGATTCTCCTGCACAGTGGCAGATATGTAAATACGGAGTTTACATACCATTTCTTGCGCATTACGGTTCGAACACCCGAACACCTATACGGATTCTCCTGCACAGTGGCAGATATGTAAATACGGGGTTTACATACCATTTCTTGCGCATTACGGTTCGAACACTCGAACACCTATACGGATTATCCTGCACAGTGGCAGATATGTAAATACGGGGCTTCCATACCAAGTCTTGCGCATTACGGTTCGAACACCCGAACACCTGTACGGATTCTACTGCACAGTGGCAGATATGTAAATACGGGGTTTACATACAATTTCTTGCGCATTACGGTTCGAACACCCGAACACCTATACGGATTCTCCTACACAGTGGCAGATATCTAAATACGGGGTTTACATACCATTTCTTGCGCATTACGGTTCGAACACTCGAACACCTATACGGATTATCCTACACAGTGGCAGATATGTAAATACGGGGTTTCCATACCAATTCTTGCGCATTACGGTTCGAACACCAGAACACCTATACGGATTCTCCTGCACAGTGGCAGATATGTAAATACGGGGTTTACATACCAATTCTTGCGCATTACGGTTCGAACACTCAAACACCTATACGGATTCTCCTGCACAGTGGCAGATATGTAAATACGGGGATTACATACCGTTTCTTGCGGATTACGGTTCGAACACTCGAACACCTATACGGATTCTCCTGCACAGTGGCAGATATGTAAATACGAGGTTTCCATACCAATTCTTGCGCATTACGGTTCGAACACCCAAACACATATACGGATTCTCCTGCACAGTGGCGGATATGTAAATACGGGGTTTACATACCATTTCTTGCGCATTACGGTTCGAACACTCGAACACCTCTGCGGATTCTCCTGCACAGTGGCAGATATGTAAATACGGGATTTCGATACCAATTCTTGCGCATTACGGTTCGAACACTCGAACACCTATACGGATTATCCTGCACAGTGGCAGATATGTAAATACGGGGTTTACATACCATTTCTTGCGCATTACGGTTCGAACACCCGAACACCTATACGGATTCTACTGCACAGTGGCAGATATGTAAATACGGGGTTTACATACCATTTCTTGCGCATTACGGTTCGAACACTCGAACACCTATACGTATTCTCCTACACAGTGGCAGATATGTAAATACGGGGTTTCCGTACCAATTCTTGCGCATTACGGTTCGAACACCCGAACACCTATACGGATTCTCCTGCACAGTGGCAGATATGTAAATACGGGGTTTACGTACCATTTCTTGCGCATTACGGTTCGAACACTCGAACACCTATACGGATTCTCCTGCACAGTGGCAGATATGTAAATACGAGGTTTCCATACCAATTCTTGCGCATTACGGTTCGAACACCCAAACACATATACGGATTCTCCTGCACAGTGGCAGATATGTAAATACGGGGTTTACATATCATTTCTTGCGCATTACGGTTCGAACACTCGAACACCTATACGGATTCTCCTGCACAGTGGCAGATATGTAAATACGGGGTTTCGATACCAATCCTTGCGCATTACGGTTCGAACACTCGAACACCTATACGGATTCTCCTGCCTAGTGGCAGATATGTAAATACGGGGTTTACATACCATTTCTTGCGCGTTACGGTTCGAACACTCGAACACCTAGACGGATTCTCCTGCACAGTGGCAGATATGTAAATACGGGGTTTCCATACCAATTCTTGCGCATTACGGTTCGAACACCCGAACACCTATACAGATTCTCCTGCACAGTGGCAGATATGTAAATACGGAGTTTACATACCATTTCTTGCGCATTACGGTTCGAACACCCGAACACCTATACGGATTATCCTGCACAGTGGCAGATATGTAAATACGGGGTTTACATACCATATTTTGCGCATTACGGTTCGAACACTCGAACACCTATACGGATTATCCTGCACTGTGGCAGATATGTAAATACGGGGTTTCCATACCAATTCTTGCGCATTACGGTTCGAACACCCGAACACCTATACGGATTCTCCTGCACAGTGGCAGATATGTAAATACGGGGTTTACATACCAATTCTTGCGCATTACGGTTCGAACACTCAAACACCTATACGGATTCTCCTGCACAGTGGCAGATATGTAAATACGGGGATTACATACCGTTTCTTGCGGATTACGGTTCGAACACTCGAACACCTATACGGATTCTCCTGCACAGTGGCAGATATGTAAATACGAGGTTTCCATACCAATTCTTGCGCATTACGGTTCGAACACCCAAACACATATACGGATTCTCCTGCACAGTGGCAGATATGTAAATACGGGGTTTACATACCATTTCTTGCGCATTACGGTTCGAACACTCGAACACCTCTGCGGATTCTCCTGCACAGTGGCAGATATGTAAATACGGGATTTCGATACCAATTCTTGCGCATTACGGTTCGAACACTCGAACACCTATACGGATTATCCTGCACAGTGGCAGATATGTAAATACGGGGTTTACATACCATTTCTTGCGCATTACGGTTCGAACACCCGAACACCTATACGGATTCTACTGCACAGTGGCAGATATGTAAATACGGGGTTTACATACCATTTCTTGCGCATTACGGTTCGAACACTCGAACACCTATACGTATTCTCCTACACAGTGGCAGATATGTAAATACGGGGTTTCCGTACCAATTCTTGAGCATTACGGTTCGAACACCCGAACACCTATACGGATTCTCCTGCACAGTGGCAGATATGTAAATACGGGGTTTACGTACCATTTCTTGCGCATTACGGTTCGAACACTCGAACACCTATACGGATTCTCCTGCACAGTGGCAGATATGTAAATACGAGGTTTCCATACCAATTCTTGCGCATTACGGTTCGAACACCCAAACACATATACGGATTCTCCTGCACAGTGGCAGATATGTAAATACGGGGTTTACATATCATTTCTTGCGCATTACGGTTCGAACACTCGAACACCTATACGGATTCTCCTGCACAGTGGCAGATATGTAAATACGGGGTTTCGATACCAATCCTTGCGCATTACGGTTCGAACACTCGAACACCTATACGGATTCTCCTGCACAGTGGCAGATATGTAAATACGGGGTTTACATACCATTTCTTGCGCGTTACGGTTCGAACACTCGAACACCTAGACGGATTCTCCTGCACAGTGGCAGATATGTAAATACGGGGTTTCCATACCAATTCTTGCGCATTACGGTTCGAACACCCGAACACCTATACAGATTCTCCTGCACAGTGGCAGATATGTAAATACGGAGTTTACATACCATTTCTTGCGCATTACGGTTCGAACACCCGAACACCTATACGGATTATCCTGCACAGTGGCAGATATGTAAATACGGGGTTTACATACCATTTCTTGCGCATTACGGTTCGAACACTCGAACACCTATACGGATTATCTTGCACTGTGGCAGATATGTAAATACGGGGTTTCCATACCAATTCTTGCGCATTACGGTTCGAACACCCGAACACCTATACGGATTCTCCTGCACAGTGGCAGATACGTAAATACGGGGTTTACGTACCATTTCTTGCGCATTACGGTTCGAACACTCGAACACCTATACGGATTCTCCTGCACAGTGGCAGATATGTAAATACGAGGTTTCCATACCAATTCTTGCGCATTACGGTTCGAACACCCAAACACATATACGGATTCACCTGCACAGTGGCAGATATGTAAATACGGAGTTTACATACCATTTCTTGCGCATTACGGTTCGAACACCCGAACACCTATACGGATTCTCCTGCACAGTGGCAGATATGTAAATACGGGGTTTACATACCATTTCTTGCGCATTACGGTTCGAACACTCGAACACCTATACGGATTATCCTGCACAGTGGCAGATATGTAAATACGGGGCTTCCATACCAAGTCTTGCGCATTACGGTTCGAACACCCGAACACCTATACGGATTCTACTGCACAGTGGCAGATATGTAAATACGGGGTTTACATACAATTTCTTGCGCATTACGGTTCGAACACCCGAACACCTATACGGATTCTCCTACACAGTGGCAGATATCTAAATACGGGGTTTACATACCATTTCTTGCGCATTACGGTTCGAACACTCGAACACCTATACGGATTATCCTGCACAGTGGCAGATATGTAAATACGGGGTTTCCATACCAATTCTTGCGCATTACGGTTCGAACACCAGAACACCTATACGGATTCTCCTGCACAGTGGCAGATATGTAAATACGGGGTTTACATACCATTTCTTGCGGATAATGGTTCGAACACTCAAACACCTATACGGATTCTCCTGCACATTGGCAGATATGTAAATACGGGGATTACATACCGTTTCTTGCGGATTACGGTTCGAACACTCGAACACCTATACGGATTCTCCAGCATAGTGGCAGATATGTAAATACGGGGTTTCCATACCAATTCTTGCGCATTACGTTTCGAACACTCGAACACCTATACGGATTATTCTGCACAGTGGCAGATATGTAAATACGGGGTTCACATAACATTTCTTGCGCATTACGGTTCGAACACTCGAACACCTCTACGGATTCTCCAGCACAGTGGCAGATATGTAAATACGGGGTTTCCATACCAATTCTTGCGCATTACGGTTCGAACACTCGAACACCTATACGGATTATCCTGCACAGTGGCAGATATGTAAATACGGGGTTTACATACCATTTCTTGCGCATTACGGTTCGAACACCCGAACACCTATACTGATTCTACTGCACAGTGGCAGATATGTAAATACGGGGTTTACATACCATTTCTTGCGCATTACGGTTCGAACACTCGAACACCTATACGTATTCTCCTACACAGTGGCAGATATGTAAATACGGGGTTTCCGTACCAATTCTTGCGCATTACGGTTCGAACACCCGAACACCTATACGGATTCTCCTGCACAGTGGCAGATATGTAAATACGGGGTTTACGTACCATTTCTTGCGCATTACGGTTCGAACACTCGAACACCTATACGGATTCTCCTGCACAGTGGCAGATATGTAAATACGAGGTTTCCATACCAATTCTTGCGCATTACGGTTCGAACACCCAAACACATATACGTATTCTCCTGCACTGTGGCAGATATGTAAATACGGGGTTTACATATCATTTCTTGCGCATTACGGTTCGAACACTCGAACACCTATACGGATTCTCCTGCACAGTGGTAGATATGTAAATACGGGGTTTCGATACCAATCCTTGCGCATTACGGTTCGAACACTCGAACACCTATACGGATTCTCCTGCACAGTGGCAGATATGTAAATACGGGGTTTACATACCATTTCTTGCGCGTTACGGTTCGAACACTCGAACACCTAGACGGATTCTCCTGCACAGTGGCAGATATGTAAATACGGGGTTTCCATACCAATTCTTGCGCATTACGGTTCGAACACCCGAACACCTATACAGATTCTCCTGCACAGTGGCAGATATGTAAATACGGAGTTTACATACCATTTCTTGCGCATTACGGTTCGAACACCCGAACACCTATACGGATTCTCCTGCACAGTGGCAGATATGTAAATACGGGGTTTACGTACCATTTCTTGCGCATTACGGTTCGAACACTCGAACACCTATACGGATTCTCCTGCACAGTGGCAGATATGTAAATACGAGGTTTCCATACCAATTCTTGCGCATTACGGTTCGAACACCCAAACACATATACGGATTCTCCTGCACAGTGGCAGATATGTAAATACGGAGTTTACATACCATTTCTTGCGCATTACGGTTCGAACACCCGAACACCTATACGGATTCTCCTGCACAGTGGCAGATATGTAAATACGGGGTTTACATACCATTTCTTGCGCATTACGGTTCGAACACTCGAACACCTATACGGATTATCCTGCACAGTGGCAGATATGTAAATACGGGGCTTCCATACCAAGTCTTGCGCATTACGGTTCGAACACCCGAACACCTATACGGATTCTACTGCACAGTGGCAGATATGTAAATACGGGGTTTACATACAATTTCTTGCGCATTACGGTTCGAACACCCGAACACCTATACGGATTCTCCTACACAGTGGCAGATATCTAAATACGGGGTTTACATACCATTTCTTGCGCATTACGGTTCGAACACTCGAACACCTATACGGATTATCCTGCACAGTGGCAGATATGTAAATACGGGGTTTCCATACCAATTCTTGCGCATTACGGTTCGAACACCAGAACACCTATACGGATTCTCCTGCACAGTGGCAGATATGTAAATACGGGGTTTACATACCATTTCTTGCGGATTATGGTTCGAACACTCAAACACCTATACGGATTCTCCTGCACAGTGGCAGATATGTAAATACGGGGATTACATACCGTTTCTTGCGGATTACGGTTCGAACACTCGAACACCTATACGGATTCTCCAGCATAGTGGCAGATATGTAAATACGGGGTTTCCATACCAATTCTTGCGCATTACGTTTCGAACACTCGAACACCTATACGGATTATTCTGCACAGTGGCAGATATGTAAATACGGGGTTTACATACCATTTCTTGCGCATTACGGTTCGAACACTCGAACACCTATACGGATTCTCCAGCACAGTGGCAGATATGTAAATACGGGGTTTCCATACCAATTCTTGCGCATTACGGTTCGAACACTCGAACACCTATACGGATTATCCTGCACAGTGGCAGATATGTAAATACGGGGTTTACATACCATTTCTTGCGCATTACGGTTCGAACACCCGAACACCTATACGGATTCTACTGCACAGTGGCAGATATGTAAATACGGGGTTTACATACCATTTCTTTCGCATTACGGTTCGAACACTCGAACACCTATACGTATTCTCCTACACAGTGGCAGATATGTAAATACGGGGTTTCCGTACCAATTCTTGCGCATTACGGTTCGAACACCCGAACACCTATACGGATTCTCCTGCACAGTGGCAGATATGTAAATACGGGGTTTACGTACCATTTCTTGCGCATTACGGTTCGAACACTCGAACACCTATACGGATTCTCCTGCACAGTGGCAGATATGTAAATACGAGGTTTCCATACCAATTCTTGCGCATTACGGTTCGAACACCCAAACACATATACGTATTCTCCTGCACTGTGGCAGATATGTAAATACGGGGTTTACATATCATTTCTTGCGCATTACGGTTCGAACACTCGAACACCTATACGGATTCTCCTGCACAGTGGTAGATATGTAAATACGGGGTTTCGATACCAATCCTTGCGCATTACGGTTCGAACACTCGAACACCTATACGGATTCTCCTGCACAGTGGCAGATATGTAAATACGGGGTTTACATACCATTTCTTGCGCGTTACGGTTCGAACACTCGAACACCTAGACGGATTCTCCTGCACAGTGGCAGATATGTAAATACGGGGTTTCCATACCAATTCTTGCGCATTACGGTTCGAACACCCGAACACCTATACAGATTCTCCTGCACAGTGGCAGATATGTAAATACGGAGTTTACATACCATTTCTTGCGCATTACGGTTCGAACACCCGAACACCTATACGGATTCTCCTGCACAGTGGCAGATATGTAAATACGGGGTTTACGTACCATTTCTTGCGCATTACGGTTCGAACACTCGAACACCTATACGGATTCTCCTGCACAGTGGCAGATATGTAAATACGAGGTTTCCATACCAATTCTTGCGCATTACGGTTCGAACACCCAAACACATATACGGATTCTCCTGCACAGTGGCAGATATGTAAATACGGAGTTTACATACCATTTCTTGCGCATTACGGTTCGAACACCCGAACACCTATACGGATTCTCCTGCACAGTGGCAGATATGTAAATACGGGGTTTACATACCATTTCTTGCGCATTACGGTTCGAACACTCGAACACCTATACGGATTATCCTGCACAGTGGCAGATATGTAAATACGGGGCTTCCATACCAAGTCTTGCGCATTACGGTTCGAACACCCGAACACCTATACGGATTCTACTGCACAGTGGCAGATATGTAAATACGGGGTTTACATACAATTTCTTGCGCATTACGGTTCGAACACCCGAACACCTATACGGATTCTCCTACACAGTGGCAGATATCTAAATACGGGGTTTACATACCATTTCTTGCGCATTACGGTTCGAACACTCGAACACCTATACGGATTATCCTGCACAGTGGCAGATATGTAAATACGGGGTTTCCATACCAATTCTTGCGCATTACGGTTCGAACACCAGAACACCTATACGGATTCTCCTGCACAGTGGCAGATATGTAAATACGGGGTTTACATACCATTTCTTGCGGATTATGGTTCGAACACTCAAACACCTATACGGATTCTCCTGCACAGTGGCAGATATGTAAATACGGGGATTACATACCGTTTCTTGCGGATTACGGTTCGAACACTCGAACACCTATACGGATTCTCCAGCATAGTGGCAGATATGTAAATACGGGGTTTCCATACCAATTCTTGCGCATTACGTTTCGAACACTCGAACACCTATACGGATTATTCTGCACAGTGGCAGATATGTAAATACGGGGTTTACATACCATTTCTTGCGCATTACGGTTCGAACACTCGAACACCTATACGGATTCTCCAGCACAGTGGCAGATATGTAAATACGGGGTTTCCATACCAATTCTTGCGCATTACGGTTCGAACACTCGAACACCTATACGGATTATCCTGCACAGTGGCAGATATGTAAATACGGGGTTTACATACCATTTCTTGCGCATTACGGTTCGAACACCCGAACACCTATACGGATTCTACTGCACAGTGGCAGATATGTAAATACGGGGTTTACATACCATTTCTTCCGCATTACGGTTCGAACACTCGAACACCTATACGTATTCTCCTACACAGTGGCAGATATGTAAATACGGGGTTTCCGTACCAATTCTTGCGCATTACGGTTCGAACACCCGAACACCTATACGGATTCTCCTGCACAGTGGCAGATATGTAAATACGGGGTTTACGTACCATTTCTTGCGCATTACGGTTCGAACACTCGAACACCTATACGGATTCTCCTGCACAGTGGCAGATATGTAAATACGAGGTTTCCATACCAATTCTTGCGCATTACGGTTCGAACACCCAAACACATATACGTATTCTCCTGCACTGTGGCAGATATGTAAATACGGGGTTTACATATCATTTCTTGCGCATTACGGTTCGAACACTCGAACACCTATACGGATTCTCCTGCACAGTGGTAGATATGTAAATACGGGGTTTCGATACCAATCCTTGCGCATTACGGTTCGAACACTCGAACACCTATACGGATTCTCCTGCACAGTGGCAGATATGTAAATACGGGGTTTACATACCATTTCTTGCGCGTTACGGTTCGAACACTCGAACACCTAGACGGATTCTCCTGCACAGTGGCAGATATGTAAATACGGGGTTTCCATACCAATTCTTGCGCATTACGGTTCGAACACCCGAACACCTATACAGATTCTCCTGCACAGTGGCAGATATGTAAATACGGAGTTTACATACCATTTCTTGCGCATTACGGTTCGAACACCCGAACACCTATACGGATTCTCCTGCACAGTGGCAGATATGTAAATACGGGGTTTACGTACCATTTCTTGCGCATTACGGTTCGAACACTCGAACACCTATACGGATTCTCCTGCACAGTGGCAGATATGTAAATACGAGGTTTCCATACCAATTCTTGCGCATTACGGTTCGAACACCCAAACACATATACGGATTCTCCTGCACAGTGGCAGATATGTAAATACGGAGTTTACATACCATTTCTTGCGCATTACGGTTCGAACACCCGAACACCTATACGGATTCTCCTGCACAGTGGCAGATATGTAAATACGGGGTTTACATACCATTTCTTGCGCATTACGGTTCGAACACTCGAACACCTATACGGATTATCCTGCACAGTGGCAGATATGTAAATACGGGGCTTCCATTCCAAGTCTTGCGCATTACGGTTCGAACACCCGAACACCTATACGGATTCTACTGCACAGTGGCAGATATGTAAATACGGGGTTTACATACAATTTCTTGCGCATTACGGTTCGAACACCCGAACACCTATACGGATTCTCCTACACAGTGGCAGATATCTAAATACGGGGTTTACATACCATTTCTTGCGCATTACGGTTCGAACACTCGAACACCTATACGGATTATCCTGCACAGTGGCAGATATGTAAATACGGGGTTTCCATACCAATTCTTGCGCATTACGGTTCGAACACCAGAACACCTATACGGATTCTCCTGCACAGTGGCAGATATGTAAATACGGGGTTTACATACCATTTCTTGCGGATTATGGTTCGAACACTCAAACACCTATACGGATTCTCCTGCACAGTGGCAGATATGTAAATACGGGGATTACATACCGTTTCTTGCGGATTACGGTTCGAACACTCGAACACCTATACGGATTCTCCAGCATAGTGGCAGATATGTAAATACGGGGTTTCCATACCAATTCTTGCGCATTACGTTTCGAACACTCGAACACCTATACGGATTATTCTGCACAGTGGCAGATATGTAAATACGGGGTTTACATACCATTTCTTGCGCATTACGGTTCGAACACTCGAACACCTATACGGATTCTCCAGCACAGTGGCAGATATGTAAATACGGGGTTTCCATACCAATTCTTGCGCATTACGGTTCGAACACTCGAACACCTATACGGATTATCCTGCACAGTGGCAGATATGTAAATACGGGGTTTACATACCATTTCTTGCGCATTACGGTTCGAACACCCGAACACCTATACGGATTCTACTGCACAGTGGCAGATATGTAAATACGGGGTTTACATACCATTTCTTGCGCATTACGGTTCGAACACTCGAACACCTATACGTATTCTCCTACACAGTGGCAGATATGTAAATACGGGGTTTCCGTACCAATTCTTGCGCATTACGGTTCGAACACCCGAACACCTATACGGATTCTCCTGCACAGTGGCAGATATGTAAATACGGGGTTTACGTACCATTTCTTGCGCATTACGGTTCGAACACTCGAACACCTATACGGATTCTCCTGCACAGTGGCAGATATGTAAATACGAGGTTTCCATACCAATTCTTGCGCATTACGGTTCGAACACCCAAACACATATACGTATTCTCCTGCACTGTGGCAGATATGTAAATACGGGGTTTACATATCATTTCTTGCGCATTACGGTTCGAACACTCGAACACCTATACGGATTCTCCTGCACAGTGGCAGATATGTAAATACGGGGTTTCGATACCAATCCTTGCGCATTACGGTTCGAACACTCGAACACCTATACGGATTCTCCTGCACAGTGGCAGATATGTAAATACGGGGTTTACATACCATTTCTTGCGCGTTACGGTTCGAACACTCGAACACCTAGACGGATTCTCCTGCACAGTGGCAGATATGTAAATACGGGGTTTCCATACCAATTCTTGCGCATTACGGTTCGAACACCCGAACACCTATACAGATTCTCCTGCACAGTGGCAGATATGTAAATACGGAGTTTACATACCATTTCTTGCGCATTACGGTTCGAACACCCGAACACCTATACGGATTCTCCTGCACAGTGGCAGATATGTAAATACGGGGTTTACATACCATTTCTTGCGCATTACGGTTCGAACACTCGAACACCTATACGGATTATCCTGCACAGTGGCAGATATGTAAATACGGGGTTTCCATACCAATTCTTGCGCATTACGGTTCGAACACCCGAACACCTATACGGATTCTCCTGCACAGTGGCAGATACGTAAATATGGGGTTTACGTACCATTTCTTGCGCATTACGGTTCGAACACTCGAACACCTATACGGATTCTCCTGCACAGTGGCAGATATGTAAATACGAGGTTTCCATACCAATTCTTGAGCATTACGGTTCGAACACCCAAACACATATACGGATTCTCCTGCACAGTGGCAGATATCTAAATACGGGGTTTACATACCATTTCTTGCGCATTACGGTTCGAACACTCGAACACCTATGCGGATTCCCCTGCACAGTGGCAGATATGTAAATACGGGATTTCGATACCAATTCTTGCGCATTACGGTTCGAACACTCGAACACCTATACAGATTCTCCTGCACAGTGGCAGAAATGTAAATACGGGGTTTCCATACCGATTCTTGCGCATTACGGTTCGAACACCAGAACACCTATACGGATTCTCCTGCACAGTGGCAGATATGTAAATACGGAGTTTACATACCATTTCTTGCGCATTACGGTTCGAACACCCGAACACCTATACGGATTCTCCTACATAGTGGCAGATATCTAAATACAGGGTTTACATACCATTTCTTGCGCATTACGGTTCGAACACTCGAACACCTATACGGATTCTCCTGCACAGTGGCAGATATGTAAATACGGGGTTTCCATACCAATTCTTGCGCATTACGGTTCGAACACCCGAACACCTATACGGATTCTACTGCACAGTGGCAGATATGTAAATACGGGGTTTACATTCCATTTCTTGCGCATTACGGTTCGAGCACTCGAACACCTATACGTATTCTCCTACACAGTGGCAGATATGTAAATACGGGGTTTCCGTACCAATTCTTGCGCATTACGGTTCGAACACCCGAACACCTATACGGATTCTCCTGCACAGTGGCAGATATGTAAATACGGAGTTTACATACCATTTCTTGCGCATTACGGTTCGAACACTCGAACACCTATGCGGATTCTCCTGCACAGTGGCAGATATGTAAATACGGGGTTTCGATACCAATTCTTGCGCATTACGGTTCGAACACTCGAACACCTATACGGATTCTCATGCACAGTGGCAGATATGTAAATACGGGGTTTCCATACCAATTGTTGCGCATTACGGTTCGAACACCCGAACACCTATACAGATTCTCCTGCACAGTGGCAGATATGTAAATACGGAGTTTACATACCATTTCTTGCGCATTACGGTTCGAACACCCGAACACCTATACGGATTCTCCTGCACAGTGGCAGATATGTAAATACGGGGTTTACATACCATTTCTTGCGCATTACGGTTCGAACACTCGAACACCTATACGGATTATCCTGCACAGTGGCAGATATGTAAATACGGGGTTTCCATACCAATTCTTGCGCATTACGGTTCGAACACCCGAACACCTATACGGATTCTCCTGCACAGTGGCAGATACGTAAATATGGGGTTTACGTACCATTTCTTGCGCATTACGGGTCGAACACTCGAACACCTATACGGATTCTCCTGCACAGTGGCAGATATGTAAATACGAGGTTTCCATACCAATTCTTGCGCATTACGGTTCGAACACCCAAACACATATACGGATTCTCCGGCACAGTGGCAGATATGTAAATACGGGGTTTACATACCATTTCTTGCTCATTACGGTTCGAACACTCGAACACCTATGCGGATTCTCCTGCACAGTGGCAGATATGTAAATACGGGGTTTCGATACCAATTCTTGCGCATTACGGTTCGAACACTCGAACACCTATACGGATTCTCCTGCACAGTGGCAGATATGTAAATACGGGGTTTCCATACCAATTCTTGCGCATTACGGTTCGAACACCCGAACACCTATACCGATTCTCCTGCACAGTGGCAGATATGTAAATACGGAGTTTACATACCATTTCTTGCGCATTACGGTTCGAACACCCGAACACCTATACGGATTCTCCTGCACAGTGGCAGATATGTAAATACGGGGTTTACATACCATTTCTTGCGCATTACGGTTCGAACACTCGAACACCTATACGGATTATCCTGCACAGTGGCAGATATGTAAATACGGGGTTTCCATACCAATTCTTGCGCATTACGGTTCGAACACCCGAACACCTATACGGATTCTCCTGCACAGTGGCAGATATGTAAATACGGGGTTTACACACCATTTCTTGCGCATTACGGTTCGAACACCCGAACACCTATACGGATTCTCCTGCACAGTGGCAGATATGTAAATACGGGGTTTACATACCATTTCTTGCGCATTACGGTTCGAGCACCCGAACACCTATACGTATTCTCCTACACAGTGGCAGATATGTAAATACGGGGTTTCCGTACCAATTCTTGCGCATTACGGTTCGAACACCCGAACACCTATACGGATTCTCCTGCACAGTGGCAGATATGTAAATACGGGGTTTACGTACCAATTCTTGCGCATTACGGTTCGAACACCCGAACGCCTATACGGATTCTCCTGCACAGTGGCAGATATGTAATTACGGGGTTTCCATACCAATTCTTGCGCATTACGGTTCGAACACCCGAACACCTATACGGATTCTCCTGCACAGTGGCAGATATGTAAATACGGAGTTTACATACCATTTCTTGCGCATTACGGTTCGAACACCCGAACACCTATACAGATTCTCCTGCACAGTGGCAGATATGTAAATACGGGGTTTACATACCATTTCTTGCGCATTACGGTTCGAACACTCGAACACCTGTACGGATTATCCTGCACAGTGGCAGATATGTAAATACGGGGTTTCCATACCAAGTCTTGCGCATTACGGTTCGAACACCCGAACACCTATACGGATTCTCCTGCACAGTGGCAGATATGTAAATACGGGGTTTACATACCATTTCTCGCGCATTACGGTTCGAACACCCGAACACCTATACGGATTCTCCTACATAGTGGCAGATATCTAAATACGGGGTTTACATACCATTTCTTGCGCATTACGGTTCGAACACTCGAACACCTATACGGATTCTCCTGCACAGTGGCAGATATGTAAATACGGGGTTTCCATACCAATTCTTGCGCATTACGGTTCGAACACCCGAACACCTATACGGATTCTCCTGCACAGTGGCAGATACGTAAATACGGGGTTTACGTACCATTTCTTGCGCATTACGGTTCGAACACTCGAACACCTATACGGATTCTCCTACACAGTGGCAGATATGTAAATACGAGGTTTCCATACCAATTCTTGCGCATTACGGTTCGAACACCCAAACACATATACGGATTCTCCTGCACAGTGGCAGATATGTAAATACGGGGTTTACATACCATTTCTTGCGCATTACGGTTCGAACACTCGAACACCTATGCGGATTCTCCTGCACAGTGGCAGATATGTAAATACGGGGTTTCGATACCAATTCTTGCGCATTACGGTTCGAACACTCGAACACCTATACGGATTCTCCTGCACAGTGGCAGATATGTAAATACGGGGTTTCCATACCAATTCTTGCGCATTACGGTTCGAACACCCGAACACCTATACCGATTCTCCTGCACAGTGGCAGATATGTAAATACGGAGTTTACATACCATTTCTTGCGCATTACGGTTCGAACACCCGAACACCTATACGGATTCTCCTGCACAGTGGCAGATATGTAACTACGGGGTTTACATACCATTTCTTGCGCATTACGGTTCGAACACTCGAACACCTATACGGATTATCCTGCACAGTGGCAGATATGTAAATACGGGGTTTCCATACCAATTCTTGCGCATTACGGTTCGAACACCCGAACACCTATACGGATTCTCCTGCACAGTGGCAGATATGTAAATACGGGGTTTACATACCATTTCTTGCGCATTACGGTTCGAACACCCGAACACCTATACGGATTCTCCTGCACAGTGGCAGATATGTAAATACGGGGTTTACATACCATTTCTTGCGCATTACGGTTCGAGCACTCGAACACCTATACGTATTCTCCTACACAGTGGCAGATATGTAAATACGGGGTTTCCGTACCAATTCTTGCGCATTACGGTTCGAACACCCGAACACCTATACGGATTCTCCTGCACAGTGGCAGATATGTAAATACGGGGTTTACGTACCACTTCTTGCGCACTACGGTTCGAACACTCGAACGCCTATACGGATTCTCCTGCACAGTGGCAGATATGTAAATACGGGGTTTCCATACCAATTCTTGCGCATTACGGTTCGAACACCCGAACACCTATACGGATTCTCCTGCACAGTGGCAGATATGTAAATACGGAGTTTACACACCATTTCTTGCGCATTACGGTTCGAACACCCGAACACCTATACGGATTCTCCTGCACAGTGGCAGATATGTAAATACGGGGTTTACATACCATTTCTTGCGCATTACGGTTCGAACACTCGAACACCTGTACGGATTATCCTGCACAGTGGCAGATATGTAAATACGGGGTTTCCATACCAAGTCTTGCGCATTACGGTTCGAACACCCGAACACCTATACGGATTCTACTGCACAGTGGCAGATATGTAAATACGGGGTTTACATACCATTTCTCGCGCATTACGGTTCGAACACCCGAACACCTATACGGATTCTCCTACACAGTGGCAGATATCTAAGTACGGGGTTTACATACCATTTCTTGCGCATTACGGTTCGAACACCCGAACACCTATACGGATTCTCCTGCACAGTGGCAGATATGTAAATACGGGGTTTACATACCATTTCTTGCGCATTACGGTTCGAACACTCGAACACCTATACGGATTATCCTGCACAGTGGCAGATATGTAAATACGGGGTTTCCATACCAATTCTTGCGCATTACGGTTCGAACACCCGAACACCTATACGGATTCTCCTGCACAGTGGCAGATACGTAAATATGGGGTTTACGTACCATTTCTTGCGCATTACGGGTCGAACACTCGAACACCTATACGGATTCTCCTGCACAGTGGCAGATATGTAAATACGAGGTTTCCATACCAATTCTTGCGCATTACGGTTCGAACACCCAAACACATATACGGATTCTCCGGCACAGTGGCAGATATGTAAATACGGGGTTTACATACCATTTCTTGCTCATTACGGTTCGAACACTCGAACACCTATGCGGATTCTCCTGCACAGTGGCAGATATGTAAATACGGGGTTTCGATACCAATTCTTGCGCATTACGGTTCGAACACTCGAACACCTATACGGATTCTCCTGCACAGTGGCAGATATGTAAATACGGGGTTTCCATACCAATTCTTGCGCATTACGGTTCGAACACCCGAACACCTATACCGATTCTCCTGCACAGTGGCAGATATGTAAATACGGAGTTTACATACCATTTCTTGCGCATTACGGTTCGAACACCCGAACACCTATACGGATTCTCCTGCACAGTGGCAGATATGTAAATACGGGGTTTACATACCATTTCTTGCGCATTACGGTTCGAACACTCGAACACCTATACGGATTATCCTGCACAGTGGCAGATATGTAAATACGGGGTTTCCATACCAATTCTTGCGCATTACGGTTCGAACACCCGAACACCTATACGGATTCTCCTGCACAGTGGCAGATATGTAAATACGGGGTTTACACACCATTTCTTGCGCATTACGGTTCGAACACCCGAACACCTATACGGATTCTCCTGCACAGTGGCAGATATGTAAATACGGGGTTTACATACCATTTCTTGCGCATTACGGTTCGAGCACCCGAACACCTATACGTATTCTCCTACACAGTGGCAGATATGTAAATACGGGGTTTCCGTACCAATTCTTGCGCATTACGGTTCGAACACCCGAACACCTATACGGATTCTCCTGCACAGTGGCAGATATGTAAATACGGGGTTTACGTACCAATTCTTGCGCATTACGGTTCGAACACCCGAACGCCTATACGGATTCTCCTGCACAGTGGCAGATATGTAATTACGGGGTTTCCATACCAATTCTTGCGCATTACGGTTCGAACACCCGAACACCTATACGGATTCTCCTGCACAGTGGCAGATATGTAAATACGGAGTTTACATACCATTTCTTGCGCATTACGGTTCGAACACCCGAACACCTATACAGATTCTCCTGCACAGTGGCAGATATGTAAATACGGGGTTTACATACCATTTCTTGCGCATTACGGTTCGAACACTCGAACACCTGTACGGATTATCCTGCACAGTGGCAGATATGTAAATACGGGGTTTCCATACCAAGTCTTGCGCATTACGGTTCGAACACCCGAACACCTATACGGATTCTCCTGCACAGTGGCAGATATGTAAATACGGGGTTTACATACCATTTCTCGCGCATTACGGTTCGAACACCCGAACACCTATACGGATTCTCCTACATAGTGGCAGATATCTAAATACGGGGTTTACATACCATTTCTTGCGCATTACGGTTCGAACACTCGAACACCTATACGGATTCTCCTGCACAGTGGCAGATATGTAAATACGGGGTTTCCATACCAATTCTTGCGCATTACGGTTCGAACACCCGAACACCTATACGGATTCTCCTGCACAGTGGCAGATACGTAAATACGGGGTTTACGTACCATTTCTTGCGCATTACGGTTCGAACACTCGAACACCTATACGGATTCTCCTACACAGTGGCAGATATGTAAATACGAGGTTTCCATACCAATTCTTGCGCATTACGGTTCGAACACCCAAACACATATACGGATTCTCCTGCACAGTGGCAGATATGTAAATACGGGGTTTACATACCATTTCTTGCGCATTACGGTTCGAACACTCGAACACCTATGCGGATTCTCCTGCACAGTGGCAGATATGTAAATACGGGGTTTCGATACCAATTCTTGCGCATTACGGTTCGAACACTCGAACACCTATACGGATTCTCCTGCACAGTGGCAGATATGTAAATACGGGGTTTCCATACCAATTCTTGCGCATTACGGTTCGAACACCCGAACACCTATACCGATTCTCCTGCACAGTGGCAGATATGTAAATACGGAGTTTACATACCATTTCTTGCGCATTACGGTTCGAACACCCGAACACCTATACGGATTCTCCTGCACAGTGGCAGATATGTAACTACGGGGTTTACATACCATTTCTTGCGCATTACGGTTCGAACACTCGAACACCTATACGGATTATCCTGCACAGTGGCAGATATGTAAATACGGGGTTTCCATACCAATTCTTGCGCATTACGGTTCGAACACCCGAACACCTATACGGATTCTCCTGCACAGTGGCAGATATGTAAATACGGGGTTTACATACCATTTCTTGCGCATTACGGTTCGAACACCCGAACACCTATACGGATTCTCCTGCACAGTGGCAGATATGTAAATACGGGGTTTACATACCATTTCTTGCGCATTACGGTTCGAGCACTCGAACACCTATACGTATTCTCCTACACAGTGGCAGATATGTAAATACGGGGTTTCCGTACCAATTCTTGCGCATTACGGTTCGAACACCCGAACACCTATACGGATTCTCCTGCACAGTGGCAGATATGTAAATACGGGGTTTACGTACCACTTCTTGCGCACTACGGTTCGAACACTCGAACGCCTATACGGATTCTCCTGCACAGTGGCAGATATGTAAATACGGGGTTTCCATACCAATTCTTGCGCATTACGGTTCGAACACCCGAACACCTATACGGATTCTCCTGCACAGTGGCAGATATGTAAATACGGAGTTTACACACCATTTCTTGCGCATTACGGTTCGAACACCCGAACACCTATACGGATTCTCCTGCACAGTGGCAGATATGTAAATACGGGGTTTACATACCATTTCTTGCGCATTACGGTTCGAACACTCGAACACCTGTACGGATTATCCTGCACAGTGGCAGATATGTAAATACGGGGTTTCCATACCAAGTCTTGCGCATTACGGTTCGAACACCCGAACACCTATACGGATTCTACTGCACAGTGGCAGATATGTAAATACGGGGTTTACATACCATTTCTCGCGCATTACGGTTCGAACACCCGAACACCTATACGGATTCTCCTACACAGTGGCAGATATCTAAGTACGGGGTTTACATACCATTTCTTGCGCATTACGGTTCGAACACTCGAACACCTATACGGATTCTCCTGCACAGTGGCAGATATGTAAATACGGGGTTTCCATACCAATTCTTGCGCATTACGGTTCGAACACCCGAACACCTATACGGATTCTCCTGCACAGTGGCAGATACGTAAATACGGGGTTTACGTACCATTTCTTGCGCATTACGGTTCGAACACTCGAACACCTATACGGATTCTCCTGCACAGTGGCAGATATGTAAATACGAGGTTTCCATACCAATTCTTGCGCAATACGGTTCGAACACCCAAACACATATACGGATTCTCCTGCACAGTGGCAGATATGTAAATACGGGGTTTACATACCATTTCTTGCGCATTACGGTTCGAACACTCGAACACCCATGCGGATTCTCCTGCACAGTGGCAGATATGTAAATACGGGGTTTCGATACCAATTCTTGCGCATTACGGTTCGAACACCCAAACACCTATACGGATTCTCCTGCACAGTGGCAGATATGTAAATACGGGGTTTCCATACCAATTCTTGCGCATTACGGTTCGAACACCCGAACACCTATACAGATTCTCCTGCACAGTGGCGGATATGTAAATACGGGGTTTACGTACCATTTCTTGCGCATTACGGTTCGAACACTCGAACACCTATACGGATTCTCCTGCACAGTGGCAGATATGTAAATACGGGGTTTACATACCATTTCTTGCGCATTACGGTTCGAACACTCGAACACCTATACGGATTCTCCTGCACAGTGGCAGATATGTAAATACGGGGTTTCCATACCAATTCTTGCGCATTACGGTTCGAACACTCGAACACCTATACGGATTCTCCAGCACAGTGGCAGATATGTAAATGCGGGGTTTCCATACCAATTCTTGCGCATTACGGTTCGAACACTCGAACACCTATACGGATTATTCTGCACAGTGGCAGATATGTAAATACGAGGTTTACATACCAATTCTTGCGCATTACGGTTCGAACACCCAAACACATATACGGATTCTCCTGCACAGTGGCAGATATGTAAATACGGGGTTTACATACCATTTCTTGCGCATTACGGTTCGAACACTCGAACACCTATACGGATTCTCCTACACAGTGGCAGATATGTAAATACGGGGTTTCCGTACCAATTCTTGCGCATTACGGTTCGAACACCCGAACACCTATACGGATTCTCCTGCACAGTGGCAGATATGTAAATACGGGGTTTACGTACCATTTCTTGCGCCCTACGGTTCGAACACTCGAACACCTATACGGATTCTCCTGCACAGTGGCAGATATGTAAATACGGGGTTTCCATACCAATTCTTGCGCATTACGGTTCGAACACCCGAACACCTATACGGATTCTCCTGCACAGTGGCAGATATGTAAATACGGAGTTTACATACCATTTCTTGCGCATTACGGTTCGAACACCCGAACACCTATACGGATTCTCCTGCACTGTGGCAGATATGTAAATACGGGGTTTACATACCATTTCTTGCGCATTACGGTTCGAACACTCGAACACCTATACGGATTATCCTGCACAGTGGCAGATATGTAAATACGGGGTTTCCATACCAAGTCTTGCGCATTACGGTTCGAACACCCGAACACCTATACGGATTCTACTGCACAGTGGCAGATATGTAAATACGGGGTTTACATACCATTTCTTGCGCATTACGGTTCGAACACCCGAACACCTATACGGATTCTCCTACATAGTGGCAGATATCTAAATACGGGGTTTACGTACCATTTCTTGCGCATTACGGTTCGAACACTCGAACACCTATACGGATTCTCCTGCACAGTGGCAGATATGTAAATACGGGGTTTCCATACCAATTCTTGCGCATTACGGTTCGAACACCCGAACACCTATACGGATTCTCCTGCACAGTGGCAGATACGTAAATACGGGGTTTACGTACCATTTCTTGCGCATTACGGTTCGAACACTCGAACACCTATACAGATTCTCCTGCACAGTGGCAGATATGTAAATACGGGGTTTACATACCATTTCTTGCGCATTACGGTTCGAACACTCGAACACCTATACGGATTATCCTGCACAGTGGCAGATATGTAAATACGGGGTTTCCATACCAAGTCTTGCGCATTACGGTTCGAACACCCGAACACCTACACGGATTCTCCTACACAGTGGCAGATATGTAAATACGGGGTTTACATACCATTTCTTGCGCATTACGGTTCGAACACCCGAACACCTATACGGATTCTCTTGCACAGTGGCGGATATCTAAATACGCGCATTACATACCATTTCTTGCGCATTACGGTTAGAACACTCGAACACCTATACGTATTCTCCTACACAGTGGCAGATATGTAAATACGGGGTTTCCGTACCAATTCTTGCGCATTACGGTTCGAACACCCGAACACCTATACGGATTCTCCTGCACAGTGGCAGATATGTAAATACGGGGTTTACGTACCATTTCTTGCGCACTACGGTTCGAACACCCGAACACCTATACGGATTCTCCTGTACAGTGGCAGATATGTAAATACGGGGTTTACATACCATTTCTTGCGCATTACGGTTCGAGCACTCGAACACCTATACGTATTCTCCTACACAGTGGCAGATATGTAAATATGGGGTTTCCGTACCAATTCTTGCGCATTACGGTTCGAACACCCGAACACCTATACGGATTCTCCTGCACAGTGGCAGATATGTAAATACGGGGTTTACGTACCATTTCTTGCGCACTACGGTTCGAACACTCGAACACCTATACGGATTCTCCTGCACAGTGGCAGATATGTAAATACGGGGTTTCCATACCAATTCTTGCGCATTACGGTTCGAACACCCGAACACCTATACGGATTCTCCTGCACAGTGGCAGATATGTAAATACGGAGTTTACATACCATTTCTTGTGCATTACGGTTCGAACACCCGAACACCTATACGGATTCTCCTGCACAGTGGCAGATATGTAAATACGGGGTTTCCATACCAATTCTTGCGCATTACGGTTCGAACACCCGAACACCTATACGGATTCTCCTGCACAGTGGCAGATACGTAAATACGGGGTTTACGTACCATTTCTTGCGCATTACGGTTCGAACACTCGAACACCTATACGGATTCTCCTACACAGTGGCAGATATGTAAATACGAGGTTTCCATACCAATTCTTGCGCATTACGGTTCGAACACCCAAACACATATACGGATTCTCCTGCACAGTGGCAGATATGTAAATACGGGGTTTACATACCATTTCTTGCGCATTACGGTTCGAACACTCGAACACCTATGCGGATTCTCCTGCACAGTGGCAGATATGTAAATACGGGGTTTCGATACCAATTCTTGCGCATTACGGTTCGAACACTCGAACACCTATACGGATTCTCCTGCACAGTGGCAGATATGTAAATACGGGGTTTCCATACCAATTCTTGCGCATTACGGTTCGAACACCCGAACACCTATACCGATTCTCCTGCACTGTGGCAGATATGTAAATACGGAGTTTACATACCATTTCTTGCGCATTACGGTTCGAACACCCGAACACCTATACGGATTCTCCTGCACAGTGGCAGATATGTAACTACGGGGTTTACATACCATTTCTTGCGCATTACGGTTCGAACACTCGAACACCTATACGGATTATCCTGCACAGTGGCAGATATGTAAATACGGGGTTTCCATACCAATTCTTGCGCATTACGGTTCGAACACCCGAACACCTATACGGATTCTCCTGCACAGTGGCAGATATGTAAATACGGGGTTTACATACCATTTCTTGCGCATTACGGTTCGAACACCCGAACACCTATACGGATTCTCCTGCACAGTGGTTGATATGTAAATACGGGGTTTACATACCATTTCTTGCGCATTACGGTTCGAGCACTCGAACACCTATACGTATTCTCCTACACAGTGGCAGATATGTAAATACGGGGTTTCCGTACCAATTCTTGCGCATTACGGTTCGAACACCCGAACACCTATACGGATTCTCCTGCACAGTGGCAGATATGTAAATACGGGGTTTACGTACCACTTCTTGCGCACTACGGTTCGAACACTCGAACGCCTATACGGATTCTCCTGCACAGTGGCAGATATGTAAATACGGGGTTTCCATACCAATTCTTGCGCATTACGGTTCGAACACCCGAACACCTATACGGATTCTCCTGCACAGTGGCAGATATGTAAATACGGAGTTTACACACCATTTCTTGCGCATTACGGTTCGAACACCCGAACACCTATACGGATTCTCCTGCACAGTGGCAGATATGTAAATACGGGGTTTACATACCATTTCTTGCGCATTACGGTTCGAACACTCGAACACCTGTACGGATTATCCTGCACAGTGGCAGATATGTAAATACGGGGTTTCCATACCAAGTCTTGCGCATTACGGTTCGAACACCCGAACACCTATACGGATTCTACTGCACAGTGGCAGATATGTAAATACGGGGTTTACATACCATTTCTCGCGCATTACGGTTCGAACACCCGAACACCTATACGGATTCTCCTACACAGTGGCAGATATCTAAGTACGGGGTTTACATACCATTTCTTGCGCATTACGGTTCGAACACTCGAACACCTATACGGATTCTCCTGCACAGTGGCAGATATGTAAATACGGGGTTTCCATACCAATTCTTGCGCATTACGGTTCGAACACCCGAACACCTATACGGATTCTCCTGCACAGTGGCAGATACGTAAATACGGGGTTTACGTACCATTTCTTGCGCATTACGGTTCGAACACTCGAACACCTATACGGATTCTCCTGCACAGTGGCAGATATGTAAATACGAGGTTTCCATACCAATTCTTGCGCAATACGGTTCGAACACCCAAACACATATACGGATTCTCCTGCACAGTGGCAGATATGTAAATACGGGGTTTACATACCATTTCTTGCGCATTACGGTTCGAACACTCGAACACCTATGCGGATTCTCCTGCACAGTGGCAGATATGTAAATACGGGGTTTCGATACCAATTCTTGCGCATTACGGTTCGAACACTCGAACACCTATACGGATTCTCCTGCACAGTGGCAGATATGTAAATACGGGGTTTCCATACCAATTCTTGCGCATTACGGTTCGAACACCCGAACACCTATACCGATTCTCCTGCACTGTGGCAGATATGTAAATACGGAGTTTACATACCATTTCTTGCGCATTACGGTTCGAACACCCGAACACCTATACGGATTCTCCTGCACAGTGGCAGATATGTAACTACGGGGTTTACATACCATTTCTTGCGCATTACGGTTCGAACACTCGAACACCTATACGGATTATCCTGCACAGTGGCAGATATGTAAATACGGGGTTTCCATACCAATTCTTGCGCATTACGGTTCGAACACCCGAACACCTATACGGATTCTCCTGCACAGTGGCAGATATGTAAATACGGGGTTTACATACCATTTCTTGCGCATTACGGTTCGAACACCCGAACACCTATACGGATTCTCCTGCACAGTGGTTGATATGTAAATACGGGGTTTACATACCATTTCTTGCGCATTACGGTTCGAGCACTCGAACACCTATACGTATTCTCCTACACAGTGGCAGATATGTAAATACGGGGTTTCCGTACCAATTCTTGCGCATTACGGTTCGAACACCCGAACACCTATACGGATTCTCCTGCACAGTGGCAGATATGTAAATACGGGGTTTACGTACCACTTCTTGCGCACTACGGTTCGAACACTCGAACGCCTATACGGATTCTCCTGCACAGTGGCAGATATGTAAATACGGGGTTTCCATACCAATTCTTGCGCATTACGGTTCGAACACCCGAACACCTATACGGATTCTCCTGCACAGTGGCAGATATGTAAATACGGAGTTTACACACCATTTCTTGCGCATTACGGTTCGAACACCCGAACACCTATACGGATTCTCCTGCACAGTGGCAGATATGTAAATACGGGGTTTACATACCATTTCTTGCGCATTACGGTTCGAACACTCGAACACCTGTACGGATTATCCTGCACAGTGGCAGATATGTAAATACGGGGTTTCCATACCAAGTCTTGCGCATTACGGTTCGAACACCCGAACACCTATACGGATTCTACTGCACAGTGGCAGATATGTAAATACGGGGTTTACATACCATTTCTCGCGCATTACGGTTCGAACACCCGAACACCTATACGGATTCTCCTACACAGTGGCAGATATCTAAGTACGGGGTTTACATACCATTTCTTGCGCATTACGGTTCGAACACTCGAACACCTATACGGATTCTCCTGCACAGTGGCAGATATGTAAATACGGGGTTTCCATACCAATTCTTGCGCATTACGGTTCGAACACCCGAACACCTATACGGATTCTCCTGCACAGTGGCAGATACGTAAATACGGGGTTTACGTACCATTTCTTGCGCATTACGGTTCGAACACTCGAACACCTATACGGATTCTCCTGCACAGTGGCAGATATGTAAATACGAGGTTTCCATACCAATTCTTGCGCAATACGGTTCGAACACCCAAACACATATACGGATTCTCCTGCACAGTGGCAGATATGTAAATACGGGGTTTACATACCATTTCTTGCGCATTACGGTTCGAACACTCGAACACCCATGCGGATTCTCCTGCACAGTGGCAGATATGTAAATACGGGGTTTCGATACCAATTCTTGCGCATTACGGTTCGAACACCCAAACACCTATACGGATTCTCCTGCACAGTGGCAGATATGTAAATACGGGGTTTCCATACCAATTCTTGCGCATTACGGTTCGAACACCCGAACACCTATACAGATTCTCCTGCACAGTGGCGGATATGTAAATACGGAGTTTACATACCATTTCTTGCGCATTACGGTTCGAACACCCGAACACCTATACGGATTCTCCTGCACAGTGGCAGATATGTAAATACGGGGTTTACATACCATTTCTTGCGCATTACGGTTCGAACACCCGAACACCTATACAGATTCTCCTGCACAGTGGCGGATATGTAAATACGGGGTTTCCATACCAATTCTTGCGCATTACGGTTCGAACACCCGAACACCTATACGGATTCTCCTGCACAGTGGCAGATATGTAAATACGGAGTTTACATACCATTTCTTGTGCATTACGGTTCGAACACCCGAACACCTATACGGATTCTCCTGCACAGTGGCAGATATGTAAATACGGGGTTTCCATACCAATTCTTGCGCATTACGGTTCGAACACCCGAACACCTATACGGATTCTCCTGCACAGTGGCAGATACGTAAATACGGGGTTTACGTACCATTTCTTGCGCATTACGGTTCGAACACTCGAACACCTATACGGATTCTCCTACACAGTGGCAGATATGTAAATACGAGGTTTCCATACCAATTCTTGCGCATTACGGTTCGAACACCCAAACACATATACGGATTCTCCTGCACAGTGGCAGATATGTAAATACGGGGTTTACATACCATTTCTTGCGCATTACGGTTCGAACACTCGAACACCTATGCGGATTCTCCTGCACAGTGGCAGATATGTAAATACGGGGTTTCGATACCAATTCTTGCGCATTACGGTTCGAACACTCGAACACCTATACGGATTCTCCTGCACAGTGGCAGATATGTAAATACGGGGTTTCCATACCAATTCTTGCGCATTACGGTTCGAACACCCGAACACCTATACCGATTCTCCTGCACAGTGGCAGATATGTAAATACGGAGTTTACATACCATTTCTTGCGCATTACGGTTCGAACACCCGAACACCTATACGGATTCTCCTGCACAGTGGCAGATATGTAACTACGGGGTTTACATACCATTTCTTGCGCATTACGGTTCGAACACTCGAACACCTATACGGATTATCCTGCACAGTGGCAGATATGTAAATACGGGGTTTCCATACCAATTCTTGCGCATTACGGTTCGAACACCCGAACACCTATACGGATTCTCCTGCACAGTGGCAGATATGTAAATACGGGGTTTACATACCATTTCTTGCGCATTACGGTTCGAACACCCGAACACCTATACGGATTCTCCTGCACAGTGGCAGATATGTAAATACGGGGTTTACATACCATTTCTTGCGCATTACGGTTCGAGCACTCGAACACCTATACGTATTCTCCTACACAGTGGCAGATATGTAAATACGGGGTTTCCGTACCAATTCTTGCGCATTACGGTTCGAACACCCGAACACCTATACGGATTCTCCTGCACAGTGGCAGATATGTAAATACGGGGTTTACGTACCACTTCTTGCGCACTACGGTTCGAACACTCGAACGCCTATACGGATTCTCCTGCACAGTGGCAGATATGTAAATACGGGGTTTCCATACCAATTCTTGCGCATTACGGTTCGAACACCCGAACACCTATACGGATTCTCCTGCACAGTGGCAGATATGTAAATACGGAGTTTACACACCATTTCTTGCGCATTACGGTTCGAACACCCGAACACCTATACGGATTCTCCTGCACAGTGGCAGATATGTAAATACGGGGTTTACATACCATTTCTTGCGCATTACGGTTCGAACACTCGAACACCTGTACGGATTATCCTGCACAGTGGCAGATATGTAAATACGAGGTTTCCATACCAAGTCTTGCGCATTACGGTTCGAACACCCGAACACCTATACGGATTCTACTGCACAGTGGCAGATATGTAAATACGGGGTTTACATACCATTTCTCGCGCATTACGGTTCGAACACCCGAACACCTATACGGATTCTCCTACACAGTGGCAGATATCTAAGTACGGGGTTTACATACCATTTCTTGCGCATTACGGTTCGAACACTCGAACACCTATACGGATTCTCCTGCACAGTGGCAGATATGTAAATACGGGGTTTCCATACCAATTCTTGCGCATTACGGTTCGAACACCCGAACACCTATACGGATTCTCCTGCACAGTGGCAGATACGTAAATACGGGGTTTACGTACCATTTCTTGCGCATTACGGTTCGAACACTCGAACACCTATACGGATTCTCCTGCACAGTGGCAGATATGTAAATACGAGGTTTCCATACCAATTCTTGCGCAATACGGTTCGAACACCCAAACACATATACGGATTCTCCTGCACAGTGGCAGATATGTAAATACGGGGTTTACATACCATTTCTTGCGCATTACGGTTCGAACACTCGAACACCCATGCGGATTCTCCTGCACAGTAGCAGATATGTAAATACGGGGTTTCGATACCAATTCTTGCGCATTACGGTTCGAACACCCAAACACCTATACGGATTCTCCTGCACAGTGGCAGATATGTAAATACGGGGTTTCCATACCAATTCTTGCGCATTACGGTTCGAACACCCGAACACCTATACAGATTCTCCTGCACAGTGGCGGATATGTAAATACGGAGTTTACATACCATTTCTTGCGCATTACGGTTCGAACACCCGAACACCTATACGGATTCTCCTGCACAGTGGCAGATATGTAAATACGGGGTTTACATACCATTTCTTGCGCATTACGGTTCGAACACTCGAACACCTATACGGATTCTCCTGCACAGTGGCAGATATGTAAATACGGGGTTTCCATACCAATTCTTGCGCATTACGGTTCGAACACTCGAACACCTATACGGATTCTCCAGCACAGTGGCAGATATGTAAATGCGGGGTTTCCATACCAATTCTTGCGCATTACGGTTCGAACACTCGAACACCTATACGGATTATTCTGCACTGTGGCAGATATGTAAATACGAGGTTTACATACCAATTCTTGCGCATTACGGTTCGAACACCCAAACACATATACGGATTCTCCTGCACAGTGGCAGATATGTAAATACGGGGTTTACATACCATTTCTTGCGCATTACGGTTCGAACACTCGAACACCTATACGGATTCTCCTACACAGTGGCAGATATGTAAATACGGGGTTTCCGTACCAATTCTTGCGCATTACGGTTCGAACACCCGAACACCTATACGGATTCTCCTGCACAGTGGCAGATATGTAAATACGGGGTTTACGTACCATTTCTTGCGCCCTACGGTTCGAACACTCGAACACCTATACGGATTCTCCTGCACAGTGGCAGATATGTAAATACGGGGTTTCCATACCAATTCTTGCGCATTACGGTTCGAACACCCGAACACCTATACGGATTCTCCTGCACAGTGGCAGATATGTAAATACGGAGTTTACATACCATTTCTTGCGCATTACGGTTCGAACACCCGAACACCTATACGGATTCTCCTGCACAGTGGCAGATATGTAAATACGGGGTTTACATACCATTTCTTGCGCATTACGGTTCGAACACTCGAACACCTATACGGATTATCCTGCACAGTGGCAGATATGTAAATACGGGGTTTCCATACCAAGTCTTGCGCATTACGGTTCGAACACCCGAACACCTATACGGATTCTACTGCACAGTGGCAGATATGTAAATACGGGGTTTACATACCATTTCTTGCGCATTACGGTTCGAACACCCGAACACCTATACGGATTCTCCTACATAGTGGCAGATATCTAAATACGGGGTTTACGTACCATTTCTTGCGCATTACGGTTCGAACACTCGAACACCTATACGGATTCTCCTGCACAGTGGCAGATATGTAAATACGGGGTTTCCATACCAATTCTTGCGCATTACGGTTCGAACACCCGAACACCTATACGGATTCTCCTGCACAGTGGCAGATACGTAAATACGGGGTTTACGTACCATTTCTTGCGCATTACGGTTCGAACACTCGAACACCTATACGGATTCTCCTGCACAGTGGCAGATATGTAAATACGGGGTTTACATACCATTTCTTGCGCATTACGGTTCGAACACTCGAACACCTATACGGATTATCCTGCACAGTGGCAGATATGTAAATACGGGGTTTCCATACCAAGTCTTGCGCATTACGGTTCGAACACCCGAACACCTATACGGATTCTCCTGCACAGTGGCAGATATGTAAATACGGGGTTTACATACCATTTCTTGCGCATTACGGTTCGAACACCCGAACACCTATACGGATTCTCTTGCATAGTGGCGGATATCTAAATACGCGCATTACATACCATTTCTTGCGCATTACGGTTCGAACACTCGAACACCTATACGTATTCTCCTACACAGTGGCAGATATGTAAATACGGGGTTTCCGTACCAATTCTTGCGCATTACGGTTCGAACACCCGAACACCTATACGGATTCTCCTGCACAGTGGCAGATATGTAAATACGGGGTTTACGTACCATTTCTTGCGCACTACGGTTCGAACACCCGAACACCTATACGGATTCTCCTGTACAGTGGCAGATATGTAAATACGGGGTTTACATACCATTTCTTGCGCATTACGGTTCGAGCACTCGAACACCTATACGTATTCTCCTACACAGTGGCAGATATGTAAATACGGGGTTTCCGTACCAATTCTTGCGCATTACGGTTCGAACACCCGAACACCTATACGGATTCTCCTGCACAGTGGCAGATATGTAAATACGGGGTTTACGTACCATTTCTTGCGCACTACGGTTCGAACACTCGAACACCTATACGGATTCTCCTGCACAGTGGCAGATATGTAAATACGGGGTTTCCATACCAATTCTTGCGCATTACGGTTCGAACACCCGAACACCTATACGGATTCTCCTGCACAGTGGCAGATATGTAAATACGGAGTTTACATACCATTTCTTGTGCATTACGGTTCGAACACCCGAACACCTATACGGATTCTCCTGCACAGTGGCAGATATGTAAATACGGGGTTTACGTACCATTTCTTGCGCATTACGGTTCGAACACTCGAACACCTATACGGATTATCCTGCACAGTGGCAGATATGTAAATACGGGGTTTCCATACCAAGTCTTGCGCATTACGGTTCGAACACCCGAACACCTATACGGATTCTACTGCACAGTGGCAGATATGTAAATACGGGGTTTACATACCATTTCTTGCGCATTACGGTTCGAACACCCGAACACCTATACGGATTCTCTTGCATAGTGGCGGATATCTAAATACGCGCATTACATACCATTTCTTGCGCATTACGGTTCGAACACTCGAACACCTATACGTATTCTCCTACACAGTGGCAGATATGTAAATACGGGGTTTCCGTACCAATTCTTGCGCATTACGGTTCGAACACCCGAACACCTATACGGATTCTCCTGCACAGTGGCAGATATGTAAATACGGGGTTTACGTACCATTTCTTGCGCACTACGGTTCGAACACCCGAACACCTATACGGATTCTCCTGTACAGTGGCAGATATGTAAATACGGGGTTTACATACCATTTCTTGCGCATTACGGTTCGAGCACTCGAACACCTATACGTATTCTCCTACACAGTGGCAGATATGTAAATACGGGGTTTCCGTACCAATTCTTGCGCATTACGGTTCGAACACCCGAACACCTATACGGATTCTCCTGCACAGTGGCAGATATGTAAATACGGGGTTTACGTACCATTTCTTGCGCACTACGGTTCGAACACTCGAACACCTATACGGATTCTCCTGCACAGTGGCAGATATGTAAATACGGGGTTTCCATACCAATTCTTGCGCATTACGGTTCGAACACCCGAACACCTATACGGATTCTCCTGCACAGTGGCAGATATGTAAATACGGAGTTTACATACCATTTCTTGTGCATTACGGTTCGAACACCCGAACACCTATACGGATTCTCCTGCACAGTGGCAGATATGTAAATACGGGGTTTACGTACCATTTCTTGCGCATTACGGTTCGAACACTCGAACACCTATACGGATTATCCTGCACAGTGGCAGATATGTAAATACGGGGTTTCCATACCAAGTCTTGCGCATTACGGTTCGAACACCCGAACACCTATACGGATTCTACTGCACAGTGGCAGATATGTAAATACGGGGTTTACATACCATTTCTTGCGCATTACGGTTCGAACACCCGAACACCTATACGGATTCTCTTGCATAGTGGCGGATATCTAAATACGGGGTTTACATACCATTTCTTGCGCATTACGGTTCGAACACTCGAACACCTATACGGATTATCCTGCACAGTGGCAGATATGTAAATACGAGGTTTCCATACCGATTCTTGCGCATTACGGTTCGAACACCAGAACACCTATACGGATTCTCCTGCACAGTGGCAGATATGTAAATACGGGGTTTACGTACCATTTCTTGCGGATTATGGTTCGAACACTCAAACACCTATACGGATTCTCCTGCACAGTGGCAGATATGTAAATACGGGGATTACATACCGTTTCTTGCGGATTACGGTTCGAACACTCGAACACCAATACGGATTCTCCAGCACAGTGGCAGATATGTAAATACGGGGTTTCCATACCAATTCTTGCGTATTACGGTTCGAACACTCGAACACCTATACGGATTATTCTGCACAGTGGCAGATATGTAAATACGGGATTTACATACCATTTCTTGCGCATTACGGTTCGAACACTCGAACACCTATACGGATTATCCTGCACAGTGGCAGATATGTAAATACGGGGTTTCCATACCAATTCTTGCGCATTACGGTTCGAACACCCGAACACCTATACGGATTCTCCTGCACAGTGGCAGATATGTAAATACGGGGTTTACATACCATTTCTTGCGCATTACGGTTCGAACACTCGAACACCTATACGGATTATCCTGCACAGTGGCAGATATGTAAATACGGGGTTTCCATACCAAGTCTTGCGCATTACGGTTCGAACACCCGAACACCTATACGGATTCTACTGCACAGTGGCAGATATGTAAATACGGGGTTTACATACCATTTCTTGCGCATTACGGTTCGAACACCCGAACACCTATACGGATTCTCCTACATAGTGGCAGATATCTAAATACGGGGTTTACGTACCATTTCTTGCGCATTACGGTTCGAACACTCGAACACCTATACGGATTCTCCTGCACAGTGGCAGATATGTAAATACGGGGTTTCCATACCAATTCTTGCGCATTACGGTTCGAACACCCGAACACCTATACGGATTCTCCTGCACAGTGGCAGATACGTAAATACGGGGTTTACGTACCATTTCTTGCGCATTACGGTTCGAACACTCGAACACCTATACGGATTCTCCTGCACAGTGGCAGATATGTAAATACGGGGTTTACATACCATTTCTTGCGCATTACGGTTCGAACACTCGAACACCTATACGGATTATCCTGCACAGTGGCAGATATGTAAATACGGGGTTTCCATACCAAGTCTTGCGCATTACGGTTCGAACACCCGAACACCTATACGGATTCTCCTGCACAGTGGCAGATATGTAAATACGGGGTTTACATACCATTTCTTGCGCATTACGGTTCGAACACCCGAACACCTATACGGATTCTCTTGCATAGTGGCGGATATCTAAATACGCGCATTACATACCATTTCTTGCGCATTACGGTTCGAACACTCGAACACCTATACGTATTCTCCTACACAGTGGCAGATATGTAAATACGGGGTTTCCGTACCAATTCTTGCGCATTACGGTTCGAACACCCGAACACCTATACGGATTCTCCTGCACAGTGGCAGATATGTAAATACGGGGTTTACGTACCATTTCTTGCGCACTACGGTTCGAACACCCGAACACCTATACGGATTCTCCTGTACAGTGGCAGATATGTAAATACGGGGTTTACATACCATTTCTTGCGCATTACGGTTCGAGCACTCGAACACCTATACGTATTCTCCTACACAGTGGCAGATATGTAAATACGGGGTTTCCGTACCAATTCTTGCGCATTACGGTTCGAACACCCGAACACCTATACGGATTCTCCTGCACAGTGGCAGATATGTAAATACGGGGTTTACGTACCATTTCTTGCGCACTACGGTTCGAACACTCGAACACCTATACGGATTCTCCTGCACAGTGGCAGATATGTAAATACGGGGTTTCCATACCAATTCTTGCGCATTACGGTTCGAACACCCGAACACCTATACGGATTCTCCTGCACAGTGGCAGATATGTAAATACGGAGTTTACATACCATTTCTTGTGCATTACGGTTCGAACACCCGAACACCTATACGGATTCTCCTGCACAGTGGCAGATATGTAAATACGGGGTTTACGTACCATTTCTTGCGCATTACGGTTCGAACACTCGAACACCTATACGGATTATCCTGCACAGTGGCAGATATGTAAATACGGGGTTTCCATACCAAGTCTTGCGCATTACGGTTCGAACACCCGAACACCTATACGGATTCTACTGCACAGTGGCAGATATGTAAATACGGGGTTTACATACCATTTCTTGCGCATTACGGTTCGAACACCCGAACACCTATACGGATTCTCTTGCATAGTGGCTGATATCTAAATACGGGGTTTACATACCATTTCTTGCGCATTACGGTTCGAACACTCGAACACCTATACGGATTATCCTGCACAGTGGCAGATATGTAAATACGAGGTTTCCATACCGATTCTTGCGCATTACGGTTCGAACACCAGAACACCTATACGGATTCTCCTGCACAGTGGCAGATATGTAAATACGGGGTTTACGTACCATTTCTTGCGGATTATGGTTCGAACACTCAAACACCTATACGGATTCTCCTGCACAGTGGCAGATATGTAAATACGGGGATTACATACCGTTTCTTGCGGATTACGGTTCGAACACTCGAACACCAATACGGATTCTCCAGCACAGTGGCAGATATGTAAATACGGGGTTTCCATACCAATTCTTGCGTATTACGGTTCGAACACTCGAACACCTATACGGATTATTCTGCACAGTGGCAGATATGTAAATACGGGATTTACATACCATTTCTTGCGCATTACGGTTCGAACACTCGAACACCTATACGGATTATCCTGCACAGTGGCAGATATGTAAATACGGGGTTTCCATACCATTTCTTGCGCATTACGGTTCGAACACCCGAACACCTATACGGATTCTCCTGCACAGTGGCAGATACGTAAATACGGGGTTTACGTACCATTTCTTGCGCATTACGGTTCGAACACTCGAACACCTATACGGATTCTCCTGCACAGTGGCAGATATGTAAATACGAGGTTTCCATACCAATTCTTGCGCAATACGGTTCGAACAGCCAAACACATATACGGATTCTCCTGCACAGTGGCAGATATGTAAATACGGGGTTTATATACCATTTCTTGCGCATTACGGTTCGAACACTCGAACACCTATGCGGATTCTCCTGCACAGTGGCAGATATGTAAATACGGGATTTCGATACCAATTCTTGCGCATTACGGTTCGAACACTCGAACACCTATACGGATTCTCCTGCACAGTGGCAGATATGTAAATACGGGGTTTCCATACCAATTCTTGCGCATTACGGTTCGAACACCCGAACACCTATACAGATTCTCCTGCACAGTGGCAGATACGTAAATACGGAGTTTACATACCATTTCTTGCGCATTACGGTTCGAACAACCGAACACCTATACGGATTCTCCTGCACAGTGGCAGATTTGTAAATACGGGGTTTACATACCATTTCTTGCGCATTACGGTTCGAACACTCGAACACCTATACGGATTCTCCTGCACAGTGGCAGATATGTAAATACGGGGTTTCCATACCAATTCTTGCGCATTACGGTTCGAACACTCGAACACCTATACGGATTCTCCAGCACAGTGGCAGATATGTAAATACGGGGTTTCCATACCAATTCTTGCGCATTACGGTTCGAACACTCGAACACCTATACGGATTATTCTGCACAGTGGCAGATATGTAAATACGGGGTTTACATACCATTTCTTGCGCATTACGGTTCGAACACCCGAACACCTATACGGATTCTCCTGCACAGTGGCAGATATGTAAATACGGGGTTTCCATACCAATTCTTGCGCATTACGGTTCGAACACCCGAACACCTATACAGATTCTCCTGCACAGTGGCAGATATGTAAATACGGAGTTTACATACCATTTCTTGCGCATTACGGTTCGAACACTCGAACACCTATACGGATTCTCCTGCACAGTGGCAGATATGTAAATACGGGGTTTACATACCATTTCTTGCGCATTACGGTTCGAACACTCGAACACCTATACGGATTATTCTGCACAGTGGCAGATATGTAAATACGGGATTTACATACCATTTCTTGCGCATTACGGTTCGAACACTCGAACACCTATACGGATTATCCTGCACAGTGGCAGATATGTAAATACGGGGTTTCCATACCAATTCTTGCGCATTACGGTTCGAACACCCGAACACCTATACGGATTCTCCTGCACAGTGGCAGATACGTAAATACGGGGTTTACGTACCATTTCTTGCGCATTACGGTTCGAACACTCGAACACCTATACGGATTCTCCTGCACAGTGGCAGATATGTAAATACGAGGTTTCCATACCAATTCTTGCGCAATACGGTTCGAACAGCCAAACACATATACGGATTCTCCTGCACAGTGGCAGATATGTAAATACGGAGTTTATATACCATTTCTTGCGCATTACGGTTCGAACACTCGAACACCTATGCGGATTCTCCTGCACAGTGGCAGATATGTAAATACGGGATTTCGATACCAATTCTTGCGCATTACGGTTCGAACACTCGAACACCTATACGGATTCTCCTGCACAGTGGCAGATATGTAAATACGGGGTTTCCATACCAATTCTTGCGCATTACGGTTCGAACACCCGAACACCTATACAGATTCTCCTGCACTGTGGCAGATATGTAAATACGGAGTTTACATACCATTTCTTGCGCATTACGGTTCGAACAACCGAACACCTATACGGATTCTCCTGCACAGTGGCAGATTTGTAAATACGGGGTTTACATACCATTTCTTGCGCATTACGGTTCGAACACTCGAACACCTATACGGATTCTCCTGCACAGTGGCAGATATGTAAATACGGGGTTTCCATACCAATTCTTGCGCATTACGGTTCGAACACTCGAACACCTATACGGATTCTCTAGCACAGTGGCAGATATGTAAATACGGGGTTTCCATACCAATTCTTGCGCATTACGGTTCGAACACTCGAACACCTATACGGATTATTCTGCACAGTGGCAGATATGTAAATACGGGGTTTACATACCATTTCTTGCGCATTACGGTTCGAACACCCGAACACCTATACGGATTCTCCTGCACAGTGGCAGATATGTAAATACGGGGTTTCCATACCAATTCTTGCGCATTACGGTTCGAACACCCGAACACCTATACAGATTCTCCTGCACAGTGGCAGATATGTAAATACGGAGTTTACATACCATTTCTTGCGCATTACGGTTCGAACACCCGAACACCTATACGGATTCTCCTGCACAGTGGCAGATATGTAAATACGGGGTTTACATACCATTTCTTGCGCATTACGGTTCGAACACTCGAACACCTATACGGATTCTCCTGCACAGTGGCAGATATGTAAATACGGGGTTTCCATACCAATTCTTGCGCATTACGGTTCGAACACCCGAACACCTATACGGATTCTCCTGCACAGTGGCAGATACGTAAATATGGGGTTTACGTACCATTTCTTGCGCATTACGGTTCGAACACTCGAACACCTATACGGATTCTCCTGCACAGTGGCAGATATGTAAATACGAGGTTTCCATACCAATTCTTGCGCATTACGGTTCGAACACCCAAACACATATACGGATTCTCCTGCACAGTGGCATATATGTAAATACGGGGTTTACATACCATTTCTTGCGCATTACGGTTCGAACACTCGAACACCTATGCGGATTTTCCTGCACAGTGGCAGATATGTAAATACGGGGTTTCGATACCAATTCTTGCGCATTACGGTTCGAACACCCGAACACCTATACGGATTCTCCTGCACAGTGGCAGATATGTAAATACGGAGTTTACATACCATTTCTTGCGCATTACGGTTCGAACACCCGAACACCTATACGGATTCTCCTGCACAGTGGCAGATATGTAAATACGGGGTTTACATACCATTTCTTGCGCATTACGGTTCGAGCACTCGAACACCTATACGTATTCTCCTACACAGTGGCAGATATGTAAATACGGGGTTTCCGTACCAATTCTTGCGCATTACGGTTCGAACACCCGAACACCTATACGGATTCTCCTGCACAGTGGCAGATATGTAAATACGGGGTTTACGTACCATTTCTTGCGCACTACGGTTCGAACACTCGAACACCTATACGGATTCTCCTGCACAGTGGCAGATATGTAAATACGGGGTTTCCATACCAATTCTTGCGCATTACGGTTCGAACACCCGAACACCTATACAGATTCTCCTGCACAGTGGCAGATATGTAAATACGGAGTTTACATACCATTTCTTGCGCATTACGGTTCGAACACCCGAACACCTATACGGATTCTCCTGCACAATGGCAGATTTGTAAATACGGGGTCTACATACCATTTCTTGCGCATTACGGTTCGAACACCCAAACACATATACGGATTCTCCTGCACAGTGGCAGATATGTAAATACGGGGTTTACATACCATTTCTTGCGCATTACGGTTCGAACACTCGAACACCTATGCGGATTCTCCTGCACAGTGGCAGATATGTAAATACGGGGTTTCGATACCAATTCTTGCGCATTACGGTTCGAACACTCGAACACCTATACGGATTCTCCAGCACAGTGGCAGATATGTAAATACGGGGTTTACATACCATTTCTTGCGCATTACGGTTCGAACACTCGAACACCTTTACGGATTCTCCTGCACAGTGGCAGATATGTAAATACGGGGTTTCCATACCAATTCTTGCGCATTACGGTTCGAACACTCGAACACCTATACGGATTCTCCAGCACAGTGGCAGATATGTAAATACGGGGTTTCCATACCAATTCTTGCGCATTACGGTTCGAACACTCGAACACCTATACGGATTATTCTGCACAGTGGCAGATATGTAAATACGGGGTTTACATACCATTTCTTGCGCATTACGGTTCGAACACCCGAACACCTATACGGATTCTCCTGCACAGTGGCAGATACGTAAATATGGGGTTTACGTACCATTTCTTGCGCATTACGGTTCGAACACTCGAACACCTATACGGATTCTCCTGCACAGTGGCAGATATGTAAATACGAGGTTTCCATACCAATTCTTGCGCATTACGGTTCGAACACCCAAACACATATACGGATTCTGCTGCACAGTGGCAGATATGTAAATACGGGGTTTACATACCATTTCTTGCGCATTACGGTTGGAACACTCGAACACCTATGCGGATTCTCCTGCACAGTGGCAGATATGTAAATACGGGGTTTCGATACCAATTCTTGCGCATTACGGTTCGAACACTCGAACACCTATACGGATTCTCCTGCACAGTGGCAGATATGTAAATACGGGGTTTACATACCATTTCTTGCGCATTACGGTTCGAACACTCGAACACCAATACGGATTCTCCTGCACAGTGGCAGATATGTAAATACGGGGTTTCCATACCAATTCTTGCGCATTACGGTTCGAACACTCGAACACCTATACGGATTCTCCAGCACAGTGGCAGATATGTAAATACGGGGTTTCCATACCAATTCTTGCGCATTACGGTTCGAACACTCGAACACCTATACGGATTATTCTGTACAGTGGCAGATATGTAAATACGGGGTTTACATACCATTTCTTGCGCATTACGGTTCGAACACCCGAACACCTATACGGATTCTCCTGCACAGTGGCAGATATGTAAATACGGGGTTTACATACCATTTCTTGCGCATTACGGTTCGAGCACTCGAACACCTATACGTATTCTCCTACACAGTGGCAGATATGTAAATACGGGGTTTCCGTACCAATTCTTGCGCATTACGGTTCGAACACCCGAACACCTATACGGATTCTCCTGCACAGTGGCAGATATGTAAATACGGGGTTTACGTACCATTTCTTGCGCACTATGGTTCGAACACTCGAACACCTATACGGATTCTCCTGCACAGTGGCAGATATGTAAATACGGGGTTTCCATACCAATTCTTGCGCATTACGGTTCGAACACCCGAACACCTATACAGATTCTCCTGCACAGTGGCAGATATGTAAATACGGAGTTTACATACCATTTCTTGCGCATTACGGTTCGAACACCCGAACACCTATACGGATTCTCCTGCACAGTGGCAGATATGTAAATACGGGGTTTACATACCATTTCTTGCGCATTACGGTTCGAACACCCAAACACATATACGGATTCTCCTGCACAGTGGCAGATATGTAAATACGGGGTTTACATACCATTTCTTGCGCATTACGGTTCGAACACTCGAACACCTATGCGGATTCTCCTGCACAGTGGCAGATATGTAAATACGGGGTTTCGATACCAATTCTTGCGCATTACGGTTCGAACACTCGAACACCTATACGTATTCTCCTGCACAGTGGCAGATATGTAAATACGGGGTTTCCATACCATTTCTTGCGCATTACGGTTCGAACACCCGAACACCTATACGGATTCTCCTGCACAGTGGCAGATATGTAAATACGGGGTTTCCATACCATTTCTTGCGCATTACGGTTCGAACACTCGAACACCTATACGGATTCTCCTGCACAGTGGCAGATATGTAAATACGGGGTTTCCATACCAATTCTTGCGCATTACGGTTCGAACACCCGAACACCTATACGGATTCTCCTGCACAGTGGCAGATATGTAAATACGGAGTTTACATACCATTTCTTGTGCATTACGGTTCGAACACCCGAACACCTATACGGATTCTCCTGCACAGTGGCAGATATGTAAATACGGGGTTTACATACCATTTCTTGCGCATTACGGTTCGAACACTCGAACACCTATACGTATTCTCCTACACAGTGGCAGATATGTAAATACGGGGTTTCCGTACCAATTCTTGCGCATTACGGTTCGAACACCCGAACACCTATACGGATTCTCCTGCACAGTGGCAGATATGTAAATACGGGGTTTACGTACCATTTCTTGCGCACTACGGTTCGAACACTCGAACACCTATACGGATTCTCCTGCACAGTGGCATATATGTAAATACGGGGTTTCCATACCAATTCTTGCGCATTACGGTTCGAACACTCGAACACCTATACGGATTCTCCTGCACAGTGGCAGATATGTAAATACGGGGTTTACATACCATTTCTTGCGCATTACGGTTCGAACACTCGAACACCTAGACGGATTCTCCTGCACAGTGGCAGATATGTAAATACGGGGTTTCCATACCAATTCTTGCGCATTACGGTTCGAACACCCGAACACCTATACGGATTCTCCTGCACAGTGGCAGATACGTAAATACGGGGTTTACGTACCATTTCTTGCGCATTACGGTTCGAACACTCGAACACCTATACGGATTCTCCTGCACAGTGGCAGATATGTAAATACGGAGTTTACATACCATTTCTTGTGCATTACGGTTCGAACACCCGAACACCTATACGGATTCTCCTGCACAGTGGCAGATATGTAAATACGGGGTTTACATACCATTTCTTGCGCATTACGGTTCGAACACTCGAACACCTATACGTATTCTCCTACACAGTGGCAGATATGTAAATACGGGGTTTCCGTACCAATTCTTGCGCATTACGGTTCGAACACCCGAACACCTATACGGATTCTCCTGCACAGTGGCAGATATGTAAATACGGGGTTTACGTACCATTTCTTGCGCACTACGGTTCGAACACTCGAACACCTATACGGATTCTCCTGCACAGTGGCATATATGTAAATACGGGGTTTCCATACCAATTCTTGCGCATTACGGTTCGAACACTCGAACACCTATACGGATTCTCCTGCACAGTGGCCGATATGTAAATACGGAGTTTACATACCATTTCTTGCGCATTACGGTTTGAACACCCGAACACCTATACAGATTCTCCTGCACAGTGGCAGATATGTAAATACGGGGTTTACATACCATTTCTTGCGCATTACGGTTCGAGCACTCGAACACCTATACGTATTCTCATACACAGTGGCAGATATGTAAATACGGGGTTTCCGTACCAATTCTTGCGCATTACGGTTCGAACACCCGAACACCTATACGGATTCTCCTGCACAGTGGTAGATATGTAAATACGGGGTTTACGTACCATTTCTTGCGCACTACGGTTCGAACACTCGAACACCTATACGGATTCTCCTGCACAGTGGCAGATATGTAAATACGGGGTTTCGATACCAATTCTTGCGCATTACGGTTCGAACACTCGAACACCTATACGGATTCTCCTGCACAGTGGCAGATATGTAAATACGGGGTTTACATACCATTTCTTGCGCATTACGGTTCGAACACTCGAACACCTATACGGATTCTCCTGCACAGTGGCAGATATGTAAATACGGGGTTTACATACCATTTCTTGCGCATTACGGTTCGAACACTCGAACACCTATACGGATTATCCTGCACAGTGGCAGATATGTAAATACGGGGTTTCCATACCAATTCTTGCGCATTACGGTTCGAACACCCGAACACCTATACGGATTCTCCTGCACAGTGGCAGATACGTAAATACGGGGTTTACGTACCATTTCTTGCGCATTACGGTTCGAACACTCGAACACCTATACGGATTCTCCTGCACAGTGGCAGATATGTAAATACGAGGTTTCCATACCAATTCTTGCGCATTACGGTTCGAACACTCAAACACATATACGGATTCTCCTGCACAGTGGCAGATATGTAAATACAGGGTTTACATACCATTTCTTGCGCATTACGGTTCGAACACTCGAACACCTATGCGGATTCTCCTGCACAGTGGCAGATATGTAAATACGGGGTTTCGATACCAATTCTTGCGCATTACGGTTCGAACACTCGAACACCTATACGGATTCTCCTGCACAATGGCAGATATGTAAATACGGGGTTTACATACCATTTCTTGCGCATTACGGTTCGAACACTCGAACACCTATATGGATTCTCCTGCACAGTGGCAGATATGTAAATACGGGGTTTCCACACCAATTCTTGCGCATTACGGTTCGAACACGCGAACACCTATACGGATTCTCCAGCACAGTGGCAGATATGTAAATACGGGGTTACCATACCAATTCATGCGCATTACGGTTCGAACACTCGAACACCTATACGGATTATTCTGCACAGTGGCAGATATGTAAATACGGGGTTTACATACCATTTCTTGCGCATTACGGTTCGAACACCCGAACACCTATACGGATTTTCTTGCACAGTGGCAGATATGTAAATACGGGGTTTACATACCATTTCTTGCGCATTACGGTTCGAACACTCGAACACCTATACGGATTCTCCTGCACAGTGGCAGATATGTAAATACGGGGTTTCCATACCAATTCTTGCGCATTACGGTTCGAACACTCGAACACCTATACGGATTATCCTGCACAGTGGCAGATATGTAAATACGGGGTTTACATACCATTTCTTGCGCATTACGGTTCGAACACCCGAACACCTATACGGATTCTCCTGCACAGTGGCAGATATGTAAATACGGGGTTTACATACCATTTCTTGCGCATTACGGTTCGAGCACTCGAACACCTATACGTATTCTCCTACACAGTGGCAGATATGTAAATACGGGGTTTCCGTACCAATTATTGCGCATTACGGTTCGAACACCCGAACACCTATACGGATTCTCCTGCACAGTGGCAGATATGTAAATACGGGGTTTACGTACCATATCTTGCGCACTACGGTTCGAACACTCGAACACCTATACGGATTCTCCTGCACAGTGGCAGATATGTAAATACGAGGTTTACATACCAATTCTTGCGCATTACGGTTCGAACACCCAAAACACATATACGGATTCTCCTGCACAGTGGCAGATATGTAAATACGGGGTTTACATACCATTTCTTGCGCATTACGGTTCGAACACTCGAACACCTATACGGATTCTCCTGCACAGTGGCAGATATGTAAATACGGGGTTTCGATACCAATTCTTGCGCATTACGGTTCGAACACTCGAACACCTATACGGATTCTCCTGCACAGTGGCAGATATGTAAATACGGGGTTTACATACCATTTCTTGCGCATTACGGTTCGAACACTCGAACACCTAGACGGATTCTCCTGCACAGTGGCAGATATGTAAATACGGGGTTTCCATACCAATTCTTGCGCATTACGGTTCGAACACCCGAACACCTATACGGATTCTCCTGCACAGTGGCCGATATGTAAATACGGAGTTTACATACCATTTCTTGCGCATTACGGTTTGAACACCCGAACACCTATACATATTCTCCTACACAGTGGCAGATATGTAAATACGGGGTTTACATACCATTTCTTGCGCATTACGGTTCGAGCACTCGAACACCTATACGTATTCTCATACACAGTGGCAGATATGTAAATACGGGGTTTCCGTACCAATTCTTGCGCATTACGGTTCGAACACCCGAACACCTATACGGATTCTCCTGCACAGTGGTAGATATGTAAATACGGGGTTTACGTACCATTTCTTGCGCACTACGGTTCGAACACTCGAACACCTATACGGATTCTCCTGCACAGTGGCAGATATGTAAATAAGGGGTTTCGATACCAATTCTTGCGCATTACGGTTCGAACACTCGAACACCTATACGGATTCTCCTGCACAGTGGCAGATATGTAAATACGGGGTTTACATACCATTTCTTGCGCATTACGGTTCGAACACTCGAACACCTATACGGATTATCCTGCACAGTGGCAGATATGTAAATACGGGGTTTCCATACCGATTCTTGCGCATTACGGTTCGAACACCAGAACACCTATACGGATTCTCCTGCACAGTGGCAGATATGTAAATACGGGGTTTACATACCATTTCTTGCGGATTATGGTTCGAACACTCAAACACCTATACGGATTCTCCTGCACAGTGGCAGATATGTAAATACGGGGATTACATACCGTTTCTTGCGGATTACGGTTCGAACACTCGAACACCTATACGGATTCTCCAGCACAGTGGCAGATATGTAAATACGGGGTTTCCATACCAATTCTTGCGCATTACGGTTCGAACACTAGAACACCTATACGGATTATTCTGCACAGTGGCAGATATGTAAATACGGGGTTTACATACCATTTCTTGCGCATTACGGTTCGAACACTCGAACACCTATACGGATTATCCTGCACAGTGGCGGATATGTAAATACGGGGTTTCCATACCAATTCTTGCGCATTACGGTTCGAACACCCGAACACCTATACGGATTCTCCTGCACAGTGGCAGATACGTAAATACGGGGTTTATGTACCATTTCTTGCGCATTACGGTTCGAACACTCGAACACCTATACGGATTCTCCTGCACAGTGGCAGATATGTAAATACGAGGTTTCCATACCAATTCTTGCGCATTACGGTTCCAACACCCAAACACATATACGGATTCTCCTGCACAGTGGCAGATATGTAAATACGGGGTTTACATACCATTTCTTGCGCATTACGGTTCGAACACTCGAACACCTATGCGGATTCTCCTGCACAGTGGCAGATATGTAAATACGGGGTTTCGATACCAATTCTTGCGCATTACGGTTCGAACACTCGAACACCTATACGGATTCTCCTCCACAGTGGCAGATATGTAAATACGGGGTTTACATACCATTTCTTGCGCATTACGGTTCGAACACTCGAACACCTATACGGATTCTCCTGCACAGTGGCAGATATGTAAATACGGGGTTTCCATACCAATTCTTGCGCATTACGGTTCGAACACTCGAACACCTATACGGATTCTCCAGCACAGTGGCAGATATGTAAATACGGGGTTTCCATACCAATTCTTGCGCATTACGGTTCAAACACTCGAACACCTATACGGATTATTCTGCACAGTGGCAGATATGTAAATACGGGGTTTACATACCATTTCTTGCGCATTACGGTTCGAACACCCGAACACCTATACGGATTCTCTTGCACAGTGGCAGATATGTAAATACGGGGTTTACATACCATTTCTTGCGCATTACGGTACGAACACTCGAACACCTATACGGATTCTCCTGCACAGTGGCAGATATGTAAATACGGGGTTTCCATACCAATTCTTGCGCATTACGGTCCGAACACTCGAACACCTATACGGATTATCCTGCACAGTGGCAGATATGTAAATACGGGGTTTACATACCATTTCTTGCGCATTACGGTTCGAACACCCGAACACCTATACGGATTCTCCTGCACAGTGGCAGATATGTAAATACGGGGTTTACATACCATTTCTTGCGCATTACGGTTCGAGCACTCGAACACCTATACGTATTCTCCTACACAGTGGCAGATATGTAAATACGGGGTTTCCGTACCAATTCTTGCGCATTACGGTTCGAACACCCGAACACCTATACGGATTCTCCTGCACAGTGGCAGATATGTAAATACGGGGTTTACGTACCATTTCTTGCGCACTACGGTTCGAACACTCGAACACCTATACGGATTCTCCTGCACAGTGGCAGATATGTAAATACGAGGTTTCCATACCAATTCTTGCGCATTACGGTTCGAACACCCAAACACATATACGGATTCTCCTGCACAGTGGCAGATATGTAAATACGGGGTTTACATACCATTTCTTGCGCATTACGGTTCGAACACTCGAACACCTATACGGATTCTCCTGCACAGTGGCAGATATGTAAATACGGGGTTTCGATACCAATTCTTGCGCATTACGGTTCGAACACTCGAACACCTATACGGATTCTCCTGCACAGTGGCAGATATGTAAATACGGGGTTTACATACCATTTCTTGCGCATTACGGTTCGAACACTCGAACACCTAGACGGATTCTCCTGCACAGTGGCAGATATGTAAATACGGGGTTTCCATACCAATTCTTGCGCATTACGGTTCGAAAACCCGAACACCTATACGGATTCTCCTGCACAGTGGCAGATATGTAAATACGGAGTTTACATACCATTTCTTGCGTATTACGGTTCGAACACCCGAACACCTATACGGATTCTCCTGCACAGTGGCAGATATGTAAATACGGGGTTTACATACCATTTCTTGCGCATTATGGTTCGAACACTCGAACACCTATGCGGATTATCCTGCACAGTGGCAGATATGTAAATACGGGGTTTCCATACCAAGTCTTGCGCATTACGGTTCGAACACCCGAACACCTATACGGATTCTACTGTACAGTGGCAGATATGTAAATACGGCGTTTACATACCATTTCTTGCGCATTACGGTTCGAACACCCGAACACCTATACGGATTCTCCTGCACAGTGGCAGATATGTAAATACGGGGTTTACATACCATTTCTTGCGCATGACGGTTCGAACACTCGAACACCTATACGTATTCTCCTACACAGTGGCAGATATGTAAATACGGGGTTTCCGTACCAATTCTTGCGCATTACGGTTCGAACACCCGAACACCTATACGGATTCTCCTGCACAGTGGCAGATATGTAAATACGGGGTTTACGTACCATTTCTTGCGCACTACGGTTCGAACACTCGAACACCTATACGGATTCTCCTGCACAGTGGCAGATATGTAAATACGGGGTTTACGTACCATATCTTGCGCACTACGGTTCGAACACTCGAACACCTATACGGATTCTCCTGCACAGTGGCAGATATGTAAATACGAGGTTTACATACCAATTCTTGCGCATTACGGTTCGAACACCCAAAACACATATACGGATTCTCCTGCACAGTGGCAGATATGTAAATACGGGGTTTACATACCATTTCTTGCGCATTACGGTTCGAACACTCGAACACCTATACGGATTCTCCTGCACAGTGGCAGATATGTAAATACGGGGTTTCGATACCAATTCTTGCGCATTACGGTTCGAACACTCGAACACCTATACGGATTCTCCTGCACAGTGGCAGATATGTAAATACGGGGTTTACATACCATTTCTTGCGCATTACGGTTCGAACACTCGAACACCTAGACGGATTCTCCTGCACAGTGGCAGATATGTAAATACGGGGTTTCCATACCAATTCTTGCACATTACGGTTCGAACACCCGAACACCTATACGGATTCTCCTGCACAGTGGCCGATATGTAAATACGGAGTTTACATACCATTTCTTGCGCATTACGGTTTGAACACCCGAACACCTATACATATTCTCCTACACAGTGGCAGATATGTAAATACGGGGTTTACATACCATTTCTTGCGCATTACGGTTCGAGCACTCGAACACCTATACGTATTCTCATACACAGTGGCAGATATGTAAATACGGGGTTTCCGTACCAATTCTTGCGCATTACGGTTCGAACACCCGAACACCTATACGGATTCTCCTGCACAGTGGTAGATATGTAAATACGGGGTTTACGTACCATTTCTTGCGCACTACGGTTCGAACACTCGAACACCTATACGGATTCTCCTGCACAGTGGCAGATATGTAAATACGGGGTTTCGATACCAATTCTTGCGCATTACGGTTCGAACACTCGAACACCTATACGGATTCTCCTGCACAGTGGCAGATATGTAAATACGGGGTTTACATACCATTTCTTGCGCATTACGGTTCGAACACTCGAACACCTATACGGATTATCCTGCACAGTGGCAGATATGTAAATACGGGGTTTCCATACCGATTCTTGCGCATTACGGTTCGAACACCAGAACACCTATACGGATTCTCCTGCACAGTGGCAGATATGTAAATACGGGGTTTACATACCATTTCTTGCGGATTATGGTTCGAACACTCAAACACCTATACGGATTCTCCTGCACAGTGGCAGATATGTAAATACGGGGATTACATACCGTTTCTTGCGGATTACGGTTCGAACACTCGAACACCTATACGGATTCTCCAGCACAGTGGCAGATATGTAAATACGGGGTTTCCATACCAATTCTTGCGCATTACGGTTCGAACACTAGAACACCTATACGGATTATTCTGCACAGTGGCAGATATGTAAATACGGGGTTTACATACCATTTCTTGCGCATTACGGTTCGAACACTCGAACACCTATACGGATTATCCTGCACAGTGGCGGATATGTAAATACGGGGTTTCCATACCAATTCTTGCGCATTACGGTTCGAACACCCGAACACCTATACGGATTCTCCTGCACAGTGGCAGATACGTAAATACGGGGTTTATGTACCATTTCTTGCGCATTACGGTTCGAACACTCGAACACCTATACGGATTCTCCTGCACAGTGGCAGATATGTAAATACGAGGTTTCCATACCAATTCTTGCGCATTACGGTTCCAACACCCAAACACATATACGGATTCTCCTGCACAGTGGCAGATATGTAAATACGGGGTTTACATACCATTTCTTGCGCATTACGGTTCGAACACTCGAACACCTATGCGGATTCTCCTGCACAGTGGCAGATATGTAAATACGGGGTTTCGATACCAATTCTTGCGCATTACGGTTCGAACACTCGAACACCTATACGGAATCTCCTCCACAGTGGCAGATATGTAAATACGGGGTTTACATACCATTTCTTGCGCATTACGGTTCGAACACTCGAACACCTATACGGATTCTCCTGCACAGTGGCAGATATGTAAATACGGGGTTTCCATACCAATTCTTGCGCATTACGGTTCGAACACTCGAACACCTATACGGATTCTCCAGCACAGTGGCAGATATGTAAATACGGGGTTTCCATACCAATTCTTGCGCATTACGGTTCAAACACTCGAACACCTATACGGATTATTCTGCACAGTGGCAGATATGTAAATACGGGGTTTACATACCATTTCTTGCGCATTACGGTTCGAACACCCGAACACCTATACGGATTCTCTTGCACAGTGGCAGATATGTAAATACGGGGTTTACATACCATTTCTTGCGCATTACGGTTCGAACACTCGAACACCTATACGGATTCTCCTGCACAGTGGCAGATATGTAAATACGGGGTTTCCATACCAATTCTTGCGCATTACGGTCCGAACACTCGAACACCTATACGGATTATCCTGCACAGTGGCAGATATGTAAATACGGGGTTTACATACCATTTCTTGCGCATTACGGTTCGAACACCCGAACACCTATACGGATTCTCCTGCACAGTGGCAGATATGTAAATACGGGGTTTACATACCATTTCTTGCGCATTACGGTTCGAGCACTCGAACACCTATACGTATTCTCCTACACAGTGGCAGATATGTAAATACGGGGTTTCCGTACCAATTCTTGCGCATTACGGTTCGAACACCCGAACACCTATACGGATTCTCCTGCACAGTGGCAGATATGTAAATACGGGGTTTACGTACCATTTCTTGCGCACTACGGTTCGAACACTCGAACACCTATACGGATTCTCCTGCACAGTGGCAGATATGTAAATACGAGGTTTCCATACCAATTCTTGCGCATTACGGTTCGAACACCCAAACACATATACGGATTCTCCTGCACAGTGGCAGATATGTAAATACGGGGTTTACATACCATTTCTTGCGCATTACGGTTCGAACACTCGAACACCTATACGGATTCTCCTGCACAGTGGCAGATATGTAAATACGGGGTTTCGATACCAATTCTTGCGCATTACGGTTCGAACACTCGAACACCTATACGGATTCTCCTGCACAGTGGCAGATACGTAAATACGGGGTTTATGTACCATTTCTTGCGCATTACGGTTCGAACACTCGAACACCTAGACGGATTCTCCTGCACAGTGGCAGATATGTAAATACGGGGTTTCCATACCAATTCTTGCGCATTACGGTTCGAAAACCCGAACACCTATACGGATTCTCCTGCACAGTGGCAGATATGTAAATACGGAGTTTACATACCATTTCTTGCGTATTACGGTTCGAACACCCGAACACCTATACGGATTCTCCTGCACAGTGGCAGATATGTAAATACGGGGTTTACATACCATTTCTTGCGCATTATGGTTCGAACACTCGAACACCTATGCGGATTATCCTGCACAGTGGCAGATATGTAAATACGGGGTTTCCATACCAAGTCTTGCGCATTACGGTTCGAACACCCGAACACCTATACGGATTCTACTGTACAGTGGCAGATATGTAAATACGGCGTTTACATACCATTTCTTGCGCATTACGGTTCGAACACCCGAACACCTATACGGATTCTCCTGCACAGTGGCAGATATGTAAATACGGGGTTTACATACCATTTCTTGCGCATGACGGTTCGAACACTCGAACACCTATACGTATTCTCCTACACAGTGGCAGATATGTAAATACGGGGTTTCCGTACCAATTCTTGCGCATTACGGTTCGAACACCCGAACACCTATACGGATTCTCCTGCACAGTGGCAGATATGTAAATACGGGGTTTACGTACCATTTCTTGCGCACTACGGTTCGAACACTCGAACACCTATACGGATTCTCCTGCACAGTGGCAGATATGTAAATACGAGGTTTCCATACCAATTCTTGCGCATTACGGTTCGAACACCCAAACACATATACGGATTCTCCTGCACAGTGGCAGATATGTAAATACGGGGTTTACATACCATTTCTTGCGCATTACGGTTCGAACACCCGAACACCTATACGGATTATCCTGCACAGTGGCAGATATGTAAATACGGGGTTTACATACCATTTCTTGCGCATTACGGTTCGAACACCCGAACACCTATACGGATTCTCCTGCACAGTGGCAGATATGTAAATACGGGGTTTACATACCATTTCTTGCGCATTACGGTTCGAGCACTCGAACACCTATACGTATTCTCCTACACAGTGGCAGATATGTAAATACGGGGTTTCCGTACCAATTATTGCGCATTACGGTTCGAACACCCGAACACCTATACGGATTCTCCTGCACAGTGGCAGATATGTAAATACGGGGTTTACGTACCATTTCTTGCGCACTACGGTTCGAACACTCGAACACCTATACGGATTCTCCTGTACAGTGGCAGATATGTAAATACGAGGTTTCCATACCAATTCTTGCGCATTACGGTTCGAACACCCAAACACATATACGGATTCTCCTGCACAGTAGCAGATATGTAAATACGGGGTTTACATACCATTTCTTGCGCATTACGGTTCGAACACGCGAACACCTATACGGATTCTCCTGCATAGTGGCAGATATGTAAATACGGGGTTTCGATACCAATTCTTGCGCATTACGGTTCGAACACTCGAACACCTATACGGATTCTCCTGCACAGTGGCAGATATGTAAATACGGGGTTTACATACCATTTCTTGCGCATTACGGTTCGAACACTCGAACACCTAGACGGATTCTCCTGCACAGTGGCAGATATGTAAATACGGGGTTTCCATACCAATTCTTGCGCATTACGGTTCGAACACCCGAACACCTATACGGATTCTCCTGCACAGTGGCAGATATGTAAATACGGAGTTTACATACCATTTCTTGCGCATTACGGTTTGAACACCCGAACACCTATACGGATTCTCCTGCACAGTGGCAGATATGTAAATACGGGGTTTACATACCATTTCTTGCGCATTACGGTTCGAGCACCCGAACACCTATACGTATTCTCATACACAGTGGCAGATATGTAAATACGGGGTTTCCGTACCAATTCTTGCGCATTACGGTTCGAACACCCGAACACCTATACGGATTCTCCTGCACAGTGGTAGATATGTAAATACGGGGTTTACGTACCATTTCTTGCGCACTACGGTTCGAACACTCGAACACCTATACGGATTCTCCTGCACAGTGGCAGATATGTAAATACGGGGTTTCGATACCAATTCTTGCGCATTACGGTTCGAACACTCGAACACCTATACGGATTCTCCTGCACAGTGGCAGATATGTAAATACGGGGTTTACATACCATTTCTTGCGCATTACGGTTCGAACACTCGAACACCTATACGGATTATCCTGCACAGTGGCAGATATGTAAATACGGGGTTTCCATACCGATTCTTGCGCATTACGGTTCGAACACCAGAACACCTATACGGATTCTCCTGCACAGTGGCAGATATGTAAATACGGGGTTTACATACCATTTCTTGCGGATTATGGTTCGAACACTCAAACACCTATACGGATTCTCCTGCACAGTGGCAGATATGTAAATACGGGGATTACGTACCGTTTCTTGCGGATTACGGTTCGAACACTCGAACACCTATACGGATTCTCCAGCACAGTGGCAGATATGTAAATACGGGGTTTCCATACCAATTCTTGCGCATTACGGTTCGAACACTCGAACACCTATACGGATTATTCTGCACAGTGGCAGATATGTAAATACGGGGTTTACATACCATTTCTTGCGCATTACGGTTCGAACACTCGAACACCTATACGGATTATCCTGCACAGTGGCAGATATGTAAATACGGGGTTTCCATACCAATTCTTGCGCATTACGGTTCGAACACCCGAACACCTATACGGATTCTCCTGCACTGTGGCAGATACGTAAATACGGGGTTTACGTACCATTTCTTGCGCATTACGGTTCGAAGACTCGAACACCTATACGGATTCTCCTGCACAGTGGCAGATATGTAAATACGAGGTTTCCATACCAATTCTTGCGCATTACGGTTCCAACACCCAAACACATATACGGATTCTCCTGCACAGTGGCAGATATGTAAATACGGGGTTTACATACCATTTCTTGCGCATTACGGTTCGAACACTCGAACACCTATGCGGATTCTCCTGCACAGTGGCAGATATGTAAATACGGGGTTTCGATACGAATTCTTGCGCATTACGGTTCGAACACTCGAACACCTATACGGATTCTCCTGCACAGTGGCAGATATGTAAATACGGGGTTTACATACCATTTCTTGCGCATTACGGTTCGAACACTCGAACACCTATACGGATTCTCCTGCACAGTGGCAGATATGTAAATACGGGGTTTCCATACCAATTCTTGCGCATTACGGTTCGAACACTCGAACACCTATACGGATTATCCTGCACAGTGGCAGATATGTAAATACGGGGTTTCCATACCGATTCTTGCGCATTACGGTTCGAACACCAGAACACCTATACGGATTCTCCTGCACAGTGGCAGATATGTAAATACGGGGTTTACATACCATTTCTTGCGGATTATGGTTCGAACACTCAAACACCTATACGGATTCTCCTGCACAGTGGCAGATATGTAAATACGGGGATTACGTACCGTTTCTTGCGGATTACGGTTCGAACACTCGAACACCTATACGGATTCTCCAGCACAGTGGCAGATATGTAAATACGGGGTTTCCATACCAATTCTTGCGCATTACGGTTCGAACACTCGAACACCTATACGGATTATTCTGCACAGTGGCAGATATGTAAATACGGGGTTTACATACCATTTCTTGCGCATTACGGTTCGAACACCCGAACACCTATACGGATTCTCTTGCACAGTGGCAGATATGTAAATACGGGGTTTACATACCATTTCTTGCGCATTACGGTTCGAACACTCGAACACCTATACGGATTCTCCTGCACAGTGGCAGATATGTAAATACGGGGTTTCCATACCAATTCTTGCGCATTACGGTTCGAACACTCAAACACCTATACGGATTATCCTGCACAGTGGCAGATATGTAAATACGGGGTTTACATACCATTTCTTGCGCATTACGGTTCGAACACCCGAACACCTATACGGATTCTCCTGCACAGTGGCAGATATGTAAATACGGGGTTTACATACCATTTCTTGCGCATTACGGTTCGAGCACTCGAACACCTATACGTATTCTCCTACACAGTGGCAGATATGTAAATACGGGGTTTCCGTACCAATTCTTGCGCATTACGGTTCGAACACCCGAACACCTATACGGATTCTCCTGCACAGTGGCAGATATGTAAATACGGGGTTTACGTACCATTTCTTGCGCACTACGGTTCGAACACTAGAACACCTATACGGATTCTCCTGCACAGTGGCAGATATGTAAATACGAGGTTTCCATACCAATTCTTGCGCATTACGGTTCGAACACCCAAACACATATACGGATTCTCCTGCACAGTGGCAGATATGTAAATACGGGGTTTACATACCATTTCTTGCGCATTACGGTTCGAACACTCGAACACCTATACGGATTCTCCTGCACAGTGGCAGATATGTAAATACGGGGTTTCGATACCAATTCTTGCGCATTACGGTTCGAACACTCGAACACCTATACGGATTCTCCTGCACAGTGGCAGATATGTAAATACGGGGTTTACATACCATTTCTTGCGCATTACGGTTCGAACACTCGAACACGTAGACGGATTCTCCTGCACAGTGGCAGATATATAAATACGGGGTTTCCATACCAATTCTTGCGCATTACGGTTCGAACACCCGAACACCTATACGGATTCTCCTGCACAGTGGCAGATATGTAAATACGGAGTTTACATACCATTTCTTGCGCATTACGGTTCGAACACCCGAACACCTATACGGATTCTCCTGCACAGTGGCAGATATGTAAATACGGGGTTTACATACCATTTCTTGCGCATTACGGTTCGAACACTCGAACACCTATACGGATTATCCTGCACAGTGGCAGATATGTAAATACGGGGTTTCCATACCAAGTCTTGCGCATTACGGTTCGAACACCCGAACACCTATACGGATTCTACTGTACAGTGGCAGATATGTAAATACGGGGTTTACATACCATTTCTTCCGCATTACGGTTCGAACACCCGAACACCTATACGGATTCTCCTGCACAGTGGCAGATATGTAAATACGGGGTTTACATACCATTTCTTGCGCATTACGGTTCGAACACTCGAACACCTATACGTATTCTCCTACACAGTGACAGATATGTAAATACGGGGTTTCCGTACCAATTCTTGCGCATTACGGTTCGAACACCCGAACACCTATACGGATTCTCCTGCACAGTGGCAGATATGTAAATACGGGGTTTACGTACCATTTCTTGCGCACTACGGTTCGAACACTCGAACACCTATACGGATTCTCCTGCACAGTGGCAGATATGTAAATACGAGGTTTCCATACCAATTCTTGCGCATTACGGTTCGAACACCCAAACACATATACGGATTCTCCTGCACAGTGGCAGATATGTAAATACGGGGTTTACATACCATTTCTTGCGCATTACGGTTCGAACACCCGAACACCTATACGGATTCTCCTGTACAGTGGCAGATATGTAAATACGGGGTTTACATACCATTTCTTGCGCATTACGGTTCGAACACTCGAACACCTATACGGATTCTCCTGCACAGTGGCAGATACGTAAATACGGGGTTTCCATACCAATTCTTGCGCATTACGGTTCGAACACTCGAACACCTATACGGATTATCCTGCACAGTGGCAGATATGTAAATACGGGGTTTACATACCATTTCTTGCGCATTACGGTTCGAACACCCGAACACCTATACGGATTCTCCTGCACAGTGGCAGATATGTAAATACGGGGTTTACATACCATTTCTTGCGCATTACGGTTCGAACACTCGAACACCTATACGGATTCTCCTACACAGTGGCAGACATGTAAATACGGGGTTTCCGTACCAATTCTTGCGCATTACGGTTCGAACACCCGAACACCTATACGGATTCTCCTGCACAGTGGCAGATACGTAAATACGGGGTTTACGTACCATTTCTTGCGCATTACGGTTCGAACACTCGAACACCTATACGGATTCTCCTGCACAGTGGCAGATATGTAAATACGAGGTTTCCATACCAATTCTTGCGCATTACGGTTCGAACACCCAAACACATATACGGATTCTCCTGCACAGTGGCAGATATGTAAATACGGGGTTTACATACCATTTCTTGCGCATTACGGTTCGAACACTCGAACACCTATGCGGATTCTCCTACACAGTGGCAGATATGTAAATACGGGGTTTACATACCATTTCTTGCGCATTACGGTTCGAACACTCGAACACCTATGCGGATTCTCCTGCACAGTGGCAGATATGTAAATACGGGGTTTCGATACCAATTCTTGCGCATTACGGTTCGAACACTCGAACACCTATACGGATTCTCCTACACAGTGGCAGATATGTAAATACGGGGTTTACATACCATTTCTTGCGCATTACGGTTCGAACACTCGAACACCTATACGGATTCTCCTGCACAGTGGCAGATATGTAAATACGGGGTTTCCATACCAATTCTTGCGCATTACGGTTCGAACAGTCGAACACCTATACGGATTCTCCTGCACAGTGGCAGATATGTAAATACGGGGTTTACATACCATTTCTTGCGCATTACGGTTCGAACACCCGAACACCTATACGGATTCTCCTGCACAGTGGCAGATATGTAAATACGGGGTTTACATACCATTTCTTGCGCATTACGGTTCGAACACTCGAACACCTATACGGATTCTCCTGCACAGTGGCAGATATGTAAATACGGGGTTTCCATACCAATTCTTGCGCATTACGTTTCGAACACTCGAACACCTATACGGATTATCCTGCACAGTGGCAGATATGTAAATACGGGGTTTACATACCATTTCTTGCGCATTACGGTTCGAACACCCGAACACCTATACGGATTCTCCTGCACAGTGGCAGATATGTAAATACGGGGTTTACATACCATTTCTTGCGCATTACGGTTCGAACACCCGAACACCTATACGGATTCTCCTGCACAGTGGCAGATATGTAAATACGGGGTTTACATACCATTTCTTGCGCATTACGGTTCGAACACTCGAACACCTATACGGATTCTCCTACACAGTGGCAGACATGTAAATACGGGGTTTCCGTACCAATTCTTGCGCATTACGGTTCGAACACCCGAACACCTATACGGATTCTCCTGCACAGTGGCAGATACGTAAATACGGGGTTTACGTACCATTTCTTGCGCATTACGGTTCGAACACTCGAACACCTATACGGATTCTCCTGCACAGTGGCAGATATGTAAATACGAGGTTTCCATACCAATTCTTGCGCATTACGGTTCGAACACCCAAACACATATACGGATTCTCCTGCACAGTGGCAGATATGTAAATACGGGGTTTACTTACCATTTCTTGCGCATTACGGTTCGAACACTCGAACACCTATGCGGATTCTCCTGCACAGTGGCAGATATGTAAATACGGGGTTTCGATACCAATTCTTGCGCATTACGGTTCGAACACTCGAACACCTATACGGATTCTCCTGCACAGTGGCAGATATGTAAATACGGGGTTTACAAACCATTTCTTGCGCATTACGGTTCGAACACTCGAACACCTATACGGATTCTCCTGCACAGTGGCAGATATGTAAATACGGGGTTTCCATACCAATTCTTGCGCATTACGGTTCGAACAGTCGAACACCTATACGGATTCTCCTGCACAGTGGCAGATATGTAAATACGGGGTTTACATACCATTTCTTGCGCATTACGGTTCGAACACCCGAACACCTATACGGATTATCCTGCACAGTGGCAGATATGTAAATACGGGGTTTACATACCATTTCTTGCGCATTACGGTTCGAACACCCGAACACCTATACGGATTCTCCTGCACAGTGGCAGATATGTAAATACGGGGTTTACATACCATTTCTTGCGCATTACGGTTCGAACACTCGAACACCTATACGGATTCTCCTACACAGTGGCAGATATGTAAATACGGGGTTTCCGTACCAATTCTTGCGCATTACGGTTCGAAGACCCGAACACCTATTCGGATTCTCCTGCACAGTGGCCGATACGTAAATACGGGGTTTACGTACCATTTCTTGCGCATTACGGTTCGAACACCCGAACACCTATACGGATTCTCCTGCACAGTGGCAGATATGTAAATACGAGGTTTCCATACCAATTCTTGCGCATTACGGTTCGAACACCCAAACACATATACGGATTCTCCTGCACAGTGGCAGATATGTAAATACGAGGTTTACATACCATTTCTTGCGCATTACGGTTCGAACACTCGAACACCTATGCGGATTCTCCTGCACAGTGGCAGATATGTAAATACGAGGTTTCCATACCAATTCTTGCGCATTACGGTTCGAACACCCAAACACATATACGGATTCTCCTGCACAGTGGCAGATATGTAAATACGGGGTTTACATACCATTTCTTGCGCATTACGGTTCGAACACTCGAACACCTATACGGATTCTCCTGCACAGTGGCAGATATGTAAATACGGGGTTTCGATACCAATTCTTGCGCATTACGGTTCGAACACTCGAACACCTATACGGATTCTCCTGCACAGTGGCAGATATGTAAATACGGGGTTTACATACCATTTCTTGCGCATTACGGTTCGAACACTCGAACACCTAGACGGATTCTCCTGCACAGTGGCAGATATGTAAATACGGGGTTTCCATATCAATTCTTGCGCATTACGGTTCGAACACCCAAACACCTATACGGATTCTCCTGCACAGTGGCAGATATGTAAATACGGAGTTTACATACCATTTCTTGCGCATTACGGTTCGAACACCCGAACACCTATACGGATTCTCCTGCACAGTGGCAGATATGTAAATACGGGGTTTAGATACCATTTCTTGCGCATTACGGTTCGAACACTCGAACACCTATACGGATTATCCTGCACAGTGGCAGATATGTAAATACGGGGCTTCCATACCAAGTCTTGCGCATTACGGTTCGAACACCCGAACACCTATACGGATTCTACTGCACAGTGGCAGATATGTAAATACGGGGTTTACATACAATTTCTTGCGCATTACGGTTCGAACACCCGAACACCTATACGGATTCTCCTACACAGTGGCAGATATCTAAATACGGGGTTTACAAACCATTTCTTGCGCATTACGGTTCGAACACTCGAACACCTATACGGATTATCCTGCACAGTGGCAGATATGTAAATACGGGGTTTCCATACCAATTCTTGCGCATTACGGTTCGAACACTCGAACACCTATACGGATTATCCTGCACAGTGGCAGATATGTAAATACGGGGTTTACATACCATTTCTTGCGCATTACGGTTCGAACACCCGAACACCTATACGGATTCTCCTGCACAGTGGCAGATATGTAAATACGGGGTTTACATACCATTTCTTGCGCATTACGGTTCGAACACTCGAACACCTATACGGATTCTCCTGCACAGTGGCAGATATGTAAATACGAGGTTTCCATACCAATTCTTGCGCATTACGGTTCGAACACCCAAACACATATACGGATTCTCCTGCACAGTGGCAGATATGTAAATACGGGGTTTACATACCATTTCTTGCGCATTACGGTTCGAGCACTCGAACACCTATACGTATTCTCCTACACAGTGGCAGATATGTAAATACGGGGTTTCCGTACCAATTCTTGCGCATTACGGTTCGAACACCCGAACACCTATACGGATTCTCCTGCACAGTGGCAGATATGTAAATACGGGGTTTACGTACCATTTCTTGCGCACTACGGTTCGAACACTCGAACACCTATACGGATTCTCCTGCACAGTGGCAGATATGTAAATACGAGGTTTCCATACCAATTCTTGCGCATTACGGTTCGAACACCCAAACACATATACGGATTCTCCTGCACAGTGGCAGATATGTAAATACGGGGTTTACATACCATTTCTTGCGCATTACGGTTCGAACACTCGAACACCTATACGGATTCTCCTGCACAGTGGCAGATATGTAAATACGGGGTTTCGATACCAATTCTTGCGCATTACGGTTCGAACACTCGAACACCTATACGGATTCTCCTGCACAGTGGCAGATATGTAAATACGGGGTTTACATACCATTTCTTGCGCATTACGGTTCGAACACTCGAACACGTAGACGGATTCTCCTGCACAGTGGCAGATATGTAAATACGGGGTTTCCATACCAATTCTTGCGCATTACGGTTCGAACACCCGAACACCTATACGGATTCTCCTGCACAGTGGCAGATATGTAAATACGGAGTTTACATACCATTTCTTGCGCATTACGGTTCGAACACCCGAACACCTATACGGATTCTCCTGCACAGTGGCAGATATGTAAATACGGGGTTTACATACCATTTCTTGCGCATTACGGTTCGAACACTCGAACACCTATACGGATTATCCTGCACAGTGGCAGATATGTAAATACGGGGTTTCCATACCAAGTCTTGCGCATTACGGTTCGAACACCCGAACACCTATACGGATTCTACTGTACAGTGGCAGATATGTAAATACGGGGTTTACATACCATTTCTTGCGCATTACGGTTCGAACACCCGAACACCTATACGGATTCTCCTGCACAGTGGAAGATATGTAAATACGGGGTTTACATACCATTTCTTGCGCATTACGGTTCGAACACTCGAACACCTATACGTATTCTCCTACACAGTGGCAGATATGTAAATACGGGGTTTCCGTACCAATTCTTGCGCATTACGGTTCGAACACCCGAACACCTATACGGATTCTCCTGCACAGTGGCAGATATGTAAATACGGGGTTTACGAACCATTTCTTGCGCACTACGGTTCGAACACTCGAACACCTACACGGATTCTCCTGCACAGTGGCAGATATGTAAATACGAGGTTTCCATACCAATTCTTGCGCATTACGGTTCGAACACCCAAACACATATACGGATTCTCCTGCACAGTGGCAGATATGTAAATACGGGGTTTACATACCATTTCTTGCGCATTACGGTTCGAACACCCGAACACCTATACGGATTCTCCTGCACAGTGGCAGATATGTAAATACGGGGTTTACATACCATTTCTTGCGCATTACGGTTCGAACACTCGAACACCTATACGGATTCTCCTGCACAGTGGCAGATACGTAAATACGGGGTTTCCATACCAATTCTTGCGCATTACGGTTCGAACACTCGAACACCTATACGGATTATCCTGCACAGTGGCAGATATGTAAATACGGGGTTTACATACCATTTCATGCGCATTACGGTTCGAACACCCGAACACCTATACGGATTCTCCTGCACAGTGGCAGATATGTAAATACGGGGTTTACATACCATTTCTTGCGCATTACGGTTCGAACACTCGAACACCTATACGGATTCTCCTACACAGTGGCAGACATGTAAATACGGGGTTTCCGTACCAATTCTTGCGCATTACGGTTCGAACACCCGAACACCTATACGGATTCTCCTGCACAGTGGCAGATACGTAAATACGGGGTTTACGTACCATTTCTTGCACATTACGGTTCGAACACTCGAACACCTATACGGATTCTCCTGCACAGTGGCAGATATGTAAATACGAGGTTTCCATACCAATTCTTGCGCATTACGGTTCGAACACCCAAACACATATACGGATTCTCCTGCACAGTGGCAGATATGTAAATACGGGGTTTACTTACCATTTCTTGCGCATTACGGTTCGAACACTCGAACACCTATGCGGATTCTCCTGCACAGTGGCAGATATGTAAATACGGGGTTTCGATACCAATTCTTGCGCATTACGGTTCGAACACTCGAACACCTATACGGATTCTCCTGCACAGTGGCAGATATGTAAATACGGGGTTTACATACCATTTCTTGCGCATTACGGTTCGAACACTCGAACACCTATACGGATTCTCCTGCACAGTGGCAGATATGTAAATACGGGGTTTCCATACCAATTCTTGCGCATTACGGTTCGAACAGTCGAACACCTATACGGATTCTCCTGCACAGTGGCAGATATGTAAATACGGGGTTTACATACCATTTCTTGCGCATTACGGTTCGAACACCCGAACACCTATACGGATTCTCCTGCACAGTGGCAGATATGTAAATACGGGGTTTACATACCATTTCTTGCGCATTACGGTTCGAACACTCGAACACCTATACGGATTCTCCTGCACAATGGCAGATATGTAAATACGGGGTTTCCATACCAATTCTTGCGCATTACGGTTCGAACACTCGAACACCTATACGGATTATCCTGCACAGTGGCAGATATGTAAATACGGGGTTTACATACCATTTCTTGCGCATTACGGTTCGAACACCCGAACACCTATACGGATTCTCCTGCACAGTGGCAGATATGTAAATACGGGGTTTACATACCATTTCTTGCGCATTACGGTTCGAACACTCGAACACCTATACGGATTCTCCTACACAGTGGCAGACATGTAAATACGGGGTTTCCGTACCAATTCTTGCGCATTACGGTTCGAACACCCGAACACCTATACGGATTCTCCTGCACAGTGGCAGATACGTAAATACGGGGTTTACGTACCATTTCTTGCGCATTACGGTTCGAACACGCGAACACCTATACGGATTCTCCTGCACAGTGGCAGATATGTAAATACGAGGTTTCCATACCAATTCTTGCGCATTACGGTTCGAACACCCAAACACATATACGGATTCTCCTGCACAGTGGCAGATATGTAAATACGGGGTTTACTTACCATTTCTTGCGCATTACGGTTCGAACACTCGAACACCTATGCGGATTCTCCTGCACAGTGGCAGATATGTAAATACGGGGTTTCGATACCAATTCTTGCGCATTACGGTTCGAACACTCGAACACCTATACGGATTCTCCTGCACAGTGGCAGATATGTAAATACGGGGTTTACATACCATTTCTTGCGCATTACGGTTCGAACACTCGAACACCTATACGGATTCTCCTGCACAGTGGCAGATATGTAAATACGGGGTTTCCATACCAATTCTTGCGCATTACGGTTCGAACAGTCGAACACCTATACGGATTCTCCTGCACAGTGGCAGATATGTAAATACGGGGTTTACATACCATTTCTTGCGCATTACGGTTCGAACACCCGAACACCTATACGGATTATCCTGCACAGTGGCAGATATGTAAATACGGGGTTTACATACCATTTCTTGCGCATTACGGTTCGAACACTCGAACACCTATACGGATTCTCCTGCACAGTGGCAGATATGTAAATACGGGGTTTCGATACCAATTCTTGCGCATTACGGTTCGAACACTCGAACACCTATACGGATTCTCCTGCACAGTGGCAGATATGTAAATACGGGGTTTACATACCATTTCTTGCGCATTACGGTTCGAACACTCGAACACCTAGACGGATTCTCCTGCACAGTGGCAGATATGTAAATACGGGGTTTCCATATCAATTCTTGCGCATTACGGTTCGAACACCCAAACACCTATACGGATTCTCCTGCACAGTGGCAGATATGTAAATACGGAGTTTACATACCATTTCTTGCGCATTACGGTTCGAACACCCGAACACCTATACGGATTCTCCTGCACAGTGGCAGATATGTAAATACGGGGTTTAGATACCATTTCTTGCGCATTACGGTTCGAACACTCGAACACCTATACGGATTATCCTGCACAGTGGCAGATATGTAAATACGGGGCTTCCATACCAAGTCTTGCGCATTACGGTTCGAACACCCGAACACCTATACGGATTCTACTGCACAGTGGCAGATATGTAAATACGGGGTTTACATACAATTTCTTGCGCATTACGGTTCGAACACCCGAACACCTATACGGATTCTCCTACACAGTGGCAGATATCTAAATACGGGGTTTACAAACCATTTCTTGCGCATTACGGTTCGAACACTCGAACACCTATACGGATTATCCAGCACAGTGGCAGATATGTAAATACGGGGTTTCCATACCAATTCTTGCGCATTACGGTTCGAACACTCGAACACCTATACGGATTATCCTGCACAGTGGCAGATATGTAAATACGGGGTTTACATACCATTTCTTGCGCATTACGGTTCGAACACCCGAACACCTATACGGATTCTCCTGCACAGTGGCAGATATGTAAATACGGGGTTTACATACCATTTCTTGCGCATTACGGTTCGAACACTCGAACACCTATACGGATTCTCCTACACAGTGGCAGATATGTAAATACGGGGTTTCCGTACCAATTCTTGCGCATTACGGTTCGAACACCCGAACACCTATTCGGATTCTCCTGCACAGTGGCCGATACGTAAATACGGGGTTTACGTACCATTTCTTGCGCATTACGGTTCGAACACCCGAACACCTATACGGATTCTCCTGCACAGTGGCAGATATGTAAATACGAGGTTTCCATACCAATTCTTGCGCATTACGGTTCGAACACCCAAACACATATACGGATTCTCCTGCACAGTGGCAGATATGTAAATACGGGGTTTACATACCATTTCTTGCGCATTACGGTTCGAACACTCGAACACCTAGACGGATTCTCCTGCACAGTGGCAGATATGTAAATACGGGGTTTCCATACCAATTCTTGCGCATTACGGTTCGAACACCCGAACACATATACGGATTCTCCTGCACAGTGGCAGATATGTAAATACGGAGTTTACATACCATTTCTTGCGCATTACGGTTCGAACACTCGAACACCTAGACGGATTCTCCTGCACAGTGGCAGATATGTAAATACGGGGTTTCCATACCAATTCTTGCGCATTACGGTTCGAACACCCAAACACATATACGGATTCTCCTGCACAGTGGCAGATATGTAAATACGGGGTTTACATATCATTTCTTGCGCATTACGGTTCGAACACTCGAACACCTATACGGATTCTCCTGCACAGTGGCAGATATGTAAATACGGGGTTTCGATACCAATCCTTGCGCATTACGGTTCGAACACTCGAACACCTATACGGATTCTCCTGCACAGTGGCAGATATGTAAATACGGGGTTTACATACCATTTCTTGCGCGTTACGGTTCGAACACTCGAACACCTAGACGGATTCTCCTGCACAGTGGCAGATATGTAAATACGGGGTTTCCATACCAATTCTTGCGCATTACGGTTCGAACACCCGAACACCTATACAGATTCTCCTGCACAGTGGCAGATATGTAAATACGGAGTTTACATACCATTTCTTGCGCATTACGGTTCGAACACCCGAACACCTATACGGATTCTCCTGCACAGTGGCAGATATGTAAATACGGGGTTTACATACCATTTCTTGCGCATTACGGTTCGAACACTCGAACACCTATACGGATTATCCCGCACAGTGGCAGATATGTAAATACGGGGTTTCCATACCAATTCTTGCGCATTACGGTTCGAACACCCGAACACCTATACGGATTCTCCTGCACAGTGGCAGATACGTAAATACGGGGTTTACATACCATTTCTTGCGCATTACGGTTCGAACACTCGAACACCTATACGGATTCTCCTGCACAGTGGCAGATATGTAAATACGAGGTTTCCATACCAATTCTTGCGCATTACGGTTCGAACACCCAAACACATATACGGATTCTCCTGCACAGTGGCAGATATGTAAATACGGGGTTTACATACCATTTCTTGCGCATTACGGTTCGAACACTCGAACACCTATGCGGATTCTCCTGCACAGTGGCAGATATGTAAATACGGGGTTTCGATACCAATTCTTGCGCATTACGGTTCGAACACTCGAACACCTATACGGATTCTCCTGCACAGTGGCAGATATGTAAATACGGGGTTTACATACCATTTCTTGCGCATTACGGTTCGAACACTCGAACACCTATACGGATTCTCCTGCACAGTTGCAGATATGTAAATACGGGGTTTCCATACCAATTCTTGCGCATTACGGTTCGAACACTCGAACACCTATATGGATTCTCCAGCACAGTGGCAGATATGTAAATACGGGGTTTCCATACCAATTCTTGCGCATTACGGTTCGAACACTCGAACACCTATACGGATTATTCTGCACAGTGGCAGATATGTAAATACGGGGTTTACATATCATTTCTTGCGCATTACGGTTCGAACACCCGAACACCTATACGGATTCTCTTGCACAGTGGCAGATATGTAAATACGGGGTTTACATACCATTTCTTGCGCATTACGGTTCGAACACTCGAACACCTATACGGATTCTCCTGCACAGTGGCAGATATGTAAATACGGGGTTTCCATACCAATTCTTGCGCATTACGGTTCGAACACCCGAACACCTATACGGATTATCCTGCACAGTGGCAGATATGTAAATACGGGGTTTACATACCATTTCTTGCGCATTACGGTTCGAACACCCGAACACCTATACGGATTCTCCTGCACAGTGGCAGATATGTAAATACGGGGTTTACATACCATTTCTTGCGCATTATGGTTCGAGCACTCGAACACCTATACGTATTCTCCTACACAGTGGCAGATATGTAAATACGGGGTTTCCGTACCAATTCTTGCGCATTACGGTTCGAACACCCGAACACCTATACGAATTCTCCTGCACAGTGGCAGATATGTAAATACGGGGTTTACGTACCATTTCTTGCGCACTACGGTTCGAACACTCGAACACCTATACGGATTCTCCTGCACAGTGGCAGATAAGTAAATACGAGGTTTCCATACCAATTCTTGCGCATTACGGTTCGAACACCCAAACACATATACGGATTCTCCTGCACAGTGGCAGATATGTAAATACGGGGTTTACATACCATTTCTTGCGCATTACGGTTCAAACACTCGAACACCTATACGGATTCTCCTGCACAGTGGCAGATATGTAAATACGGGGTTTCGATACCAATCCTTGCGCATTACGGTTCGAACACCCGAACACCTATTCGGATTCTCCTGCACAGTGGCCGATACGTAAATACGGGGTTTACGTACCATTTCTTGCGCATTACGGTTCGAACACCCGAACACCTATACGGATTCTCCTGCATAGTGGCAGATATGTAAATACGAGGTTTCCATACCAATTCTTGCGCATTACGGTTCGAACACCCAAACACATATACGGATTCTCCTGCACAGTGGCAGATATGTAAATACGGGGTTTACATACCATTTCTTGCGCATTACGGTTCGAACACTCGAACACCTAGACGGATTCTCCTGCACAGTGGCAGATATGTAAATACGGGGTTTCCATACCAATTCTTGCGCATTACGGTTCGAACACCCGAACACATATACGGATTCTCCTGCACAGTGGCAGATATGTAAATACGGAGTTTACATACCATTTCTTGCGCATTACGGTTCGAACACTCGAACACCTAGACGGATTCTCCTGCACAGTGGCAGATATGTAAATACGGGGTTTCCATACCAATTCTTGCGCATTACGGTTCGAACACCCAAACACATATACGGATTCTCCTGCACAGTGGCAGATATGTAAATACGGGGTTTACATATCATTTCTTGCGCATTACGGTTCGAACACTCGAACACCTATACGGATTCTCCTGCACAGTGGCAGATATGTAAATACGGGGTTTCGATACCAATCCTTGCGCATTACGGTTCGAACACTCGAACACCTATACGGATTCTCCTGCACAGTGGCAGATATGTAAATACGGGGTTTACATACCATTTCTTGCGCGTTACGGTTCGAACACTCGAACACCTAGACGGATTCTCCTGCACAGTGGCAGATATGTAAATACGGGGTTTCCATACCAATTCTTGCGCATTACGGTTCGAACACCCGAACACCTATACAGATTCTCCTGCACAGTGGCAGATATGTAAATACGGAGTTTACATACCATTTCTTGCGCATTACGGTTCGAACACCCGAACACCTATACGGATTCTCCTGCACAGTGGCAGATATGTAAATACGGGGTTTACATACCATTTCTTGCGCATTACGGTTCGAACACTCGAACACCTATACGGATTATCCCGCACAGTGGCAGATATGTAAATACGGGGTTTCCATACCAATTCTTGCGCATTACGGTTCGAACACCCGAACACCTATACGGATTCTCCTGCACAGTGGCAGATACGTAAATACGGGGTTTACATACCATTTCTTGCGCATTACGGTTCGAACACTCGAACACCTATACGGATTCTCCTGCACAGTGGCAGATATGTAAATACGAGGTTTCCATACCAATTCTTGCGCATTACGGTTCGAACACCCAAACACATATACGGATTCTCCTGCACAGTGGCAGATATGTAAATACGGGGTTTACATACCATTTCTTGCGCATTACGGTTCGAACACTCGAACACCTATGCGGATTCTCCTGCACAGTGGCAGATATGTAAATACGGGGTTTCGATACCAATTCTTGCGCATTACGGTTCGAACACTCGAACACCTATACGGATTCTCCTGCACAGTGGCAGATATGTAAATACGGGGTTTCCATACCAATTCTTGCGCATTACGGTTCGAACACTCGAACACCTATACGGATTCTCCAGCACAGTGGCAGATATGTAAATACGGGGTTTCCATACCAATTCTTGCGCATTACGGTTCGAACACTCGAACACCTATACGGATTCTCCTGCACAGTTGCAGATATGTAAATACGGGGTTTCCATACCAATTCTTGCGCATTACGGTTCGAACACTCGAACACCTATATGGATTCTCCAGCACAGTGGCAGATATGTAAATACGGGGTTTCCATACCAATTCTTGCGCATTACGGTTCGAACACTCGAACACCTATACGGATTATTCTGCACAGTGGCAGATATGTAAATACGGGGTTTACATATCATTTCTTGCGCATTACGGTTCGAACACCCGAACACCTATACGGATTCTCTTGCACAGTGGCAGATATGTAAATACGGGGTTTACATACCATTTCTTGCGCATTACGGTTCGAACACTCGAACACCTATACGGATTCTCCTGCACAGTGGCAGATATGTAAATACGGGGTTTCCATACCAATTCTTGCGCATTACGGTTCGAACACCCGAACACCTATACGGATTATCCTGCACAGTGGCAGATATGTAAATACGGGGTTTACATACCATTTCTTGCGCATTACGGTTCGAACACCCGAACACCTATACGGATTCTCCTGCACAGTGGCAGATATGTAAATACGGGGTTTACATACCATTTCTTGCGCATTATGGTTCGAGCACTCGAACACCTATACGTATTCTCCTACACAGTGGCAGATATGTAAATACGGGGTTTCCGTACCAATTCTTGCGCATTACGGTTCGAACACCCGAACACCTATACGAATTCTCCTGCACAGTGGCAGATATGTAAATACGGGGTTTACGTACCATTTCTTGCGCACTACGGTTCGAACACTCGAACACCTATACGGATTCTCCTGCACAGTGGCAGATAAGTAAATACGAGGTTTCCATACCAATTCTTGCGCATTACGGTTCGAACACCCAAACACATATACGGATTCTCCTGCACAGTGGCAGATATGTAAATACGGGGTTTACATACCATTTCTTGCGCATTACGGTTCAAACACTCGAACACCTATACGGATTCTCCTGCACAGTGGCAGATATGTAAATACGGGGTTTCGATACCAATCCTTGCGCATTACGGTTCGAACACCCGAACACCTATTCGGATTCTCCTGCACAGTGGCCGATACGTAAATACGGGGTTTACGTACCATTTCTTGCGCATTACGGTTCGAACACCCGAACACCTATACGGATTCTCCTGCATAGTGGCAGATATGTAAATACGAGGTTTCCATACCAATTCTTGCGCATTACGGTTCGAACACCCAAACACATATACGGATTCTCCTGCACAGTGGCAGATATGTAAATACGGGGTTTACATACCATTTCTTGCGCATTACGGTTCGAACACTCGAACACCTAGACGGATTCTCCTGCACAGTGGCAGATATGTAAATACGGGGTTTCCATACCAATTCTTGCGCATTACGGTTCGAACACCCGAACACATATACGGATTCTCCTGCACAGTGGCAGATATGTAAATACGGAGTTTACATACCATTTCTTGCGCATTACGGTTCGAACACTCGAACACCTAGACGGATTCTCCTGCACAGTGGCAGATATGTAAATACGGGGTTTCCATACCAATTCTTGCGCATTACGGTTCGAACACCCAAACACATATACGGATTCTCCTGCACAGTGGCAGATATGTAAATACGGGGTTTACATATCATTTCTTGCGCATTACGGTTCGAACACTCGAACACCTATACGGATTCTCCTGCACAGTGGCAGATATGTAAATACGGGGTTTCGATACCAATCCTTGCGCATTACGGTTCGAACACTCGAACACCTATACGGATTCTCCTGCACAGTGGCAGATATGTAAATACGGGGTTTACATACCATTTCTTGCGCGTTACGGTTCGAACACTCGAACACCTAGACGGATTCTCCTGCACAGTGGCAGATATGTAAATACGGGGTTTCCATACCAATTCTTGCGCATTACGGTTCGAACACCCGAACACCTATACAGATTCTCCTGCACAGTGGCAGATATGTAAATACGGAGTTTACATACCATTTCTTGCGCATTACGGTTCGAACACCCGAACACCTATACGGATTCTCCTGCACAGTGGCAGATATGTAAATACGGGGTTTACATACCATTTCTTGCGCATTACCGTTCGAACACTCGAACACCTATACGGATTATCCCGCACAGTGGCAGATATGTAAATACGGGGTTTCCATACCAATTCTTGCGCATTACGGTTCGAACACCCGAACACCTATACGGATTCTCCTGCACAGTGGCAGATACGTAAATACGGGGTTTACATACCATTTCTTGCGCATTACGGTTCGAACACTCGAACACCTATACGGATTCTCCTGCACAGTGGCAGATATGTAAATACGAGGTTTCCATACCAATTCTTGCGCATTACGGTTCGAACACCCAAACACATATACGGATTCTCCTGCACAGTGGCAGATATGTAAATACGGGGTTTACATACCATTTCTTGCGCATTACGGTTCGAACACTCGAACACCTATGCGGATTCTCCTGCACAGTGGCAGATATGTAAATACGGGGTTTCGATACCAATTCTTGCGCATTACGGTTCGAACACTCGAACACCTATACGGATTCTCCTGCACAGTGGCAGATATGTAAATACGGGGTTTCCATACCAATTCTTGCGCATTACGGTTCGAACACTCGAACACCTATACGGATTCTCCAGCACAGTGGCAGATATGTAAATACGGGGTTTCCATACCAATTCTTGCGCATTACGGTTCGAACACTCGAACACCTATACCGATTATTCTGCACAGTGGCAGATATGTAAATACGGGGTTTACATATCATTTCTTGCGCATTACGGTTCGAACACCCGAACACCTATACGGATTCTCTTGCACAGTGGCAGATATGTAAATACGGGGTTTACATACCATTTCTTGCGCATTACGGTTCGAACACTCGAACACCTATACGGATTCTCCTGCACAGTGGCAGATATGTAAATACGTGGTTTCCATACCAATTCTTGCGCATTACGGTTCGAACACTCGAACACCTATACGGATTATCCTGCACAGTGGCAGATATGTAAATACGGGGTTTACATACCATTTCTTGCGCATTACGGTTCGAACACCCGAACACCTATACGGATTCTCCTGCACAGTGGCAGATATGTAAATACGGGGTTTACATACCATTTCTTGCGCATTATGGTTCGACCACTCGAACACCTATACGTATTCTCCTACACAGTGGCAGATATGTAAATACGGGGTTTCCGTACCAATTCTTGCGCATTACGGTTCAAACACCCGAACACCTATACGGATTCTCCTGCACAGTGGCAGATATGTAAATACGGGGTTTACGTACCATTTCTTGCGCACTACGGTTCGAACACTCGAACACCTATACGGATTCTCCTGCACAGTGGCAGATATGTAAATACGAGGTTTCCATACCAATTCTTGCGCATTACGGTTCGAACACCCAAACACATATACGGATTCTCCTGCACAGTGGCAGATATGTAAATACGGGGTTTACATACCATTTCTTGCGCATTACGGTTCATACACTCGAACACCTATACGGATTCTCCTGCACAGTGGCAGATATGTAAATACGGGGTTTCGATACCAATCCTTGCGCATTACGGTTCGAACACTCGAACACCTATACGGATTCTCCTGCACAGTGGCAGATATGTAAATACGGGGTTTACATACCATTTCTTGCGCGTTACGGTTCGAACACTCGAACACCTAGACGGATTCTCCTGCACAGTGGCAGATACGTAAATACGGGGTTTCCATACCAATTCTTGCGCATTACGGTTCGAACACCCGAACACCTATACGGATTCTCCTGCACAGTGGCAGATATGTAAATACGGAGTTTACATACCATTTCTTGCGCATTACGGTTCGAACACCCGAACACCTATACGGATTCTCCTGCACAGTGGCAGATATGTAAATACGGGGTTTACATACCATTTCTTGTGCATTACGGTTCGAACACTCGAACACCTATACGGATTATCCTGCACAGTGGCAGATATGTAAATACGGGGTTTCCATACCAAGTCTTGCGCATTACGGTTCGAACACCCGAACACCTATACGGATTCTACTGCACAGTGGCAGATATGTAAATACGGGATTTACATACCATTTCTTGCGCATTACGGTTCGAACACCCGAACACCTATACGGATTCTCCTACACAGTGGCAGATATGTAAATACGGGGTTTCCATACCAATTCTTGCGCATTACGGTTCGAACACCCGAACACCTATACGGATTCTCCTGCACAGTGGCAGATACGTAAATACGGGGTTTACGTACCATTTCTTGCGCATTACGGTTCGAACACTCGAACACCTATACGGATTCTCCTGCACAGTGGCAGATATGTAAATACGAGGTTTCCATACCAATTCTTGCGCATTACGGTTCGAACACCCAAACACATATACGGATTCTCCTGCACAGTGGCAGATATGTAAATACGGGGTTTACATACCATTTCTTGCACATTACGGTTCGAACACTCGAACACCTATGCGGATTCTCCTGCACAGTGGCAGATATGTAAATACGGGGTTTCGATAGCAATTCTTGCGCATTACGGTTCGAACACTCGAACACCTATACGGATTCTCCTGCACAGTGGCAGATATGTAAATACGGGGTTTACATACCATTTCTTGCGCATTACGGTTCGAACACTCGAACACCTATACGGATTCTCCTGCACAGTGGCAGATATGTAAATACGGGGTTTCCATACCAATTCTTGCGCATTACGGTTCGAACACTCGAACACCTATACGGATTCTCCAGCACAGTGGCAGATATGTAAATACGGGGTTTCCATACCAATTCTTGCGCATTACGGTTCGAACACTCGAACACCTATACGGATTATTCTGCACAGTGGCAGATATGTAAATACGGGGTTTACATACCATTTCTTGCGCATTACGGTTCGAACACCCGAACACCTATACGGATTCTCTTGCACAGTGGCAGATATGTAAATACGGGGTTTACATACCATTTCTTGCGCATTACGGTTCGAGCACTCGAACACCTATACGTATTCTCCTACACAGTGGCAGATATGTAAATACGGGGTTTCCGTACCAATTCTTGCGCATTACGGTTCGAACACCCGAACACCTATACGGATTCTCCTGCACAGTGGCAGATATGTAAATACGGGGTTTACGTACCATTTCTTGCGTACTACGGTTCGAACACTCGAACACCTATACGGATTCTCCTGCACAGTGGCAGATATGTAAATACGAGGTTTCCATACCAATTCTTGCGCATTACGGTTCGAACACCCAAACACATATACGGATTCTCCTGCACAGTGGCAGATATTTAAATACGGGATTTACATACCATTTCTTGCGCATTACGGTTCGAACACTCGAACACCTATACGGATTCTCCTGCACAGTGGCAGATATGTAAATACGGGGTTTACATACCATTTCTTGCGCGTTACGGTTCGAACACTCGAACACCTAGACGGATTCTCCTGCACAGTGGCAGATACGTAAATACGGGGTTTCCATACCAATTCTTGCGCATTACGGTTCGAACACCCGAACACCTATACGGATTCTCCTGCACAGTGGCAGATATGTAAATACGGAGTTTACATACCATTTCTTGCGCATTACGGTTCGAACACTCGAACACCTATACGGATTATCCCGCACAGTGGCAGATATGTAAATACGGGGTTTCCATACCAATTCTTGCGCATTACGGTTCGAACACCCGAACACCTATACGGATTCTCCTGCACAGTGGCAGATACGTAAATACGGGGTTTACATACCATTTCTTGCGCATTACGGTTCGAACACTCGAACACCTATACGGATTCTCCTGCACAGTGGCAGATATGTAAATACGAGGTTTCCATACCAATTCTTGCGCATTACGGTTCGAACACCCAAACACATATACGGATTCTCCTGCACAGTGGCAGATATGTAAATACGGGGTTTACATACCATTTCTTGCGCATTACGGTTCGAACACTCGAACACCTATGCGGATTCTCCTGCACAGTGGCAGATATGTAAATACGGGGTTTCGATACCAATTCTTGCGCATTACGGTTCGAACACTCGAACACCTATACGGATTCTCCTGCACAGTGGCAGATATGTAAATACGGGGTTTCCATACCAATTCTTGCGCATTACGGTTCGAACACTCGAACACCTATACGGATTCTCCAGCACAGTGGCAGATATGTAAATACGGGGTTTCCATACCAATTCTTGCGCATTACGGTTCGAACACTCGAACACCTATACGGATTATTCTGCACAGTGGCAGATATGTAAATACGGGGTTTACATATCATTTCTTGCGCATTACGGTTCGAACACCCGAACACCTATACGGATTCTCTTGCACAGTGGCAGATATGTAAATACGGGGTTTACATACCATTTCTTGCGCATTACGGTTCGAACACTCGAACACCTATACGGATTCTCCTGCACAGTGGCAGATATGTAAATACGTGGTTTCCATACCAATTCTTGCGCATTACGGTTCGAACACTCGAACACCTATACGGATTATCCTGCACAGTGGCAGATATGTAAATACGGGGTTTACATACCATTTCTTGCGCATTACGGTTCGAACACCCGAACACCTATACGGATTCTCCTGCACAGTGGCAGATATGTAAATACGGGGTTTACATACCATTTCTTGCGCATTATGGTTCGACCACTCGAACACCTACACGTATTCTCCTACACAGTGGCAGATATGTAAATACGGGGTTTCCGTACCAATTCTTGCGCATTACGGTTCAAACACCCGAACACCTATACGGATTCTCCTGCACAGTGGCAGATATGTAAATACGGGGTTTACGTACCATTTCTTGCGCACTACGGTTCGAACACTCGAACACCTATACGGATTCTCCTGCACAATGGCAGATATGTAAATACGAGGTTTCCATACCAATTCTTGCGCATTACGGTTCGAACACCCAAACACATATACGGATTCTCCTGCACAGTGGCAGATATGTAAATACGGGGTTTACATACCATTTCTTGCGCATTACGGTTCATACACTCGAACACCTATACGGATTCTCCTGCACAGTGGCAGATATGTAAATACGGGGTTTCGATACCAATCCTTGCGCATTACGGTTCGAACACTCGAACACCTATACGGATTCTCCTGCACAGTGGCAGATATGTAAATACGGGGTTTACATACCATTTCTTGCGCGTTACGGTTCGAACACTCGAACACCTAGACGGATTCTCCTGCACAGTGGCAGATACGTAAATACGGGGTTTCCATACCAATTCTTGCGCATTACGGTTCGAACACCCGAACACCTATACGGATTCTCCTGCACAGTGGCAGATATGTAAATACGGAGTTTACATACCATTTCTTGCGCATTACGGTTCGAACACCCGAACACCTATACGGATTCTCCTACACAGTGGCAGATATGTAAATACGGGGTTTACATACCATTTCTTGTGCATTACGGTTCGAACACTCGAACACCTATACGGATTATCCTGCACAGTGGCAGATATGTAAATACGGGGTTTCCATACCAAGTCTTGCGCATTACGGTTCGAACACCCGAACACCTATACGGATTCTACTGCACAGTGGCAGATATGTAAATACGGGATTTACATACCATTTCTTGCGCATTACGGTTCGAACACCCGAACACCTATACGGATTCTCCTACACAGTGGCAGATATGTAAATACGGGGTTTCCATACCAATTCTTGCGCATTACGGTTCGAACACCCGAACACCTATACGGATTCTCCTGCACAGTGGCAGATACGTAAATACGGGGTTTACGTACCATTTCTTGCGCATTACGGTTCGAACACTCGAACACCTATACGGATTCTCCTGCACAGTGGCAGATATGTAAATACGAGGTTTCCATACCAATTCTTGCGCATTACGGTTCGAACACCCAAACACATATACGGATTCTCCTGCACAGTGGCAGATATGTAAATACGGGGTTTACATACCATTTCTTGCACATTACGGTTCGAACACTCGAACACCTATGCGGATTCTCCTGCACAGTGGCAGATATGTAAATACGGGGTTTCGATACCAATTCTTGCGCATTACGGTTCGAACACTCGAACACCTATACGGATTCTCCTGCACAGTGGCAGATATGTAAATACGGGGTTTACATACCATTTCTTGCGCATTACGGTTCGAACACTCGAACACCTATACGGATTCTCCTGCACAGTGGCAGATATGTAAATACGGGGTTTCCATACCAATTCTTGCGCATTACGGTTCGAACACTCGAACACCTATACGGATTCTCCAGCACAGTGGCAGATATGTAAATACGGGGTTTCCATACCAATTCTTGCGCATTACGGTTCGAACACTCGAACACCTATACGGATTATTCTGCACAGTGGCAGATATGTAAATACGGGGTTTACATACCATTTCTTGCGCATTACGGTTCGAACACCCGAACACCTATACGGATTCTCTTGCACAGTGGCAGATATGTAAATACGGGGTTTACATACCATTTCTTGCGCATTACGGTTCGAGCACTCGAACACCTATACGTATTCTCCTACACAGTGGCAGATATGTAAATACGGGGTTTCCGTACCAATTCTTGCGCATTACGGTTCGAACACCCGAACACCTATACGGATTCTCCTGCACAGTGGCAGATATGTAAATACGGGGTTTACGTACCATTTCTTGCGTACTACGGTTCGAACACTCGAACACCTATACGGATTCTCCTGCACAGTGGCAGATATGTAAATACGAGGTTTCCATACCAATTCTTGCGCATTACGGTTCGAACACCCAAACACATATACGGATTCTCCTGCACAGTGGCAGATATTTAAATACGGGATTTACATACCATTTCTTGCGCATTACGGTTCGAACACTCGAACACCTATACGGATTCTCCTGCACAGTGGCAGATATGTAAATACGGGGTTTACATACCATTTCTTGCGCGTTACGGTTCGAACACTCGAACACCTAGACGGATTCTCCTCCACAGTGGCAGATACGTAAATACGGGGTTTCCATACCAATTCTTGCGCATTACGGTTCGAACACCCGAACACCTATACGGATTCTCCTGCACAGTGGCAGATATGTAAATACGGAGTTTACATACCATTTCTTGCGCATTACGGTTCGAACACCCGAACACCTATACGGATTCTCCTGCACAGTGGCAGATATGTAAATACGGGGTTTACATACCATTTCTTGTGCATTACGGTTCGAAGACTCGAACACCTATACGGATTATCCTGCACAGTGGCAGATATGTAAATACGGGGTTTCCATACCAAGTCTTGCGCATTACGGTTCGAACACCCGAACACCTATACGGATTCTACTGCACAGTGGCAGATATGTAAATACGGGATTTACATACCATTTCTTGCGCATTACGGTTCGAACACCCGAACACCTATACGGATTCTCCTACACAGTGGCAGATATGTAAATACGGGGTTTCCATACCAATTCTTGCGCATTACGGTTCGAACACCCGAACACCTATACGGATTCTCCTGCACAGTGGCAGATACGTAAATACGGGGTTTACGTACCATTTCTTGCGCATTACGGTTCGAACACTCGAACACCTATACGGATTCTCCTGCACAGTGGCAGATATGTAAATACGAGGTTTCCATACCAATTCTTGCGCATTACGGTTCGAACACCCAAACACGTATACGGATTCTCCTGCACAGTGGCAGATATGTAAATACGGGGTTTACATACCATTTCTTGCACATTACGGTTCGAACACTCGAACACCTATGCGGATTCTCCTGCACAGTGGCAGATATGTAAATACGGGGTTTCGATACCAATTCTTGCGCATTACGGTTCGAACACTCGAACACCTATACGGATTCTCCTGCACAGTGGCAGATATGTAAATACGGGGTTTACATACCATTTCTTGCGCATTACGGTTCGAACACTCGAACACCTATACGGATTCTCCTGCACAGTGGCAGATATGTAAATACGGGGTTTCCATACCAATTCTTGCGCATTACGGTTCGAACACTCGAACACCTATACGGATTCTCCAGCACAGTGGCAGATATGTAAATACGGGGTTTCCATACCAATTCTTGCGCATTACGGTTCGAACACTCGAACACCTATACGGATTATTCTGCACAGTGGCAGATATGTAAATACGGGGTTTACATACCATTTCTTGCGCATTACGGTTCGAACACCCGAACACCTATACGGATTCTCTTGCACAGTGGCAGATATGTAAATACGGGGTTTATATACCATTTCTTGCGCATTACGGTTCGAGCACTCGAACACCTATACGTATTCTCCTACACAGTGGCAGATATGTAAATACGGGGTTTCCGTACCAATTCTTGCGCATTACGGTTCGAACACCCGAACACCTATACGGATTCTCCTGCACAGTGGCAGATATGTAAATACGGGGTTTACGTACCATTTCTTGCGCACTACGGTTCGAACACTCGAACACCTATACGGATTCTCCTGCACAGTGGCAGATATGTAAATACGAGGTTTCCATACCAATTCTTGCGCATTACGGTTCGAACACCCAAACACATATACGGATTCTCCTGCACAGTGGCAGATATTTAAATACGGGGTTTACATACCATTTCTTGCGCATTACGGTTCGAACACTCGAACACCTATACGGATTATCCTGCACAGTGGCAGATATGTAAATACGGGGTTTCCATACCAATTCTTGCGCATTACGGTTCGAACACCCGAACACCTATACGGATTCTCCTGCACAGTGGCAGATACGTAAATACGGGGTTTACGTACCATTTCTTGCGCATTACGGTTCGAACACTCGAACACCTATACGGATTCTCCTGCACAGTGGCAGATATGTAAATACGAGGTTTCCATACCAATTCTTGCGCATTACGGTTCGAACACCCAAACACGTATACGGATTCTCCTGCACAGTGGCAGATATGTAAATACGGGGTTTACATACCATTTCTTGCACATTACGGTTCGAACACTCGAACACCTATGCGGATTCTCCTGCACAGTGGCAGATATGTAAATACGGGGTTTCGATACCAATTCTTGCGCATTACGGTTCGAACACTCGAACACCTATACGGATTCTCCTGCACAGTGGCAGATATGTAAATACGGGGTTTACATACCATTTCTTGCGCATTACGGTTCGAACACTCGAACACCTATACGGATTCTCCTGCACAGTGGCAGATATGTAAATACGGGGTTTCCATACCAATTCTTGCGCATTACGGTTCGAACACTCGAACACCTATACGGATTCTCCAGCACAGTGGCAGATATGTAAATACGGGGTTTCCATACCAATTCTTGCGCATTACGGTTCGAACACTCGAACACCTATACGGATTATTCTGCACAGTGGCAGATATGTAAATACGGGGTTTACATACCATTTCTTGCGCATTACGGTTCGAACACCCGAACACCTATACGGATTCTCCTGCACAGTGGCAGATATGTAAATACGGAGTTTACATACCATTTCTTGCGCATTACGGTTCGAACACCCGAACACCTATACGGATTCTCCTGCACAGTGGCAGATATGTAAATACGGGGTTTACATACCATTTCTTGTGCATTACGGTTCGAAGACTCGAACACCTATACGGATTATCCTGCACAGTGGCAGATATGTAAATACGGGGTTTCCATACCAAGTCTTGCGCATTACGGTTCGAACACCCGAACACCTATACGGATTCTACTGCACAGTGGCAGATATGTAAATACGGGATTTACATACCATTTCTTGCGCATTACGGTTCGAACACCCGAACACCTATACGGATTCTCCTACACAGTGGCAGATATGTAAATACGGGGTTTCCATACCAATTCTTGCGCATTACGGTTCGAACACCCGAACACCTATACGGATTCTCCTGCACAGTGGCAGATACGTAAATACGGGGTTTACGTACCATTTCTTGCGCATTACGGTTCGAACACTCGAACACCTATACGGATTCTCCTGCACAGTGGCAGATATGTAAATACGAGGTTTCCATACCAATTCTTGCGCATTACGGTTCGAACACCCAAACACGTATACGGATTCTCCTGCACAGTGGCAGATATGTAAATACGGGGTTTACATACCATTTCTTGCACATTACGGTTCGAACACTCGAACACCTATGCGGATTCTCCTGCACAGTGGCAGATATGTAAATACGGGGTTTCGATACCAATTCTTGCGCATTACGGTTCGAACACTCGAACACCTATACGGATTCTCCTGCACAGTGGCAGATATGTAAATACGGGGTTTACATACCATTTCTTGCGCATTACGGTTCGAACACTCGAACACCTATACGGATTCTCCTGCACAGTGGCAGATATGTAAATACGGGGTTTCCATACCAATTCTTGCGCATTACGGTTCGAACACTCGAACACCTATACGGATTCTCCAGCACAGTGGCAGATATGTAAATACGGGGTTTCCATACCAATTCTTGCGCATTACGGTTCGAACACTCGAACACCTATACGGATTATTCTGCACAGTGGCAGATATGTAAATACGGGGTTTACATACCATTTCTTGCGCATTACGGTTCGAACACCCGAACACCTATACGGATTCTCTTGCACAGTGGCAGATATGTAAATACGGGGTTTATATACCATTTCTTGCGCATTACGGTTCGAGCACTCGAACACCTATACGTATTCTCCTACACAGTGGCAGATATGTAAATACGGGGTTTCCGTACCAATTCTTGCGCATTACGGTTCGAACACCCGAACACCTATACGGATTCTCCTGCACAGTGGCAGATATGTAAATACGGGGTTTACGTACCATTTCTTGCGCACTACGGTTCGAACACTCGAACACCTATAAGGATTCTCCTGCACAGTGGCAGATATGTAAATACGAGGTTTCCATACCAATTCTTGCGCATTACGGTTCGAACACCCAAACACATATACGGATTCTCCTGCACAGTGGCAGATATTTAAATACGGGGTTTACATACCATTTCTTGCGCATTACGGTTCGAACACTCGAACACCTATACGGATTATCCTGCACAGTGGCAGATATGTAAATACGGGGTTTCCATACCAATTCTTGCGCATTACGGTTCGAACACCCGAACACCTATACGGATTCTCCTGCACAGTGGCAGATACGTAAATACGGGGTTTACGTACCATTTCTTGCGCATTACGGTTCGAACACTCGAACACCTATACGGATTCTCCTGCACAGTGGCAGATATGTAAATACGAGGTTTCCATACCAATTCTTGCGCATTACGGTTCGAACACCCAAACACATATACGGATTCTCCTGCACAGTGGCAGATATGTAAATACGGGGTTTACATACCATTTCTTGCGCATTACGGTTCGAACACTCGAACACCTATGCGGATTCTCCTGCACAGTGGCAGATATGTAAATACGGGGTTTCGATACCAATTCTTGCGCATTACGGTTCGAACACTCGAACACCTATACGGATTCTCCTGCACAGTGGCAGATATGTAAATACGGGATTTACATACCATTTCTTGCGCATTACGGTTCGAACACTCGAACACCTATACGGATTCTCCTGCACAGTGGCAGATATGTAAATACGGGGTTTCCATACCAATTCTTGCGCATTACGGTTCGAACACTCGAACACCTATACGGATTCTCCAGCACAGTGGCAGATATGTAAATACGGGGTTTCCATACCAATTCTTGCGCATTACGGTTCGAACACTCGAACACCTATACGGATTATTCTGCACAGTGGCAGATATGTAAATACGGGGTTTACATACCATTTCTTGCGCATTACGGTTCGAACACCCGAACACCTATACGGATTCTCTTGCACAGTGGCAGATATGTAAATACGGGGTTTACATACCATTTCTTGCGCATTACAGTTCGAACACCCGAACACCTATACGGATTCTCCTGCACAGTGGCAGATGTGTAAATACGGGGTTTCCATACCAATTCTTGCGCATTACGGTACGAACACTCGAACACCTATACGGATTATCCTGCACAGTGGCAGATATGTAAATACGGGGTTTACATACCATTTCTTGCGCATTACGGTTCGAACACCCGAACACCTATACGGATTATTCTGCACAGTGGCAGATATGTAAATACGGGGTTTACATACCATTTCTTGCGCATTACGGTTCGAACACTCGAACACCTATGCGGATTCTCCTGCACAGTGGCAGACATGTAAATACGGGGTTTCGATACCAATTCTTGCGCATTACGGTTCGAACACTCGAACACCTATACGGATTCTCCTGCACAGTGGCAGATATGTAAATACGGGATTTACATACCATTTCTTGCGCATTACGGTTCGAACACTCGAACACCTATACGGATTCTCCTGCACAGTGGCAGATATGTAAATACGGGGTTTCCATACCAATTCTTGCGCATTACGGTTCGAACACTCGAACACCTATACGGATTCTCCAGCACAGTGGCAGATATGTAAATACGGGGTTTCCATACCAATTCTTGCGCATTACGGTTCGAACACTCGAACACCTATACGGATTATTCTGCACAGTGGCAGATATGTAAATACGGGGTTTACATACCATTTCTTGCGCATTACGGTTCGAACACCCGAACACCTATACGGATTCTCTTGCACAGTGGCAGATATGTAAATACGGGGTTTACATACCATTTCTTGCGCATTACAGTTCGAACACCCGAACACCTATACGGATTCTCCTGCACAGTGGCAGATGTGTAAATACGGGGTTTCCATACCAATTCTTGCGCATTACGGTACGAACACTCGAACACCTATACGGATTATCCTGCACAGTGGCAGATATGTAAATACGGGGTTTACATACCATTTCTTGCGCATTACGGTTCGAACACCCGAACACCTATACGGATTATTCTGCACAGTGGCAGATATGTAAATACGGGGTTTACATACCATTTCTTGCGCATTACGGTTCGAACACTCGAACACCTATACGGATTCTCTTGCACAGTGGCAGATATGTAAATACGGGGTTTCCATACCAATTCTTGCGCATTACGGTTCGAACACTCGAACACCTATACGGATTCTCCAGCACAGTTGCAGATATGTAAATACGGGGTTTCCATACCAATTCTTGCGCATTACGGTTCGAACACTCGAACACCTATACGGATTATTCTGCACAGTGGCAGATATGTAAATACGGGGTTTACATACCATTTCTTGCGCATTACGGTTCGAACACCCGAACACCTATACGGATTCTCTTGCACAGTGGCAGATATGTAAATACGGGGTTTATATACCATTTCTTGCGCATTACGGTTCGAGCACTCGAACACCTATACGTATTCTCCTACACAGTGGCAGATATGTAAATACGGGGTTTCCGTACCAATTCTTGCGCATTACGGTTCGAACACCCGAACACCTATACGGATTCTCCTGCACAGTGGCAGATATGTAAATACGGGGTTTACGTACCATTTCTTGCGCACTACGGTTCGAACACTCGAACACCTATACGGATTCTCCTGCACAGTGGCAGATATGTAAATACGAGGTTTCCATACCAATTCTTGCGCATTACGGTTCGAACACCCAAACACATATACGGATTCTCCTGCACAGTGGCAGATATTTAAATACGGGGTTTACATACCATTTCTTGCGCATTACGGTTCGAACACTCGAACACCTATACGGATTATCCTGCACAGTGGCAGATATGTAAATACGGGGTTTCCATACCAATTCTTGCGCATTACGGTTCGAACACCCGAACACCTATACGGATTCTCCTGCACAGTGGCAGATACGTAAATACGGGGTTTACGTACCATTTCTTGCGCATTACGGTTCGAACACTCGAACACCTATACGGATTCTCCTGCACAGTGGCAGATATGTAAATACGAGGTTTCCATACCAATTCTTGCGCATTACGGTTCGAACACCCAAACACATATACGGATTCTCCTGCACAGTGGCAGATATGTAAATACGGGGTTTACATACCATTTCTTGCGCATTACGGTTCGAACACTCGAACACCTATGCGGATTCTCCTGCACAGTGGCAGATATGTAAATACGGGGTTTCGATACCAATTCTTGCGCATTACGGTTCGAACACTCGAACACCTATACGGATTCTCCTGCACAGTGGCAGATATGTAAATACGGGATTTACATACCATTTCTTGCGCATTACGGTTCGAACACTCGAACACCTATACGGATTCTCCTGCACAGTGGCAGATATGTAAATACGGGGTTTCCATACCAATTCTTGCGCATTACGGTTCGAACACTCGAACACCTATACGGATTCTCCAGCACAGTGGCAGATATGTAAATACGGGGTTTCCATACCAATTCTTGCGCATTACGGTTCGAACACTCGAACACCTATACGGATTATTCTGCACAGTGGCAGATATGTAAATACGGGGTTTACATACCATTTCTTGCGCATTACGGTTCGAACACCCGAACACCTATACGGATTCTCTTGCACAGTGGCAGATATGTAAATACGGGGTTTACATACCATTTCTTGCGCATTACAGTTCGAACACCCGAACACCTATACGGATTCTCCTGCACAGTGGCAGATGTGTAAATACGGGGTTTCCATACCAATTCTTGCGCATTACGGTACGAACACTCGAACACCTATACGGATTATCCTGCACAGTGGCAGATATGTAAATACGGGGTTTACATACCATTTCTTGCGCATTACGGTTCGAACACCCGAACACTTATACGGATTATTCTGCACAGTGGCAGATATGTAAATACGGGGTTTACATACCATTTCTTGCGCATTACGGTTCGAACACTCGAACACCTATACGGATTCTCCTGCACAGTGGCAGATATGTAAATACGGGGTTTCCATACCAATTCTTGCGCATTACGGTTCGAACACTCGAACACCTATACGGATTATCCTGCACAGTGGCAGATATGTAAATACGGGGTTTACATACCATTTCTTGCGCATTACGGTTCGAACACCCGAACACCTATACGGATTCTCCTGCACAGTGGCAGATATGTAAATACGGGGTTTACATACCATTTCTTGCGCATTACGGTTCGAACACTCGAACACCTATACGTATTCTCCTACACAGTGGCAGATATGTAAATACGGGGTTTCCGTACCAATTCTTGCGCATTACGGTTCGAACACCCGAACACCTATACGGATTCTCCTGCACAGTGGCAGATATGTAAATACGGGGTTTACGTACCATTTCTTGCGCATTACGGTTCGAACACTCGAACACCTATACGGATTCTCCTGCACAGTGGCAGATATGTAAATACGAGGTTTCCATACCAATTCTTGCGCATTACGGTTCGAACACCCAAACACATATACGGATTCTTCTGCACAGTGGCAGATATGTAAATACGGGGTTTACATATCATTTCTTGCGCATTACGGTTCGAACACTCGAACACCTATACGGATTCTCCTGCACAGTGGCAGATATGTAAATACGGGGTTTCGATACCAATCCTTGCGCATTACGGTTCGAACACTCGAACACCTATACGGATTCTCCTGCACAGTGGCAGATATGTAAATACGGGGTTTACATACCATTTCTTGCGCGTTACGGTTCGAACACTCGAACACCTAGACGGATTCTCCTGCACAGTGGCAGATATGTAAATACGGGGTTTCCATACCAATTCTTGCGCATTACGGTTCGAACACCCGAACACCTATACAGATTCTCCTGCACAGTGGCAGATATGTAAATACGGAGTTTACATACCATTTCTTGCGCATTACGGTTCGAACACCCGAACACCTATACGGATTCTCCTACACAGTGGCAGATATGTAAATACGGGGTTTACATACCATTTCTTGCGCATTACGGTTCGAACACTCGAACACCTATACGGATTATCCTGCACAGTGGCAGATATGTAAATACTGGGTTTCCATACCAATTCTTGCGCATTACGGTTCGAACACCCGAACACCTATACGGATTCTCCTGCACAGTGGCAGATACGTAAATACGGGGTTTACGTACCATTTCTTGCGCATTACGGTTCGAACACTCGAACACCTATACGGATTCTCCTGCACAGTGGCAGATATGTAAATACGAGGTTTCCATACCAATTCTTGCGCATTACGGTTCGAACACCCAAACACATATACGGATTCTCCTGCACAGTGGCAGATATGTAAATACGGGGTTTACATACCATTTCTTGCGCATTACGGTTCGAACACTCGAACACCTATGCGGATTCTCCTGCACAGTGGCAGATATGTAAATACGGGGTTTCGATACCAATTCTTGCGCATTACGGTTCGAACACTCGAACACCTATACGGATTCTCCTGCACAGTGGCAGATATGTAAATACGGGATTTACATACCATTTCTTGCGCATTACGGTTCGAACACCCGAACACCTATACGGATTCTCCTGCACAGTGCCAGATATGTAAATACGGGGTTTACGTACCATTTCTTGCGCATTACGGTTCGAACACTCGAACACCTATACGGATTCTCCTGCACAGTGGCAGATATGTAAATACGAGGTTTCCATACCAATTCTTGCGCATTACGGTTCGAACACCCAAACACATATACGGATTCTTCTGCACAGTGGCAGATATGTAAATACGGGGTTTACATATCATTTCTTGCGCATTACGGTTCGAACACTCGAACACCTATACGGATTCTCCTGCACAGTGGCAGATATGTAAATACGGGGTTTCGATACCAATCCTTGCGCATTACGGTTCGAACACTCGAACACCTATACGGATTCTCCTGCACAGTGGCAGATATGTAAATACGGGGTTTACATACCATTTCTTGCGCGTTACGGTTCGAACACTCGAACACCTAGACGGATTCTCCTACACAGTGGCAGATATGTAAATACGGGGTTTCCATACCAATTCTTGCGCATTACGGTTCGAACACCCGAACACCTATACAGATTCTCCTGCACAGTGGCAGATATGTAAATACGGAGTTTACATACCATTTCTTGCGCATTACGGTTCGAACACCCGAACACCTATACGGATTCTCCTACACAGTGGCAGATATGTAAATACGGGGTTTACATACCATTTCTTGCGCATTACGGTTCGAACACTCGAACACCTATACGGATTATCCTGCACAGTGGCAGATATGTAAATACTGGGTTTCCATACCAATTCTTGCGCATTACGGTTCGAACACCCGAACACCTATACGGATTCTCCTGCACAGTGGCAGATACGTAAATACGGGGTTTACGTACCATTTCTTGCGCATTACGGTTCGAACACTCGAACACCTATACGGATTCTCCTGCACAGTGGCAGATATGTAAATACGAGGTTTCCATACCAATTCTTGCGCATTACGGTTCGAACACCCAAACACATATACGGATTCTCCTGCACAGTGGCAGATATGTAAATACGGGGTTTACATACCATTTCTTGCGCATTACGGTTCGAACACTCGAACACCTATGCGGATTCTCCTGCACAGTGGCAGATATGTAAATACGGGGTTTCGATACCAATTCTTGCGCATTACGGTTCGAACACTCGAACACCTATACGGATTCTCCTGCACAGTGGCAGATATGTAAATACGGGATTTACATACCATTTCTTGCGCATTACGGTTCGAACACCCGAACACCTATACGGATTCTCCTGCACAGTGGCAGATATGTAAATACGGGGTTTACGTACCATTTCTTGCGCATTACGGTTCGAACACTCGAACACCTATACGGATTCTCCTGCACAGTGGCAGATATGTAAATACGAGGTTTCCATACCAATTCTTGCGCATTACGGTTCGAACACCCAAACACATATACGGATTCTTCTGCACAGTGGCAGATATGTAAATACGGGGTTTACATATCATTTCTTGCGCATTACGGTTCGAACACTCGAACACCTATACGGATTCTCCTGCACAGTGGCAGATATGTAAATACGGGGTTTCGATACCAATCCTTGCGCATTACGGTTCGAACACTCGAACACCTATACGGATTCTCCTGCACAGTGGCAGATATGTAAATACGGGGTTTACATACCATTTCTTGCGCGTTACGGTTCGAACACTCGAACACCTAGACGGATTCTCCTGCACAGTGGCAGATATGTAAATACGGGGTTTCCATACCAATTCTTGCGCATTACGGTTCGAACACCCGAACACCTATACAGATTCTCCTGCACAGTGGCAGATATGTAAATACGGAGTTTACATACCATTTCTTGCGCATTACGGTTCGAACACCCGAACACCTATACGGATTCTCCTACACAGTGGCAGATATGTAAATACGGGGTTTACATACCATTTCTTGCGCATTACGGTTCGAACACTCGAACACCTATACGGATTATCCTGCACAGTGGCAGATATGTAAATACTGGGTTTCCATACCAATTCTTGCGCATTACGGTTCGAACACCCGAACACCTATACGGATTCTCCTGCACAGTGGCAGATACGTAAATACGGGGTTTACGTACCATTTCTTGCGCATTACGGTTCGAACACTCGAACACCTATACGGATTCTCCTGCACAGTGGCAGATATGTAAATACGAGGTTTCCATACCAATTCTTGCGCATTACGGTTCGAACACCCAAACACATATACGGATTCTCCTGCACAGTGGCAGATATGTAAATACGGGGTTTACATACCATTTCTTGCGCATTACGGTTCGAACACTCGAACACCTATGCGGATTCTCCTGCACAGTGGCAGATATGTAAATACGGGGTTTCGATACCAATTCTTGCGCATTACGGTTCGAACACTCGAACACCTATACGGATTCTCCTGCACAGTGGCAGATATGTAAATACGGGATTTACATACCATTTCTTGCGCATTACGGTTCGAACACTCGAACACCTATACGGATTCTCCTGCACAGTGGCAGATATGTAAATACGGGGTTTCCATACCAATTCTTGCGCATTACGGTTCGAACACTCGAACACCTATACGGATTCTCCAGCACAGTGGCAGATATGTAAATACGGGGTTTCCGTACCAATTCTTGCGCATTACGGTTCGAACACCCGAACACCTATACGGATTCTCCTGCACAGTGGCAGATATGTAAATACGGGGTTTACGTACCATTTCTTGCGCATTACGGTTCGAACACTCGAACACCTATACGGATTCTCCTGCACAGTGGCAGATATGTAAATACGAGGTTTCCATACCAACTCTTGCGCATTACGGTTCGAACACCCAAACACATATACGGATTCTCCTGCACAGTGGCAGATATGTAAATACGGGGTTTACATACCACTTCTTGCGCATTACGGTTCGAACACTCGAACACCTATGCGGATTCTCCTGCACAGTGGCAGATATGTAAATACGGGGTTTCGATACCAATTCTTGCGCATTACGGTTCGAACACTCGAACACCTATACGGATTCTCCTGCACAGTGGCAGATATGTAAATACGGGATTTACATACCATTTCTTGCGCATTACGGTTCGAACACTCGAACACCTATACGGATTCTCCTGCACAGTGGCAGATATGTAAATACGGGGTTTCCATACCAATTCTTGCGCATTACGGTTCGAACACTCGAACACCTATACGGATTCTCCAGCACAGTGGCAGATATGTAAATACGGGGTTTCCATACCAATTCTTGCGCATTACGGTTAGAACACTCGAACACCTATACGGATTATTCTGCACAGTGGCAGATATGTAAATACGGGGTTTACATACCATTTCTTGCGCATTACGGTTCGAACACCCGAACACCTATACGGATTCTCTTGCACAGTGGCAGATATGTAAATACGGGGTTTACATACCATTTCTTGCGCATTACAGTTCGAACACCCGAACACCTATACGGATTCTCCTGCACAGTGGCAGATATGTAAATACGGGGTTTCCATACCAATTCTTGCGCATTACGGTACGAACACTCGAACACCTATACGGATTATCCTGCACAGTGGCAGATATGTAAATACGGGGTTTACATACCATTTCTTGCGCATTACGGTTCGAACACCCGAACACCTATACGGATTCTCCTGCACAGTGGCAGATATGTAAATACGGGGTTTACATACCATTTCTTGCGCATTACGGTTCGAGCACTCGAACACCTATACATATTCTCCTACACAGTGGCAGATATGTAAATACGGGGTTTCCGTACCAATTCTTACGCATTACGGTACGAACACTCGAACACCTATACGGATTATCCTGCACAGTGGCAGATATGTAAATACGGGGTTTACATACCATTTCTTGCGCATTACAGTTCGAACACCCGAACACCTATACGGATTCTCCTGCACAGTGGCAGATATGTAAATACGGGGTTTCCATACCAATTCTTGCGCATTACGGTACGAACACTCGAACACCTATACGGATTATCCTGCACAGTGGCAGATATGTAAATACGGGGTTTACATACCATTTCTTGCGCATTACGGTTCGAACACCCAAACACCTATACGGATTCTCTTGCACAGTGGCAGATATGTAAATACGGGGTTTACATACCATTTCTTGCGCATTACGGTTCGAACACTCGAACACCTATACGGATTCTCCTGCACAGTGGCAGATATGTAAATACGGGGTTTCCATACCAATTCTTGCGCATTACGGTTCGAACACTCGAACACCTATACGGATTATGCTGCACAGTGGCAGATGTGTAAATACGGGGTTTACATACCATTTCTTGCGCATTACGGTTCGAACACCCGAACACCTATACGGATTCTCCTGCACAGTGACAGATCTGTAAATACGGGGTTTACATACCATTTCTTGCGCATTACGGTTCGAACACTCGAACACCTATACGGATTCTCCTGCACAGTGGTAGATATGTAAATACGGGGTTTACGTACCATTTCTTGCGCACTACGGTTCGAACACTCGAACACCTATACGGATTCTCCTACACAGTGGCAGATATGTAAATACGAGGTTTCCATACCAATTCTTGCGCATTACGGTTCGAACACCCAAACACATATACGGATTCTCCTGCACAGTGGCAGATATGTAAATACGGGGTTTACATACCATTTCTTGCGCATTACGGTTCGAACACTCGAACACCTATACGGATTCTCCTGCACAGTGGCAGATATGTAAATACGGGGTTTCCGTACCATTTCTTGCGCATTACGGTTCGAACACCCGAACACCTATACAAATTCTCCTGCACAGTTGCAGATATGTAAATACGGGGTTACATACCATTTCTTGCGCATTACGGTTCGAACACCCGAACACCTATACGGATTCTCCTGCACAGTGGCAGATATGTAAATACGGGGTTTACATACCATTTCTTGCGCATTACGGTTCGAACACTCGAACACCTATACGGATTATCCTGCACAGTGGCAGATATGTAAATACGGGGTTTCCATACCAATTCTTGCGCATTACAGTTCGAACACCCGAACACCTATACGGATTCTCCTGCACAGTGGCAGATATGTAAATACGGGGTTTACATACCATTTCTTGCGCATTACGGTTCGAATACCCGAACACCTACACGGATTCTCCTGCACAGTGGCAGATATGTAAATACGGGGTTACATACCATTTCTTGCGCATTACGGTTCGAACACTCGAACACCTATACGGATTATCCTGCACAGTGGCAGATATGTAAATACGGGGTTTCCATACCAATTCTTGCGCATTACGGTTCGAACACCAGAACACCTATACGGATTCTCCTGCACAGTGGCAGATATGTAAATACGGGGTTTACATACCATTTCTTGCGGATTATGGTTCGAACACTCAAACACCTATACGGATTCTCCTGCACAGTGGCAGATATGTAAATACGGGGATTACATACCATTTCTTGCGCATTACGGTTCGAACACTCGAACACCTATCCGGATTCTCCAGCACAGTGGCAGATATGTAAATACGGGGTTTCCATACCAATTCTTGCGCATTACGGTTCGAACACTCGAACACCTATACGGATCATTCTGCACGGTGGCAGATATGTAAATACGGGGTTTACATACCATTTCTTGCGCATTACGGTTCGAACACCCGAACACCTATACGGATTCTCTTGCACAGTGGCAGATATGTAAATACGGGGTTCACATACCATTTCTTGCGCATTACGGTTCGAGCACTCGAACACCTATACGGATTCTCCTGCACAGTGGCAGATATGTAAATACGGGGTTTCCATACCAATTCTTGCGCATTGCGGTTCGAACACTCGAACACCTATACGGATTATCCTGCACAGTGGCAGATGTGTAAATACGGGGTTTACATACCATTTCTTGCGCATTACGGTTCGAACACCCGAACACCTATACGGATTCTCCTGCACAGTGACAGATCTGTAAATACGGGGTTTACATACCATTTCTTGCGCATTACGGTTCGAACACTCGAACAGTTATACGGATTCTCCTTCACAGTGGCAGATATGTAAATACGGGGTTTTCGTACCAATTCTTGCGAATTACGGTTCGAACACCCGAACACCTATACGGATTCTCCTGCACAGTGGCAGATATGTAAATACGGGGTTTACGTACCATTTCTTGCGCATTACGGTTCGAACACTCGAACACCTATACGGATTCTCCTGCACAGTGGCAGATATGTAAATACGAGGTTTCCATACCTATTCTTGCGCATTACGGTTCGAACACCCAAACACATATACGGATTCTCCTGCACAGTGGCAGATATGTAAATACGGGGTTTACATACCATTTCTTGCGCATTACGGTTCGAACACTCGAACACCTATACGGATTCTCCTGCACAGTGACAGATATGTAAATACGGGGTTTCGATACCAATTCTTGCGGATTACGGTTCGAACACTCGAACACCTATACGGATTCTCCTGCACAGTGGCAGATATGTAAATACGGGGTTTACATACCATTTCTTGCGCATTACGGTTCGAACACTCGAACACCTATACGGATTCTCCTGCACAGTGGCAGATATGTAAATACGGGGTTTCCATACCAATTCTTGCGCATTACGGTTCGAACACCCGAACACCTATACGGATTCTCCGGCACAGTGGCAGATATGTAAATACGGAGTTTACATACCATTTCTTTCGCATTACGGTTCGAACACCCGAACACCTATACGGATTCTCCTGCACAGTGGCAGATATGTAAATACGGTGTTTACATGCCATTTCTTGCGCATTACGGTTCGAACACCCGAACACCTATACGGATTCTCCTGCACAGTGGCAGATATGTAAATACGGGGTTTACATACCATTTCTTGCGCATTACGGTTCGAACACTCGAACACCTATACGGATCATTCTGCACAGTGGCGGATATGTAAATACGGGGTTTACATACCATTTCTTGCGCATTACGGTTCGAACACTCGAACACCTATACGGATTCTCCTACACAGTGGCAGATATGTAAATACTGGGTTTCCGTACCAATTCTTGCGCATTACGGTTCGAACACCCGAACACCTATACGGATTCTCCTGCACAGTGGCAGATATGTAAATACGGGGTTTACATACCATTTCTTGCGCATTACGGTTCGAACACTCAAACACCTATACGGATTATCCTGCACAGTGGCAGATATGTAAATACGGGGTTTCCATACCAATTCTTGCGCATTACGGTTCGAACACCAGAACACCTATACGGATTCTCCTGCACAGTGGCAGATATGTAAATACGGGGTTTACATACCATTTCTTGCGGATTATGGTTCGAACACTCAAACACCTATACGGATTCTCCTGCACAGTGGCAGATATGTAAATACGGGGATTACATACCATTTCTTGCGCATTACGGTTCGAACACTCGAACACCTATCCGGATTCTCCAGCACAGTGGCAGATATGTAAATACGGGGTTTCCATACCAATTCTTGCGCATTACGGTTCGAACACTCGAACACCTATACGGATCATTCTGCACGGTCGCAGATATGTAAATACGGGGTTTACATACCATTTCTTGCGCATTACGGTTCGAACACCCGAACACCTATACGGATTCTCTTACACAGTGGCAGATATGTAAATACGGGGTTTACATACCATTTCTTGCGCATTACGGTTCGAACACTCGAACACCTATACGGATTCTCCTGCACAGTGGCAGATATGTAAATACGGGGTTTCCATACCAATTCTTGCGCATTGCGGTTCGAACACTCGAACACCTATACGGATTCTCCTGCACAGTGGCAGATATGTAAATACGGGGTTTACATACCATTTCTTGCGCATTACGGTTCGAACACTCGAACACCTATACGGATTCTCCTGCACAGTGGCAGATATGTAAATACGGGGTTTCCGTACCATTTCTTGCGCATTACGGTTCGAACACCCGAACACCTATACAAATTCTCCTGCACAGTTGCAGATATGTAAATACGGGGTTACATACCATTTCTTGCGCATTACGGTTCGAACACCCGAACACCTATACGGATTCTCCTGCACAGTGGCAGATATGTAAATACGGGGTTTACATACCATTTCTTGCGCATTACGGTTCGAACACTCGAACACCTATACGGATTATCCTGCACAGTGGCAGATATGTAAATACGGGGTTTCCATACCAATTCTTGCGCATTACAGTTCGAACACCCGAACACCTATACGGATTCTCCTGCACAGTGGCAGATATGTAAATACGGGGTTTACATACCATTTCTTGCGCATTACGGTTCGAATACCCGAACACCTACACGGATTCTCCTGCACAGTGGCAGATATGTAAATACGGGGTTACATACCATTTCTTGCGCATTACGGTTCGAACACTCGAACACCTATACGGATTATCCTGCACAGTGGCAGATATGTAAATACGGGGTTTCCATACCAATTCTTGCGCATTACGGTTCGAACACCAGAACACCTATACGGATTCTCCTGCACAGTGGCAGATATGTAAATACGGGGTTTACATACCATTTCTTGCGGATTATGGTTCGAACACTCAAACACCTATACGGATTCTCCTGCACAGTGGCAGATATGTAAATACGGGGATTACATACCATTTCTTGCGCATTACGGTTCGAACACTCGAACACCTATCCGGATTCTCCAGCACAGTGGCAGATATGTAAATACGGGGTTTCCATACCAATTCTTGCGCATTACGGTTCGAACACTCGAACACCTATACGGATCATTCTGCACGGTGGCAGATATGTAAATACGGGGTTTACATACCATTTCTTGCGCATTACGGTTCGAACACCCGAACACCTATACGGATTCTCTTGCACAGTGGCAGATATGTAAATACGGGGTTCACATACCATTTCTTGCGCATTACGGTTCGAACACTCGAACACCTATACGGATTCTCCTGCACAGTGGCAGATATGTAAATACGGGGTTTCCATACCAATTCTTGCGCATTGCGGTTCGAACACTCGAACACCTATACGGATTATCCTGCACAGTGGCAGATGTGTAAATACGGGGTTTACATACCATTTCTTGCGCATTACGGTTCGAACACCCGAACACCTATACGGATTCTCCTGCACAGTGACAGATCTGTAAATACGGGGTTTACATACCATTTCTTGCGCATTACGGTTCGAACACTCGAACAGCTATACGGATTCTCCTTCACAGTGGCAGATATGTAAATACGGGGTTTTCGTACCAATTCTTGCGAATTACGGTTCGAACACCCGAACACCTATACGGATTCTCCTGCACAGTGGCAGATATGTAAATACGGGGTTTACGTACCATTTCTTGCGCATTACGGTTCGAACACTCGAACACCTATACGGATTCTCCTGCACAGTGGCAGATATGTAAATACGAGGTTTCCATACCTATTCTTGCGCATTACGGTTCGAACACCCAAACACATATACGGATTCTCCTGCACAGTGGCAGATATGTAAATACGGGGTTTACATACCATTTCTTGCGCATTACGGTTCGAACACTCGAACACCTATACAGATTCTCCTGCACAGTGACAGATATGTAAATACGGGGTTTCGATACCAATTCTTGCGGATTACGGTTCGAACACTCGAACACCTATACGGATTCTCCTGCACAGTGGCAGATATGTAAATATGGGGTTTACATACCATTTCTTGCGCATTACGGTTCGAACACTCGAACACCTATACGGATTCTCCTGCACAGTGGCAGATATGTAAATACGGGGTTTCCATACCAATTCTTGCGCATTACGGTTCGAACACCCGAACACCTATACGGATTCTCCTGCACAGTGGCAGATATGTAAATACGGAGTTTACATACCATTTCTTGCGCATTACGGTTCGAACACCCGAACACCTATACGGATTCTCCTGCACAGTGGCAGATATGTAAATACGGTGTTTACATGCCATTTCTTGCGCATTACGGTTCGAACACCCGAACACCTATACGGATTCTCCTGCACAGTGGCAGATATGTAAATACGGGGTTTACATACCATTTCTTGCGCATTACGGTTCGAACACTCGAACACCTATACGGATCATTCTGCACAGTGGCGGATATGTAAATACGGGGTTTACATACCATTTCTTGCGCATTACGGTTCGAACACTCGAACACCTATACGGATTCTCCTACACAGTGGCAGATATGTAAATACTGGGTTTCCGTACCAATTCTTGCGCATTACGGTTCGAACACCCGAACACCTATACGGATTCTCCTGCACAGTGGCAGATATGTAAATACGGGGTTTACATACCATTTCTTGCGCATTACGGTTCGAACACTCAAACACCTATACGGATTATCCTGCACAGTGGCAGATATGTAAATACGGGGTTTCCATACCAATTCTTGCGCATTACGGTTCGAACACCAGAACACCTATACGGATTCTCCTGCACAGTGGCAGATATGTAAATACGGGGTTTACATACCATTTCTTGCGGATTATGGTTCGAACACTCAAACACCTATACGGATTCTCCTGCACAGTGGCAGATATGTAAATACGGGGATTACATACCATTTCTTGCGCATTACGGTTCGAACACTCGAACACCTATCCGGATTCTCCAGCACAGTGGCAGATATGTAAATACGGGGTTTCCATACCAATTCTTGCGCATTACGGTTCGAACACTCGAACACCTATACGGATCATTCTGCACGGTCGCAGATATGTAAATACGGGGTTTACATACCATTTCTTGCGCATTACGGTTCGAACACCCGAACACCTATACGGATTCTCTTGCACAGTGGCAGATATGTAAATACGGGGTTTACATACCATTTCTTGCGCATTACGGTTCGAACACTCGGACACCTATACGGATTCTCCTGCACAGTGGCAGATATGTAAATACGGGGTTTCCATACCAATTCTTGTGCATTGCGGTTCGAACACTCGAACACCTATACGGATTATCCTGCACAGTGGCAGATGTGTAAATACGGGGTTTACATACCATTTCTTGCGCATTACGGTTCGAACACCCGAACACCTATACGGATTCTCCTGCACAGTGACAGATCTGTAAATACGGGGTTTACATACCATTTCTTGCGCATTACGGTTCGAACACTCGAACACCTATACGGATTCTCCTTCACAGTGGCAGATATGTAAATACGGGGTTTTCGTACCAATTCTTGCGAATTACGGTTCGAACACCCGAACACCTATACGGATTCTCCTGCACAGTGGCAGATATGTAAATACGGGGTTTACGTACCATTTCTTGCGCATTACGGTTCGAACACTCGAACACCTATACGGATTCTCCTGCACAGTGGCAGATATGTAAATACGAGGTTTCCATACCTATTCTTGCGCATTACGGTTCGAACACCCAAACACATATACGGATTCTCCTGCACAGTGGCAGATATGTAAATACGGGGTTTACATACCATTTCTTGCGCATTACGGTTCGAACACTCGAACACCTATACGGATTCTCCTGCACAGTGACAGATATGTAAATACGGGGTTTCGATACCAATTCTTGCGGATTACGGTTCGAACACTCGAACACCTATACGGATTCTCCTGCACAGTGGCAGATATGTAAATACGGGGTTTACATACCATTTCTTGCGCATTACGGTTCGAACACTCGAACACCTATACGGATTCTCCTGCACAGTGGCAGATATGTAAATACGGGGTTTCCATACCAATTCTTGCGCATTACGGTTCGAACACCCGAACACCTATACGGATTCTCCTGCACAGTGGCAGATATGTAAATACGGAGTTTACATACCATTTCTTGCGCATTACGGTTCGAACACCCGAACACCTATACGGATTCTCCTGCACAGTGGCAGATATGTAAATACGGTGTTTACATGCCATTTCTTGCGCATTACGGTTCGAACACCCGAACACCTATACGGATTCTCCTGCACAGTGGCAGATATGTAAATACGGGGTTTACATACCATTTCTTGCGCATTACGGTTCGAACACTCGAACACCTATACAGATCATTCTGCACAGCGGCGGATATGTAAATACGGGGTTTACATACCATTTCTTGCGCATTACGGTTCGAACACTCGAACACCTATACGGATTCTCCTACACAGTGGCAGATATGTAAATACTGGGTTTCCGTACCAATTCTTGCGCATTACGGTTCGAACACCCGAACACCTATACGGATTCTCCTGCACAGTGGCAGATATGTAAATACGGGGTTTACATACCATTTCTTGCGCATTACGGTTCGAACACTCAAACACCTATACGGATTATCCTGCACAGTGGCAGATATGTAAATACGGGGTTTCCATACCAATTCTTGCGCATTACGGTTCGAACACCAGAACACCTATACGGATTCTCCTGCACAGTGGCAGATATGTAAATACGGGGTTTACATACCATTTCTTGCGGATTATGGTTCGAACACTCAAACACCTATACGGATTCTCCTGCACAGTGGCAGATATGTAAATACGGGGATTACATACCATTTCTTGCGCATTACGGTTCGAACACTCGAACACCTATCCGGATTCTCCAGCACAGTGGCAGATATGTAAATACGGGGTTTCCATACCAATTCTTGCGCATTACGGTTCGAACACTCGAACACCTATACGGATCATTCTGCACGGTCGCAGATATGTAAATACGGGGTTTACATACCATTTCTTGCGCATTACGGTTCGAACACCCGAACACCTATACGGATTCTCTTGCACAGTGGCAGATATGTAAATACGGGGTTTACATACCATTTCTTGCGCATTACGGTTCGAACACTCGAACACCTATACGGATTCTCCTGCACAGTGGCAGATATGTAAATACGGGGTTTCCATACCAATTCTTGCGCATTACGGTTCGAACACTCGAACACCTATACGGATTATCCTGCACAGTGGCAGATGTGTAAATACGGGGTTGACATACCATTTCTTGCGCATTACGGTTCGAACACCCGAACACCTATACGGATTCTCCTGCACAGTGACAGATCTGTAAATACGGGGTTTACATACCATTTCTTGCGCATTACGGTTCGAACACGCGAACACCTATACGGATTCTCCTGCACAGTGGCAGATATGTAAATACGAGGTTTCCATACCAATTCTTCCGCATTACGGTTCGAACACCCAAACACATATACGGATTCTCCTGCACAGTGGCAGATATGTAAATACGGGGTTTACATACCATTTCTTGCGCATTACGGTTCGAACACTCGAACACCTATACGGATTCTCCTGCACAGTGGCAGATATGTAAATACGGGGTTTCGATACCAATTCTTGCGGATTACGGTTCGAACACTCGAACACCTATACGGATTCTCCTACACAGTGGCAGATATGTAAATACGGGGTTTACATACCATTTCTTGCGCATTACGGTTCGAACACTCGAACACCTATACGGATTCTCCTGCACAGTGGCAGATATGTAAATACGGGGTTTCCATACCAATTCTTGCGCATTACGGTTCGAACACCCGAACACCTATACGGATTCTCCTGCACAGTGGCAGATATGTAAATACGGAGTTTACATACCATTTCTTGCGCATTACGGTTCGAACACCCGAACACCTATACGGATTCTCCTGCACAGTGGCAGATATGTAAATACGGGGTTTACATACCATTTCTTGCGCATTACGGTTCGAACACCCGAACACCTATACGGGTTCTCCTGCACAATGGCAGATATGTAAATACAGGGTTTACATACCATTTCTTGCGCATTACGGTTCGAACACTCGAACACCTATACGTATTCTCCTACACAGTGGCAGATATGTAAATACGGGGTTTCCGTACCAATTCTTGCGCATTACGGTTCGAACACCCGAACACCTATACGGATTCTCCTGCACAGTGGCAGATATGTAAATACGGGGTTTACGTACCATTTCTTGCGCATTACGGTTCGAACACTCGAACACCTATACGGATTCTCCTGCACAGTGGCCGATATGTAAATACGAGGTTTCCATACCAATTCTTGCGCATTACGGTTCGAACACCCAAACACATATACGGATTCTCCTGCGCAGTGGCAGATATGTAAATACGGGGTTTACATACCATTTCTTGCGCATTACGGTTCGAACACTCGAACACCTATACGGGTTCTCCTGCACAGTGGCAGATATGTAAATACGGGGTTTCGTTACCAATCCTTGCGCATTACGGTTCGAACACTCGAACACCTATACGGATTCTCCTGCACAGTGGCAGATATGTAAATACGGGGTTTACATACCATTTCTTGCGCGTTACGGTTCGAACACTCGAACACCTAGACGGATTCTGCTGCACAGTGGCAGATATGTAAATACGGAGTTTCCATACCAATTCTTGCGCATTACGGTTCGAACACCCGAACACCTATACGGATTCTCCAGCACAGTGGCAGATATGTAAATTCGGAGTTTACATACCATTTCTTGCGCATTACGGTTCGAACACCCGAACACCTATACGGATTCTCCTGCACAGTGGCAGATATGTAAATACGGGATTTACATACCATTTCTTGCGCATTACGGTTCGAACATCCGAACACCTATACGGATTCTCCTGCACAGTGGCAGATATGTAAATACGGGGTTTCGATACCAATTCTTGCGCATTACGGTTCGAACACTCGAACACCTATACGGATTCTCCTGCACAGTGGCAGATATGTAAATACGGGGTTTACATACCATTTCTTGCGCATTACGGTTCGAACACTCGAACACCTATACGGATTCTCCTACACAGTGGCAGATATGTAAATACGGGGTTTCCATACCAATTCTTGCGCATTACGGTTCGAACACCCGAACACCTATACGGATTCTCCTGCACAGTGGCAGATATGTAAATACGGAGTTTACATACCATTTCTTGCGCATTACGGTTCGAACACCCGAACACCTATACGGATTCTCCAGCACAGTGGCAGATATGTAAATACGGAGTTTACATACCATTTCTTGCGCATTACGGTTCGAACACCCGAACACCTATACGGATTCTCCTCCACAGTGGCAGATATGTAAATACGGGGTTTACATACCATTTATTGCGCATTACGGTTCGAAAACTCGAACACCTATACGGATTCTCCAGCACAGTGGCAGATATGTAAATACGGGGTTTCCATACCAATTCTTGCGCATTACGGTTCGAACACTCGAACACCTATACGGATCATTCTGCACAGTGGCGGATATGTAAATACGGGGTTTACATACCATTTCTTGCGCATTACGGTTCGAACACTCGAACACCTATACGGATTCTCCTACACAGTGGCAGATATGTAAATACGGGGTTTCCGTACCAATTCTTGCGCATTACGGTTCGAACACCCGAACACCTATACGGATTCTCCTGCACTGTGGCAGATATGTAAATACGGGGTTTACGCACCATTTCTTGCGCATTACGGTTCGAACACTCGAACACCTATACGGATTCTCCTGCACAGTGGCAGATATGTAAATACGAGGTTTCCATACCAATTCTTGCGCATTACGGTTCGAACACCCAAACACATATACGGATTCTCCTGCACGGTGGCAGATATGTAAATACGGGGTTTACATACCATTTCTTGCGCATTACGGTTCGAACACTCGAACACCTATACGGATTCTCCTGCACAGTGGCAGATATGTAAATACGGGGTTTCGATACCAATTCTTGCGCATTACGGTTCGAACACCCGAACACCTATACGGATTCTCCTGCACAGTGGCAGATATGTAAATACGGAGTTTACATACCATTTCTTGCGCATTACGGTTCGAACACCCGAACACCTATACGGATTCTCCTGCACAGTGGCAGATATGTAAATACGGGGTTTACATACCATTTCTTGCGCATTACGGTTCGAACACTCGAACACCTATACGGATTCTCCTGCACAGTGGCAGATATGTAAATACGGGGTTTCCATACCAATTCTTGCGCATTACGGTTCGAACACCCGAACACCTATACGGATTCTCCTGCACAGTGGCAGATATGTAAATACGGAGTTTACATACCATTTCTTGCGCATTACGGTTCGAACACCCGAACACCTATACGGATTCTCCTGCACAGTGGCAGATATGTAAATACGGGGTTTACATACCATTTCTTGCGCATTACGGTTCGAACACCCGAACACCTATACGGATTCTCCTGCACAGTGGCAGATATGTAAATACGGGGTTTACATACCATTTCTTGCGCATTACGGTTCGAACACTCGAACACCTATACGTATTCTCCTACACAGTGGCAGATATGTAAATACGGTGGTTCCGTACCAATTCTTGCGCATTACGGTTCGAACACCCGAACACCTATACGGATTCTCCTGCACAGTGGCAGATATGTAAATACGGGGTTTACGTACCATTTCTTGCGCATTACGGTTCGAACACTCGAACACCTATACGGATTCTCCTGCACAGTGGCAGATATGTAAATACGAGGTTTCCATACCAATTCTTGCGCATTACGGTTCGAACACCCAAACACATATACGGATTCTCCTGCACAGTGGCAGATATGTAAATACGGAGTTTACATACCATTTCTTGCGCATTGCGGTTCGAACACCCGAACACCTATACGGATTCTCCTGCACAGTGGCAGATATGTAAATACGGGGTTTACATACCATTTGTTGCGCATTACGGTTCGAACACCCGAACACCTATACGGATTCTCCTGCACGGTGGCAGATATGTAAATACGGGGTTTACATACCATTTCTTGCGCATTACGGTTCTAACACTCGAACACCTATACGTATTCTCCTACACAGTGTCAGATATTTAAATACGGGGTTTCCGTACCAATTCTTGCGCATTACGGTTCGAACACCCGAACACCTATACGGATTCTCCTGCACAGTGGCAGATATGTAAATACGGGGTTTACGTACCATTTCTTGCGCATTACGGTTCAACACTCGAACACCTATACGGATTCTCCTGCACAGTGGCAGATATGTAAATACGGGGTTTACATACCATTTCTTGCGCATTACGGTTCGAACACTCGAACACCTATACGGATTCTCCTGCACAGTGGCAGATATGTAAATACGGGGTTTCGATACCAATCCTTGCGCATTACGGTTCGAACACTCGAACACCTATACGGATTCTCCTGCACAGTGGCAGATATGTAAATACGGGGTTTACATACCATTTCTTGCGCATTACGGTTCGAACACTCGAACACCTATACGGATTCTCCTGCACAGTGGCAGATATGTAAATACGGGGTTTCCATACCAATTCTTGCGCATTACGGTTCGAACACCCGAACACCTATACGGATTCTCCTGCACAGTGGCAGATATGTAAATACGGAGTTTACATACCATTTCTTGCGCATTACGGTTCGAACACCCGAACACCCATACGGATTCTCCTCCACAGTGGCAGATATGTAAATACGGGGTTTACATACCACTTCTTGCGCATTACGGTTCGAACACTCGAACACCTATACGGATTATCCTGCACAGTGGCAGATATGTAAATACGGGGTTTCTATACCAATTCTTGCGCATTACGGTTCGAACACCCGAACACCTATACGGATTCTCCTGCACAGTGGCAGATATGTAAATACGGGGTTTACATACCATTTCTTGCGCATTACGGTTCGAACACCCGAACACCTATACGGATTCTCCTGCACAGTGGCAGATATGTAAATACGGGGTTTACATACCATTTCTTGCGCATTACGGTTCGAACACTCGAACACCTATACGGATTCTCCAGCACAGTGGCAGATATGTAAATACGGGGTTTCCATACCAATTCTTGCGCATTACGGTTCGAACACTCGAACACCTATACGGATCATTCTGCACAGTGGCAGATATGTAAATACGGGGTTTACATACCATTTCTTGCGCATTACGGTTCGAACACCCGAACACCTATACGGATTCTCTTGCACAGTGGCAGATATGTAAATACGGGGTTTACATACCATTTCTTGCGCATTACGGTTCGAACACTCGAACACCTATACGGATTCTCCTGCACAGTGGCAGATATGTAAATACGGGGTTTCCATACCAATTCTTGCGCATTATGGTTCGAACACTCGAACACCTATACGGATTATCCTGCACAGTGGCAGATGTGTAAATACGGGGTTTACATACCATTTCTTGCGCATTACGGTTCGAACATCCGAACACCTATACGGATTCTCCTGCACAGTGGCAGATATGTAAATACGGGGTTTACATACCATTTCTTGCGCATTACGGTTCGAACACTCGAACACCTATACGGATTCTCCTACACAGTGGCAGATATGTAAATACGGGGTTTCCGTACCAATTCTTGCGCATTGCGGTTCGAACACCCGAACACCTATACGGATTCTCCTGCACAGTGGCAGATATGTAAATACGGGGTTTACGTACCATTTCTTGCGCATTACGGTTCGAGCACTCGAACACCTATACGGATTCTCCTGCACAGTGGCAGATATGTAAATACGAGGTTTCCATACCAATTCTTGCGCATTACGGTTCGAACACCCAAACACATATACGGATTCTCCTGCACAGTGGCAGATATGTAAATACGGGGTTTACATACCATTTCTTGCGCATTACGGTTTGAACACTCGAACACCTATACGGATTCTCCTGCACAGTGGCAGATATGTAAATACGGGGTTTCGATACCAATTCTTGCGCATTACGGTTCGAACACTCGAACTCCTATACGGATTCTCCTGCACAGTGGCAGATATGTAAATACGGGGTTTACATACCATTTCTTGCGCATTACGGTTCGAACACTCGAACACCTATACGGATTCTCCTGCACAGTGGCAGATATGTAAATACGGGGTTTCCATACCAATTCTTGCGCATTACGGTTCGAACACCCGAACACCTATACGGATTCTCCTGCACAGTGGCAGATATGTAAATACGGAGTTTACATACCATTTCTTGCGCATTACGGTTCGAACACTCGAACACCTATACGGATTCTCCTGCACAGTGGCAGATATGTAAATACGGAGTTTACATACCATTTCTTGCGCATTACGGTTCGAACACTCGAACACCTATACGGATTATCCTGCACAGTGGCAGATATGTAAATACGGGGTTTACATACCATTTCTTGAAAATTACGGTTCGAACACCCGAACACCTATACGGATTCTCCTGCACAGTGGCAGATATGTAAATACGGGGTTTACATACCATTTCTTGCGCATTACGGTTCGAACACTCGAACACCTATACGGATTCTCCTACACAGTGGCAGATATGTAAATACGGGGTTTCCGTACCAATTCTTGCGCATTACGGTTCGAACACCCGAACACCTATACGGATTCTCCTGCACAGTGGCAGATATGTAAATACGGGGTTTACGTACCATTTCTTGCGCATTACGGTTCGAACACTCGAACACCTATACGGATTCTCCTACACAGTGGCAGATATGTAAATACGGGGTTTCCGTACCAATTCTTGCGCATTACGGTTCGAACACCCGAACACCTATACGGATTCTCCTGCACAGTGGCAGATATGTAAATACGGGGTTTACGTACCATTTCTTGCGCATTACGGTTCGAACACTCGAACACCTATACGGATTCTCCTGCACAGTGGCAGATATGTAAATACGAGGTTTCCATACCAATTCTTGCGCATTACGGTTCGAACACCCAAACACATATACGGATTCTCCTGCACAGTGGCAGATATGTAAATACGGGGTTTACATACCCTTTCTTGCGCATTACGGTTTGAACACTCGAACACCTATACGGATTCTCCTGCACAGTGGCAGATATGTAAATACGGGGTTTCGATACCAATTCTTGCGCATTACGGTTCGAACACTCGAACACCTATACGGATTCTCCTGCACAGTGGCAGATATGTAAATACGGGGTTTACATACCATTTCTTGCGCGTTACGGTTCGAACACTCGAACACCTATACGGATTCTCCTGCATAGTGGCAGATATGTAAATACGGGGTTTCCATACCAATTCTTGCGCATTACGGTTCGAACACCCGAACACCTATACGGATTCTCCTGCAATACGGAGTTTACATACCATTTCTTGCGCATTACGGTTCGAACACTCGAACACCTATACGGATTCTCCTGCACAGTGGCAGATATGTAAATACGGGGTTTACATACCATTTCTTGCGCATTACGGTTCGAACACTCGAACACCTATACGGATTCTCCAGCACAGTGGCAGATATGTAAATACGGGGTTTCCATACCAATTCTTGCGCATTACGGTTCGAACACTCGAACACCTATACGGATCATTCTGCACAGTGGCAGATATGTAAATACGGGGTTTACATACCATTTCTTGCGCATTACGGTTCGAACACCCGAACACCTATACGGATTCTCTTGCACAGTGGCAGATATGTAAATACGGGGTTTACATACCATTTCTTGCGCATTACGGTTCGAACACTCGAACACCTATACGGATTCTCCTGCACAGTGGCAGATATGTAAATACGGGGTTTCCATACCAATTCTTGCGCATTATGGTTCGAACACTCGAGCACCTATACGGATTATCCTGCACAGTGGCAGATATGTAAATACGGGGTTTACATACCATTTCTTGCGCATTACGGTTCGAACACCCGAACACCTATACGGATTCTCCTGCACAGTGGCAGATATGTAAATACGGGGTTTACATACCATTTCTTGCGCATTACGGTTCGAACACTCGAACACCAATACGGATTCTCCTACACAGTGGCAGATATGTAAATACGGGGTTTCCGTACCAATTCTTGCGCATTGCGGTTCGAACACCCGAACACCTATACGGATTCTCCTGCACAGTGGCAGATATGTAAATACGGGGTTTACGTACCATTTCTTGCGCATTACGGTTCGAGCACTCGAACACCTATACGGATTCTCCTGCACAGTGGCAGATATGTAAATACGAGGTTTCCATACCAATTCTTGCGCATTACGGTTCGAACACCCAAACACATATACGGATTCTCCTGCACAGTGGCAGATATGTAAATACGGGGTTTACATACCATTTCTTGCGCATTACGGTTTGAACACTCGAACACCTATACGGATTCTCCTGCACAGTGGCAGATATGTAAATACGGGGTTTCGATACCAATTCTTGCGCATTACGGTTCGAACACTCGAACACCTATACGGATTCTCCTGCACAGTGGCAGATATGTAAATACGGGGTTTACATACCATTTCTTGCGCATTACGGTTCGAAAACTCGAACACCTATACGGATTCTCCTGCACAGTGGCAGATATGTAAATACGGGGTTTCCATACCAATTCTTGCGCATTACGGTTCGAACACCCGAACACCTACACGGATTCTCCTGCACAGTGGCAGATATGTAAATACGGAGTTTACATACCATTTCTTGCGCATTACGGTTCGAACACTCGAACACCTATACGGATTCTCCTGCACAGTGGCAGATATGTAAATACGGAGTTTACATACCATTTCTTGCGCATTACGGTTCGAACACTCGAACACCTATACGGATTATCCTGCACAGTGGCAGATATGTAAATACGGGGTTTACATACCATTTCTTGAAAATTACGGTTCGAACACCCGAACACCTATACGGATTCTCCTGCACAGTGGCAGATATGTAAATACGGGGTTTACATACCATTTCTTGCGCATTACGGTTCGAACACTCGAACACCTATACGGATTCTCCTACACTGTGGCAGATATGTAAATACGGGGTTTCCGTACCAATTCTTGCGCATTACGGTTCGAACACCCGAACACCTATACGGATTCTCCTGCACAGTGGCAGATATGTAAATACGGGGTTTACGTACCATTTCTTGCGCATTACGGTTCGAACACTCGAACACCTATACGGATTCTCCTGCACAGTGGCAGATATGTAAATACGGGGTTTCGATACCAATTCTTGCGCATTACGGTTCGAACACTCGAACACCTATACGGATTCTCCTGCACTGTGGCAGATATGTAAATACGGGGTTTACATACCATTTCTTGCGCATTACGGTTCGAACACTCGAACACCTATACGGATTCTCCTGCACAGTGGCAGATATGTAAATACGGGGTTTCCATACCAATTCTTGCGCATTACGGTTCGAACACCCGAACACCTATACGGATTCTCCTGCACAGTGGCAGATATGTAAATACGGAGTTTACATACCATTTCTTGCGGATTACGGTTCGAATACCCGAACACCTATACGGATTCTCCTGCACAGTGGCAGATATGTAAATACGGGGTTTACATACCATTTCTTGCGCATTACGGTTCGAACACTCGAACACCTATACGGATTCTCCTGCACAGTGGCAGATATGTAAATACGGGGTTTCCATACCAATTCTTGCGCATTACAGTTCGAACACCCGAACACCTATACGGATTCTCCTGCACAGTGGCAGATATGTAAATACGGGGTTTACGTACCATTTCTTGCGCATTACGGTTCGAACACTCGAACACCTATACGGATTCTCCTGCACAGTGGCAGATATGTAAATACGGAGTTTACATACCATTTCTTGCGCATTGCGGTTCGAACACCCGAACACCTATACGGATTCTCCTGCACAGTGGCAGATATGTAAATACGGGGTTTACATACCATTTCTTGCGCATTACGGTTCGAACACCCGAACACCTATACGGATTCTCCTGCACGGTGGCAGATATGTAAATACGGGGTTTACATACCATTTCTTGCGCATTACGGTTCGAACACTCGAACACCTAAAGGTATTCTCCTACACAGTGTCAGATATTTAAATACGGGGTTTCCGTACCAATTCTTGCGCATTACGGTTCGAACACCCGAACACCTATACGGATTCTCCTGCACAGTGGCAGATATGTAAATACGGGGTTTACGTACCATTTCTTGCGCATTACGGTTCAACACTCGAACACCTATACGGATTCTCCTGCACAGTGGCAGATATGTAAATACGGGGTTTACATACCATTTCTTGCGCATTACGGTTCGAACACTCGAACACCTATACGGATTCTCCTGCACAGTGGCAGATATGTAAATACGGGGTTTCGATACCAATCCTTGCGCATTACGGTTCGAACACTCGAACACCTATACGGATTCTCCTGCACAGTGGCAGATATGTAAATACGGGGTTTACATACCATTTCTTGCGCATTACGGTTCGAACACTCGAACACCTATACGGATTCTCCTGCACAGTGGCAGATATGTAAATACGGGATTTCCATACCAATTCTTGCGCATTACGGTTCGAACACCCGAACACCTATACGGATTCTCCTGCACAGTGGCAGATATGTAAATACGGAGTTTACATACCATTTCTTGCGCATTACGGTTCGAACACCCGAACACCCATACGGATTCTCCTCCACAGTGGCAGATATGTAAATACGGGGTTTACATACCATTTCTTGCGCATTACGGTTCGAACACTCGAACACCTATACGGATTATCCTGCACAGTGGCAGATATGTAAATACGGGGTTTCTATACCAATTCTTGCGCATTACGGTTCGAACACCCGAACACCTATACGGATTCTCCTGCACAGTGGCAGATATGTAAATACGGGGTTTACATACCATTTCTTGCGCATTACGGTTCGAACACCCGAACACCTATACGGATTCTCCTGCACAGTGGCAGATATGTAAATACGGGGTTTACATACCATTTCTTGCGCATTACGGTTCGAACACTCGAACACCTATACGGATTCTCCTACACAGTGGCAGATATGTAAATACGGGGTTTCCGTACCAATTCTTGCGCATTGCGGTTCGAACACCCGAACACCTATACGGATTCTCCTGCACAGTGGCAGATATGTAAATACGGGGTTTACGTACCATTTCTTGCGCATTACGGTTCAACACTCGAACACCTATACGGATTCTCCTGCACAGTGGCAGATATGTAAATACGGGGTTTACATACCATTTCTTGCGCATTACGGTTCGAACACTCGAACACCTATACGGATTCTCCTGCACAGTGGCAGACATGTAAATACGGGGTTTCGATACCAATCCTTGCGCATTACGGTTCGAACACTCGAACACCTATACGGATTCTCCTGCACAGTGGCAGATATGTAAATACGGGGTTTACATACCATTTCTTGCGCATTACGGTTCGAACACTCGAACACCTATACGGATTCTCCTGCACAGTGGCAGATATGTAAATATGGGGTTTCCATACCAATTCTTGCGCATTACGGTTCGAACACCCGAACACCTATACGGATTCTCCTGCACAGTGGCAGATATGTAAATACGGAGTTTACATACCATTTCTTGCGCATTACGGTTCGAACACCCGAACACCCATACGGATTCTCCTCCACTGTGGCAGATATGTAAATACGGGGTTTACATACCATTTCTTGCGCATTACGGTTCGAACACTCGAACACCTATACGGATTATCCTGCACAGTGGCAGATATGTAAATACGGGGTTTCTATACCAATTCTTGCGCATTACGGTTCGAACACCCGAACACCTATACGGATTCTCCTGCACAGTGGCAGATATGTAAATACGGGGTTTACATACCATTTCTTGCGCATTACGGTTCGAACACCCGAACACCTATACGGATTCTCCTGCACAGTGGCAGATATGTAAATACGGGGTTTACATACCATTTCTTGCGCATTACGGTTCGAACACTCGAACACCTATACGGATTCTCCTACACAGTGGCAGATATGTAAATACGGGGTTTCCGTACCAATTCTTGCGCATTGCGGTTCGAACACCCGAACACCTATACGGATTCTCCTGCACAGTGGCAGATATGTAAATACGGGGTTTACGTACCATTTCTTGCGCATTACGGTTCAACACTCGAACACCTATACGGATTCTCCTGCACAGTGGCAGATATGTAAATACGGGGTTTACATACCATTTCTTGCGCATTACGGTTCGATCACTCGAACACCTATACGGATTCTCCTGCACAGTGGCAGATATGTAAATACGGGGTTTCGATACCAATCCTTGCGCATTACGGTTCGAACACTCGAACACCTATACGGATTCTCCTGCACAGTGGCAGATATGTAAATACGGGGTTTACATACCATTTCTTGCGCATTACGGTTCGAACACTCGAACACCTATACGGATTCTCCTGCACAGTGGCAGATATGTAAATACGGGGTTTCCATACCAATTCTTGCGCATTACGGTTCGAACACCCGAACACCTATACGGATTCTCCTGCACAGTGGCAGATATGTAAATACGGAGTTTACATACCATTTCTTGCGCATTACGGTTCGAACACCCGAACACCCATACGGTTTCTCCTCCACTGTGGCAGATATGTAAATACGGGGTTTACATACCATTTCTTGCGCATTACGGTTCGAACACTCGAACACCTATACGGATTATCCTGCACAGTGGCAGATATGTAAATACGGGGTTTCTATACCAATTCTTGCGCATTACGGTTCGAACACCCGAACACTTATACGGATTCTCCTGCACAGTGGCAGATATGTAAATACGGGGTTTACATACCATTTCTTGCGCATTACGGTTCGAACACCCGAACACCTATACGGATTCTCCTGCACAGTGGCAGATATGTAAATACGGGGTTTACATACCATTTCTTGCGCATTACGGTTCGAACACTCGAACACCTATACGGATTCTCCTACACAGTGGCAGATATGTAAATACGGGGTTTCCGTACCAATTCTTGCGCATTGCGGTTCGAACACCCGAACACCTATACGGATTCTCCTGCACAGTGGCAGATATGTAAATACGGGGTTTCGATACCAATTCTTGCGCATTACGGTTCGAACACTCGAACACCTATACGGATTCTCCTGCACAGTGGCAGATATGTAAATACGGGGTTTACATACCATTTCTTGCGCATTACGGTTCGAAAACTCGAACACCTATACGGATTCTCCTGCACAGTGGCAGATATGTAAATACGGGGTTTCCATACCAATTCTTGCGCATTACGGTTCGAACACCCGAACACCTATACGGATTCTCCTGCACAGTGGCAGATATGTAAATACGGAGTTTACATACCATTTCTTGCGCATTACGGTTCGAACACTCGAACACCTATACGGATTCTCCTGCACAGTGGCAGATATGTAAATACGGAGTTTACATACCATTTCTTGCGCATTACGGTTCGAACACTCGAACACCTATACGGATTATCCTGCACAGTGGCAGATATGTAAATACGGGGTTTACATACCATTTCTTGAAAATTACGGTTCGAACACCCGAACACCTATACGGATTCTCCTGCACAGTGGCAGATATGTAAATACGGGGTTTACATACCATTTCTTGCGCATTACGGTTCGAACACTCGAACACCTATACGGATTCTCCTACACAGTGGCAGATATGTAAATACGGGGTTTCCGTACCAATTCTTGCGCATTACGGTTCGAACACCCGAACACCTATACGGATTCTCCTGCACAGTGGCAGATATGTAAATACGGGGTTTACGTACCATTTCTTGCGCATTACGGTTCGAACACTCGAACACCTATACGGATTCTCCTACACAGTGGCAGATATGTAAATACGGGGTTTCCGTACCAATTCTTGCGCATTACGGTTCGAACACCCGAACACCTATACGGATTCTCCTGCACAGTGGCAGATATGTAAATACGGGGTTTACGTACCATTTCTTGCGCATTACGGTTCGAACACTCGAACACCTATACGGATTCTCCTGCACAGTGGCAGATATGTAAATACGAGGTTTCCATACCAATTCTTGCGCATTACGGTTCGAACACCCAAACACATATACGGATTCTCCTGCACAGTGGCAGATATGTAAATACGCGGTTTACATACCCTTTCTTGCGCATTACGGTTTGAACACTCGAACACCTATACGGATTCTCCTGCACAGTGGCAGATATGTAAATACGGGGTTTCGATACCAATTCTTGCGCATTACGGTTCGAACACTCGAACACCTATACGGATTCTCCTGCACAGTGGCAGATATGTAAATACGGGGTTTACATACCATTTCTTGCGCGTTACGGTTCGAACACTCGAACACCTATACGGATTCTCCTGCATAGTGGCAGATATGTAAATACGGGGTTTCCATACCAATTCTTGCGCATTACGGTTCGAACACCCGAACACCTATACGGATTCTCCTGCAATACGGAGTTTACATACCATTTCTTGCGCATTACGGTTCGAACACTCGAACACCTATACGGATTCTCCTGCACAGTGGCAGATATGTAAATACGGGGTTTACATACCATTTCTTGCGCATTACGGTTCGAACACTCGAACACCTATACGGATTCTCCAGCACAGTGGCAGATATGTAAATACGGGGTTTCCATACCAATTCTTGCGCATTACGGTTCGAACACTCGAACACCTATACGGATCATTCTGCACAGTGGCAGATATGTAAATACGGGGTTTACATACCATTTCTTGCGCATTACGGTTCGAACACCCGAACACCTATACGGATTCTCTTGCACAGTGGCAGATATGTAAATACGGGGTTTACATACCATTTCTTGCGCATTACGGTTCGAACACTCGAACACCTATACGGATTCTCCTGCACAGTGGCAGATATGTAAATACGGGGTTTCCATACCAATTCTTGCGCATTATGGTTCGAACACTCGAGCACCTATACGGATTATCCTGCACAGTGGCAGATATGTAAATACGGGGTTTACATACCATTTCTTGCGCATTACGGTTCGAACACCCGAACACCTATACGGATTCTCCTGCACAGTGGCAGATATGTAAATACGGGGTTTACATACCATTTCTTGCGCATTACGGTTCGAACACTCGAACACCTATACGGATTCTCCTACACAGTGGCAGATATGTAAATACGGGGTTTCCGTACCAATTCTTGCGCATTGCGGTTCGAACACCCGAACACCTATACGGATTCTCCTGCACAGTGGCAGATATGTAAATACGGGGTTTACGTACCATTTCTTGCGCATTACGGTTCGAGCACTCGAACACCTATACGGATTCTCCTGCACAGTGGCAGATATGTAAATACGAGGTTTCCATACCAATTCTTGCGCATTACGGTTCGAACACCCTAACACATATACGGATTCTCCTGCACAGTGGCAGATATGTAAATACGGGGTTTACATACCATTTCTTGCGCATTACGGTTTGAACACTCGAACACCTATACGGATTCTCCTGCACAGTGGCAGATATGTAAATACGGGGTTTCGATACCAATTCTTGCGCATTACGGTTCGAACACTCGAACACCTATACGGATTCTCCTGCACAGTGGCAGATATGTAAATACGGGGTTTACATACCATTTCTTGCGCATTACGGTTCGAAAACTCGAACACCTATACGGATTCTCCTGCACAGTGGCAGATATGTAAATACGGGGTTTCCATACCAATTCTTGCGCATTACGGTTCGAACACCCGAACACCTACACGGATTCTCTTGCACAGTGGCAGATATGTAAATACGGAGTTTACATACCATTTCTTGCGCATTACGGTTCGAACACTCGAACACCTATACGGATTCTCCTGCACAGTGGCAGATATGTAAATACGGAGTTTACATACCATTTCTTGCGCATTACGGTTCGAACACTCGAACACCTATACGGATTATCCTGCACAGTGGCAGATATGTAAATACGGGGTTTACATACCATTTCTTGAAAATTACGGTTCGAACACCCGAACACCTATACGGATTCTCCTGCACAGTGGCAGATATGTAAATACGGGGTTTACATACCATTTCTTGCGCATTACGGTTCGAACACTCGAACACCTATACGGATTCTCCTACACTGTGGCAGATATGTAAATACGGGGTTTCCGTACCAATTCTTGCGCATTACGGTTCGAACACCCGAACACCTATACGGATTCTCCTGCACAGTGGCAGATATGTAAATACGGGGTTTACGTACCATTTCTTGCGCATTACGGTTCGAACACTCGAACACCTATACGGATTCTCCTGCACAGTGGCAGATATGTAAATACGGGGTTTCGATACCAATTCTTGCGCATTACGGTTCGAACACTCGAACACCTATACGGATTCTCCTGCACTGTGGCAGATATGTAAATACGGGGTTTACATACCATTTCTTGCGCATTACGGTTCGAACACTCGAACACCTATACGGATTCTCCTGCACAGTGGCAGATATGTAAATACAGGGTTTCCATACCAATTCTTGCGCATTACGGTTCGAACACCCGAACACCTATACGGATTCTCCTGCACAGTGGCAGATATGTAAATACGGAGTTTACATACCATTTCTTGCGGATTACGGTTCGAATACCCGAACACCTATACGGATTCTCCTGCACAGTGGCAGATATGTAAATACGGGGTTTACATACCATTTCTTGCGCATTACGGTTCGAACACTCGAACACCTATACGGATTCTCCTGCACAGTGGCAGATATGTAAATACGGGGTTTCCATACCAATTCTTGCGCATTACAGTTCGAACACCCGAACACCTATACGGATTCTCCTGCACAGTGGCAGATATGTAAATACGGGGTTTACGTACCATTTCTTGCGCATTACGGTTCGAACACTCGAACACCTATACGGATTCTCCTGCACAGTGGCAGATATGTAAATACGAGGTTTCCATACCAATTCTTGCGCATTACGGTTCGAACACCCAAACACATATACGGATTCTCCTGCACAGTGGCAGATATGTAAATACGGAGTTTACATACCATTTCTTGCGCATTGCGGTTCGAACACCCGAACACCTATACGGATTCTCCTGCACAGTGGCAGATATGTAAATACGGGGTTTACATACCATTTCTTGCGCATTACGGTTCGAACACCCGAACACCTATACGGATTCTCCTGCACGGTGGCAGATATGTAAATACGGGGTTTACATACCATTTCTTGCGCATTACGGTTCGAACACTCGAACACCTATACGTATTCTCCTACACAGTGTCAGATATTTAAATACGGGGTTTCCGTACCAATTCTTGCGCATTACGGTTCGAACACCCGAACACCTATACGGATTCTCCTGCACAGTGGCAGATATGTAAATACGGGGTTTACGTACCATTTCTTGCGCATTACGGTTCAACACTCGAACACCTATACGGATTCTCCTGCACAGTGGCAGATATGTAAATACGGGGTTTACATACCATTTCTTGCGCATTACGGTTCGAACACTCGAACACCTATACGGATTCTCCTGCACAGTGGCAGATATGTAAATACGGGGTTTCGATACCAATCCTTGCGCATTACGGTTCGAACACTCGAACACCTATACGGATTCTCCTGCACAGTGGCAGATATGTAAATACGGGGTTTACATACCATTTCTTGCGCATTACGGTTCGAACACTCGAACACCTATACGGATTCTCCTGCACAGTGGCAGATATGTAAATACGGGGTTTCCATACCAATTCTTGCGCATTACGGTTCGAACACCCGAACACCTATACGGATTCTCCTGCACAGTGGCAGATATGTAAATACGGAGTTTACATACCATTTCTTGCGCATTACGGTTCGAACACCCGAACACCCATACGGATTCTCCTCCACAGTGGCAGATATGTAAATACGGGGTTTACATACCATTTCTTGCGCATTACGGTTCGAACACTCGAACACCTATACGGATTATCCTGCACAGTGGCAGATATGTAAATACGGGGTTTCTATACCAATTCTTGCGCATTACGGTTCGAACACCCGAACACCTATACGGATTCTCCTGCACAGTGGCAGATATGTAAATACGGGGTTTACATACCATTTCTTGCGCATTACGGTTCGAACACCCGAACACCTATACGGATTCTCCTGCACAGTGGCAGATATGTAAATACGGGGTTTACATACCATTTCTTGCGCATTACGGTTCGAACAGTCGAACACCTATACGGATTCTCCAGCACAGTGGCAGATATGTAAATACGGGGTTTCCATACCAATTCTTGCGCATTACGGTTCGAACACTCGAACACCTATACGGATCATTCTGCACAGTGGCAGATATGTAAATACGGGGTTTACATACCATTTCTTGCGCATTACGGTTCGAACACCCGAACACCTATACGGATTCTCTTGCACAGTGGCAGATATGTAAATACGGGGTTTACATACCATTTCTTGCGCATTACGGTTCGAACACTCGAACACCTATACGGATTCTCCTGCACAGTGGCAGATATGTAAATACGGGGTTTCCATACCAATTCTTGCGCATTATGGTTCGAACACTCGAACACCTATACGGATTATCCTGCACAGTGGCAGATGTGTAAATACGGGGTTTACATACCATTTCTTGCGCATTACGGTTCGAACATCCGAACACCTATACGGATTCTCCTGCACAGTGGCAGATATGTAAATACGGGGTTTACATACCATTTCTTGCGCATTACGGTTCGAACACTCGAACACCTATACGGATTCTCCTACACAGTGGCAGATATGTAAATACGGGGTTTCCGTACCAATTCTTGCGCATTGCGGTTCGAACACCCGAACACCTATACGGATTCTCCTGCACAGTGGCAGATATGTAAATACGGGGTTTACGTACCATTTCTTGCGCATTACGGTTCGAGCACGCGAACACCTATACGGATTCTCCTGCACAGTGGCAGATATGTAAATACGAGGTTTCCATACCAATTCTTGCGCATTACGGTTCGAACACCCAAACACATATACGGATTCTCCTGCACAGTGGCAGATATGTAAATACGGGGTTTACATACCATTTCTTGCGCATTACGGTTTGAACACTCGAACACCTATACGGATTCTCCTGCACAGTGGCAGATATGTAAATACGGGGTTTCGATACCAATTCTTGCGCATTACGGTTCGAACACTCGAACACCTATACGGATTCTCCTGCACAGTGGCAGATATGTAAATACGGGGTTTACATACCATTTCTTGCGCATTACGGTTCGAAAACTCGAACACCTATACGGATTCTCCTGCACAGTGGCAGATATGTAAATACGGGGTTTCCATACCAATTCTTGCGCATTACGGTTCGAACACCCGAACACCTATACGGATTCTCCTGCACAGTGGCAGATATGTAAATACGGAGTTTACATACCATTTCTTGCGCATTACGGTTCGAACACTCGAACACCTATACGGATTCTCCTGCACAGTGGCAGATATGTAAATACGGAGTTTACATACCATTTCTTGCGCATTACGGTTCGAACACTCGAACACCTATACGGATTATCCTGCACAGTGGCAGATATGTAAATACGGGGTTTACATACCATTTCTTGAAAATTACGGTTCGAACACCCGAACACCTATACGGATTCTCCTGCACAGTGGCAGATATGTAAATACGGGGTTTACATACCATTTCTTGCGCATTACGGTTCGAACACTCGAACACCTATACGGATTCTCCTACACAGTGGCAGATATGTAAATACGGGGTTTCCGTACCAATTCTTGCGCATTACGGTTCGAACACCCGAACACCTATACGGATTCTCCTGCACAGTGGCAGATATGTAAATACGGGGTTTACGTACCATTTCTTGCGCATTACGGTTCGAACACTCGAACACCTATACGGATTCTCCTACACAGTGGCAGATATGTAAATACGGGGTTTCCGTACCAATTCTTGCGCATTACGGTTCGAACACCCGAACACCTATACGGATTCTCCTGCACAGTGGCAGATATGTAAATACGGGGTTTACGTACCATTTCTTGCGCATTACGGTTCGAACACTCGAACACCTATACGGATTCTCCTGCACAGTGGCAGATATGTAAATACGAGGTTTCCATACCAATTCTTGCGCATTACGGTTCGAACACCCAAACACATATACGGATTCTCCTGCACAGTGGCAGATATGTAAATACGGGGTTTACATACCCTTTCTTGCGCATTACGGTTTGAACACTCGAACACCTATACGGATTCTCCTGCACAGTGGCAGATATGTAAATACGGGGTTTCGATACCAATTCTTGCGCATTACGGTTCGAACACTCGAACACCTATACGGATTCTCCTGCACAGTGGCAGATATGTAAATACGGGGTTTACATACCATTTCTTGCGCGTTACGGTTCGAACACTCGAACACCTATACGGATTCTCCTGCATAGTGGCAGATATGTAAATACGGGGTTTCCATACCAATTCTTGCGCATTACGGTTCGAACACCCGAACACCTATACGGATTCTCCTGCAATACGGAGTTTACATACCATTTCTTGCGCATTACGGTTCGAACACTCGAACACCTATACGGATTCTCCTGCACAGTGGCAGATATGTAAATACGGGGTTTACATACCATTTCTTGCGCATTACGGTTCGAACACTCGAACACCTATACGGATTCTCCAGCACAGTGGCAGATATGTAAATACGGGGTTTCCATACCAATTCTTGCGCATTACGGTTCGAACACTCGAACACCTATACGGATCATTCTGCACAGTGGCAGATATGTAAATACGGGGTTTACATACCATTTCTTGCGCATTACGGTTCGAACACCCGAACACCTATACGGATTCTCTTGCACAGTGGCAGATATGTAAATACGGGGTTTACATACCATTTCTTGCGCATTACGGTTCGAACACTCGAACACCTATACGGATTCTCCTGCACAGTGGCAGATATGTAAATACGGGGTTTCCATACCAATTCTTGCGCATTATGGTTCGAACACTCGAACACCTATACGGATTATCCTGCACAGTGGCAGATGTGTAAATACGGGGTTTACATACCATTTCTTGCGCATTACGGTTCGAACATCCGAACACCTATACGGATTCTCCTGCACAGTGGCAGATAAGTAAATACGGGGTTTACATACCATTTCTTGCGCATTACGGTTCGAACACTCGAACACCTATACGGATTCTCCTACACAGTGGCAGATATGTAAATACGGGGTTTCCGTACCAATTCTTGCGCATTGCGGTTCGAACACCCGAACACCTATACGGATTCTCCTGCACAGTGGCAGATACGTAAATACGGGGTTTACGTACCATTTCTTGCGCATTACGGTTCGAGCACTCGAACACCTATACGGATTCTCCTGCACAGTGGCAGATATGTAAATACGAGGTTTCCATACCAATTCTTGCGCATTACGGTTCGAACACCCAAACACATATACGGATTCTCCTGCACAGTGGCAGATATGTAAATACGGGGTTTACATACCATTTCTTGCGCATTACGGTTTGAACACTCGAACACCTATACGGATTCTCCTGCACAGTGGCAGATATGTAAATACGGGGTTTCGATACCAATTCTTGCGCATTACGGTTCGAACACTCGAACACCTATACGGATTCTCCTGCACAGTGGCAGATATGTAAATACGGGGTTTACATACCATTTCTTGCGCATTACGGTTCGAAAACTCGAACACCTATACGGATTCTCCTGCACAGTGGCAGATATGTAAATACGGGGTTTCCATACCAATTCTTGCGCATTACGGTTCGAACACCCGAACACCTATACGGATTCTCCTGCACAGTGGCAGATATGTAAATACGGAGTTTACATACCATTTCTTGCGCATTACGGTTTGAACACTCGAACACCTATACGGATTCTCCTGCACAGTGGCAGATATGTAAATACGGAGTTTACATACCATTTCTTGCGCATTACGGTTCGAACACTCGAACACCTATACGGATTATCCTGCACAGTGGCAGATATGTAAATACGGGGTTTACATACCATTTCTTGAAAATTACGGTTCGAACACCCGAACACCTATACGGATTCTCCTGCACAGTGGCAGATATGTAAATACGGGGTTTACATACCATTTCTTGCGCATTACGGTTCGAACACTCGAACACCTATACGGATTCTCCTACACAGTGGCAGATATGTAAATACGGGGTTTCCGTACCAATTCTTGCGCATTACGGTTCGAACACCCGAACACCTATACGGATTCTCCTGCACAGTGGCAGATATGTAAATACGGGGTTTACGTACCATTTCTTGCGCATTACGGTTCGAACACTCGAACACCTATACGGATTCTCCTACACAGTGGCAGATATGTAAATACGGGGTTTCCGTACCAATTCTTGCGCATTACGGTTCGAACACGCGAACACCTATACGGATTCTCCTGCACAGTGGCAGATATGTAAATACGGGGTTTACGTACCATTTCTTGCGCATTACGGTTCGAACACTCGAACACCTATACGGATTCTCCTGCACAGTGGCAGATATGTAAATACGAGGTTTCCATACCAATTCTTGCGCATTACGGTTCGAACACCCAAACACATATACGGATTCTCCTGCACAGTGGCAGATATGTAAATACGGGGTTTACATACCCTTTCTTGCGCATTACGGTTTGAACACTCGAACACCTAAACGGATTCTCCTGCACAGTGGCAGATATGTAAATACGGGGTTTCGATACCAATTCTTGCGCATTACGGTTCGAACACTCGAACACCTATACGGATTCTCCTGCACAGTGGCAGATATGTAAATACGGGGTTTACATACCATTTCTTGCGCGTTACGGTTCGAACACTCGAACACCTATACGGATTCTCCTGCATAGTGGCAGATATGTAAATACGGGGTTTCCATACCAATTCTTGCGCATTACGGTTCGAACACCCGAACACCTATACGGATTCTCCTGCAATACGGAGTTTACATACCATTTCTTGCGCATTACGGTTCGAACACTCGAACACCTATACGGATTCTCCTGCACAGTGGCAGATATGTAAATACGGGGTTTACATACCATTTCTTGCGCATTACGGTTCGAACACTCGAACACCTATACGGATTCTCCAGCACAGTGGCAGATATGTAAATACGGGGTTTCCATACCAATTCTTGCGCATTACGGTTCGAACACTCGAACACCTATACGGATCATTCTGCACAGTGGCAGATATGTAAATACGGGGTTTACATACTATTTCTTGCGCATTACGGTTCGAACACCCGAACACCTATACGGATTCTCTTGCACAGTGGCAGATATGTAAATACGGGGTTTACATACCATTTGTTGCGCATTACGGTTCGAACACTCGAACACCTATACGGATTCTCCTGCACAGTGGCAGATATGTAAATACGCGGTTTCCATACCAATTCTTGCGCATTATGGTTCGAACACTCGAGCACCTATACGGATTATCCTGCACAGTGGCAGATATGTAAATACGGGGTTTACATACCATTTCTTGCGCATTACGGTTCGAACACCCGAACACCTATACGGATTCTCCTGCACAGTGGCAGATATGTAAATACGGGGTTTACATACCATTTCTTGCGCATTACGGTTCGAACACTCGAACACCTATACGGATTCTCCTACACAGTGGCAGATATGTAAATACGGGGTTTCCGTACCAATTCTTGCGCATTGCGGTTCGAACACCCGAACACCTATACGGATTCTCCTGCACAGTGGCAGATATGTAAATACGGGGTTTACGTACCATTTCTTGCGCATTACGGTTCGAGCACTCGAACACCTATACGGATTCTCCTGCACAGTGGCAGATATGTAAATACGAGGTTTCCATACCAATTCTTGCGCATTACGGTTCGAACACCCAAACACATATACGGATTCTCCTGCACAGTGGCAGATATGTAAATACGGGGTTTACATACCATTTCTTGCGCATTACGGTTTGAACACTCGAACACCTATACGGATTCTCCTGCACAGTGGCAGATATGTAAATACGGGGTTTCGATACCAATTCTTGCGCATTACGGTTCGAACACTCGAACACCTATACGGATTCTCCTGCACAGTGGCAGATATGTAAATACGGGGTTTACATACCATTTCTTGCGCATTACGGTTCGAAAACTCGAACACCTATACGGATTCTCCTGCACAGTGGCAGATATGTAAATACGGGGTTTCCATACCAATTCTTGCGCATTACGGTTCGAACACCCGAACACCTATACGGATTCTCTTGCACAGTGGCAGATATGTAAATACGGAGTTTACATACCATTTCTTGCGCATTACGGTTCGAACACTCGAACACCTATACGGATTCTCCTGCACAGTGGCAGATATGTAAATACGGAGTTTACATACCATTTCTTGCGCATTACGGTTCGAACACTCGAACACCTATACGGATTATCCTGCACAGTGGCAGATATGTAAATACGGGGTTTACATACCATTTCTTGAAAATTACGGTTCGAACACCCGAACACCTATACGGATTCTCCTGCACAGTGGCAGATATGTAAATACGGGGTTTACATACCATTTCTTGCGCATTACGGTTCGAACACTCGAACACCTATACGGATTCTCCTACACAGTGGCAGATATGTAAATACGGGGTTTCCGTACCAATTCTTGCGCATTACGGTTCGAACACCCGAACACCTATACGGATTCTCCTGCACAGTGGCAGATATGTAAATACGGGGTTTACGTACCATTTCTTGCGCATTACGGTTCGAACACTCGAACACCTATACGGATTCTCCTACACAGTGGCAGATATGTAAATACGGGGTTTCCGTACCAATTCTTGCGCATTACGGTTCGAACACGCGAACACCTATACGGATTCTCCTGCACAGTGGCAGATATGTAAATACGGGGTTTACGTACCATTTCTTGCGCATTACGGTTCGAACACTCGAACACCTATACGGATTCTCCTGCACAGTGGCAGATATGTAAATACGAGGTTTCCATACCAATTCTTGCGCATTACGGTTCGAACACCCAAACACATATACGGATTCTCCTGCACAGTGGCAGATATGTAAATACGGGGTTTACATACCCTTTCTTGCGCATTACGGTTTGAACACTCGAACACCTAAACGGATTCTCCTGCACAGTGGCAGATATGTAAATACGGGGTTTCGATACCAATTCTTGCGCATTACGGTTCGAACACTCGAACACCTATACGGATTCTCCTGCACAGTGGCAGATATGTAAATACGGGGTTTACATACCATTTCTTGCGCGTTACGGTTCGAACACTCGAACACCTATACGGATTCTCCTGCATAGTGGCAGATATGTAAATACGGGGTTTCCATACCAATTCTTGCGCATTACGGTTCGAACACCCGAACACCTATACGGATTCTCCTGCAATACGGAGTTTACATACCATTTCTTGCGCATTACGGTTCGAACACTCGAACACCTATACGGATTCTCCTGCACAGTGGCAGATATGTAAATACGGGGTTTACATACCATTTCTTGCGCATTACGGTTCGAACACTCGAACACCTATACGGATTCTCCAGCACAGTGGCAGATATGTAAATACGGGGTTTCCATACCAATTCTTGCGCATTACGGTTCGAACACTCGAACACCTATACGGATCATTCTGCACAGTGGCAGATATGTAAATACGGGGTTTACATACTATTTCTTGCGCATTACGGTTCGAACACCCGAACACCTATACGGATTCTCTTGCACAGTGGCAGATATGTAAATACGGGGTTTACATACCATTTGTTGCGCATTACGGTTCGAACACTCGAACACCTATACGGATTCTCCTGCACAGTGGCAGATATGTAAATACGCGGTTTCCATACCAATTCTTGCGCATTATGGTTCGAACACTCGAGCACCTATACGGATTATCCTGCACAGTGGCAGATATGTAAATACGGGGTTTACATACCATTTCTTGCGCATTACGGTTCGAACACCCGAACACCTATACGGATTCTCCTGCACAGTGGCAGATATGTAAATACGGGGTTTACATACCATTTCTTGCGCATTACGGTTCGAACACTCGAACACCTATACGGATTCTCCTACACAGTGGCAGATATGTAAATACGGGGTTTCCGTACCAATTCTTGCGCATTGCGGTTCGAACACCCGAACACCTATACGGATTCTCCTGCACAGTGGCAGATATGTAAATACGGGGTTTACGTACCATTTCTTGCGCATTACGGTTCGAGCACTCGAACACCTATACGGATTCTCCTGCACAGTGGCAGATATGTAAATACGAGGTTTCCATACCAATTCTTGCGCATTACGGTTCGAACACCCAAACACATATACGGATTCTCCTGCACAGTGGCAGATATGTAAATACGGGGTTTACATACCATTTCTTGCGCATTACGGTTTGAACACTCGAACACCTATACGGATTCTCCTGCACAGTGGCAGATATGTAAATACGGGGTTTCGATACCAATTCTTGCGCATTACGGTTCGAACACTCGAACACCTATACGGATTCTCCTGCACAGTGGCAGATATGTAAATACGGGGTTTACATACCATTTCTTGCGCATTACGGTTCGAAAACTCGAACACCTATACGGATTCTCCTGCACAGTGGCAGATATGTAAATACGGGGTTTCCATACCAATTCTTGCGCATTACGGTTCGAACACCCGAACACCTATACGGATTCTCTTGCACAGTGGCAGATATGTAAATACGGAGTTTACATACCATTTCTTGCGCATTACGGTTCGAACACTCGAACACCTATACGGATTCTCCTGCACAGTGGCAGATATGTAAATACGGAGTTTACATACCATTTCTTGCGCATTACGGTTCGAACACTCGAACACCTATACGGATTATCCTGCACAGTGGCAGATATGTAAATACGGGGTTTACATACCATTTCTTGAAAATTACGGTTCGAACACCCGAACACCTATACGGATTCTCCTGCACAGTGGCAGATATGTAAATACGGGGTTTACATACCATTTCTTGCGCATTACGGTTCGAACACTCGAACACCTATACGGATTCTCCTACACTGTGGCAGATATGTAAATACGGGGTTTCCGTACCAATTCTTGCGCATTACGGTTCGAACACCCGAACACCTATACGGATTCTCCTGCACAGTGGCAGATATGTAAATACGGGGTTTACGTACCATTTCTTGCGCATTACGGTTCGAACACTCGAACACCTATACGGATTCTCCTGCACAGTGGCAGATATGTAAATACGGGGTTTCGATACCAATTCTTGCGCATTACGGTTCGAACACTCGAACACCTATACGGATTCTCCTGCACTGTGGCAGATATGTAAATACGGGGTTTACATACCATTTCTTGCGCATTACGGTTCGAACACTCGAACACCTATACGGATTCTCCTGCACAGTGGCAGATATGTAAATACGGGGTTTCCATACCAATTCTTGCGCATTACGGTTCGAACACCCGAACACCTATACGGATTCTCCTGCACAGTGGCAGATATGTAAATACGGAGTTTACATACCATTTCTTGCGGATTACGGTTCGAATACCCGAACACCTATACGGATTCTCCTGCACAGTGGCAGATATGTAAATACGGGGTTTACATACCATTTCTTGCGCATTACGGTTCGAACACTCGAACACCTATACGGATTCTCCTGCACAGTGGCAGATATGTAAATACGGGGTTTCCATACCAATTCTTGCGCATTACAGTTCGAACACCCGAACACCTATACGGATTCTCCTGCACAGTGGCAGATATGTAAATACGGGGTTTACATACCTTTTCTTGCGCATTACGGTTCGAACTCCCGAACACCTATACGGATTCTCCTGCACAGTGGCAAATATGTAAATACGGGGTTTACATACCATTTCTTGCGCATTACGGTTCGAACACTCGAACACCTATACGGATTATCCTGCACAGTGGCAGATATGTAAATACGGGGTTTCCATACCAATTCTTGCGCATTACGGTTCGAACACCAGAACACCTATACGGATTCTCCTGCACAGTGGCAGATATGTAAATACAGGGTTTGCATACCAATTCTTGCGCATTACGGTTCGAACACCCCAATACCTATACGGATTCTCCTGCACAGTGGCAGATATGTAAATACGGGGTTTACATACCATTTCTTGCGGATTACGGTTCGAACACTCAAACACCTATATGGATTCTCCTGCACAGTGGCAGATATGTAAATACGGGGATTACATACCGTTTCTTGCGCATTACGGTTCGAACACTCGAACACCTATACGGATTCTCCAGCACAGTGGCAGATATGTAAATACGGGGTTTCCATACCAATTCTTGCGCATTACGGTTCGAACACTCGAACACCTATACGGATCATTCTGCACAGTGGCTGATATGTAAATACGGGGTTTACATACCATTTCTTGCGCATTACGGTTCGAACACCCGAACACCTATACGGATTCTCTTGCACAGTGGCAGATATGTAAATACGGGGTTTACATACCATTTCTTGCGCATTACGGTTCGAACACTCGAACACCTATACGGATTATCCTACACAGTGGCAGATATGTAAATACGGGGTTTACATACCATTTCTTGCGCATTACGGTTCGAACACCCGAACACCTATACGGATTCTCCTGCACAGTGGCAGATATGCAAATACGGGGTTTACATACCATTTCTTGCGCATTACGGTTCGAACACTCGAACACCTATACGGATTCTCCTACACAGTGGCAGATATGTAAATACGGGGTTTCCGTACCAATTCTTGCGCATTACGGTTCGAACACCCGAACACCTATACGGATTCTCCTGCACCGTGGCAGATATGTAAATACGGGGTTTACGTACCATTTCTTGCGCATTACGGTTCGAACACTCGAACACCTATACGGATTCTCCTGCACAGTGGCAGATATGTAAATACGGGGTTTCGATACCAATTCTTGCGCATTACGGTTCGAACACTCGAACACCTATACGGATTCTCCTGCACTGTGGCAGATATGTAAATACGGGGTTTACATACCATTTCTTGCGCATTACGGTTCGAACACTCGAACACCTATACGGATTCTCCTGCACAGTGGCAGATATGTAAATACGGGGTTTCCATACCAATTCTTGCGCATTACGGTTCGAACACCCGAACACCTATACGGATTCTCCTGCACAGTGGCAGATATGTAAATACGGAGTTTACATACCATTTCTTGCGCATTACGGTTCGAACACCCGAACACCTATACGGATTCTCCTGCACAGTGGCAGATATGTAAATACGGGGTTTACATACCATTTCTTGCGCATTACGGTTCGAACACTCGAACACCTATACGGATTCTCCTGCACAGTGGCAGATATGTAAATACGGGGTTTCCATACCAATTCTTGCGCATTACAGTTCGAACACCCGAACACCTATACGGATTCTCCTGCACAGTGGCAGATATGTAAATACGGGGTTTACATACCTTTTCTTGCGCATTACGGTTCGAACTCCCGAACACCTATACGGATTCTCCTGCACAGTGGCAAATATGTAAATACGGGGTTTACATACCATTTCTTGCGCATTACGGTTCGAACACTCGAACACCTATACGGATTATCCTGCACAGTGGCAGATATGTAAATACGGGGTTTCCATACCAATTCTTGCGCATTACGGTTCGAACACCAGAACACCTATACGGATTATCCTGCACAGTGGCAGATATGTAAATACAGGGTTTGCATACCAATTCTTGCGCATTACGGTTCGAACACCCCAATACCTATACGGATTCTCCTGCACAGTGGCAGATATGTAAATACGGGGTTTACATACCATTTCTTGCGGATTACGGTTCGAACACTCAAACACCTATATGGATTCTCCTGCACAGTGGCAGATATGTAAATACGGGGATTACATACCGTTTCTTGCGCATTACGGTTCGAACACTCGAACACCTATACGGATTCTCCAGCACAGTGGCAGATATGTAAATACGGGGTTTCCATACCAATTCTTGCGCATTACGGTTCGAACACTCGAACACCTATACGGATCATTCTGCACAGTGGCTGATATGTAAATACGGGGTTTACATACCATTTCTTGCGCATTACGGTTCGAACACCCGAACACCTATACGGATTCTCTTGCACAGTGGCAGATATGTAAATACGGGGTTTACATACCATTTCTTGCGCATTACGGTTCGAACACTCGAACACCTATACGGATTATCCTACACAGTGGCAGATATGTAAATACGGGGTTTACATACCATTTCTTGCGCATTACGGTTCGAACACCCGAACACCTATACGGATTCTCCTGCACAGTGGCAGATATGCAAATACGGGGTTTACATACCATTTCTTGCGCATTACGGTTCGAACACTCGAACACCTATACGGATTCTCCTACACAGTGGCAGATATGTAAATACGGGGTTTCCGTACCAATTCTTGCGCATTACGGTTCGAACACCCGAACACCTATACGGATTCTAATGCACAGTGGCAGATATGTAAATACGGGGTTTACGTACCATTTCTTGCGCATTACGGTTCGAACACTCGAACACCTATACGGATTCTCCTGCACAGTGGCAGATATGTAAATACGGGGTTTCGATACCAATTCTTGCGCATTACGGTTCGAACACTCGAACACCTATACGGATTCTCCTGCACTGTGGCAGATATGTAAATACGGGGTTTACATACCATTTCTTGCGCATTACGGTTCGAACACTCGAACACCTATACGGATTCTCCTGCACAGTGGCAGATATGTAAATACGGGGTTTCCATACCAATTCTTGCGCATTACGGTTCGAACACCCGAACACCTATTAGGATTCTCCTGCACAGTGGCAGATATGTAAATACGGAGTTTACATACCATTTCTTGCGTATTACGGTTCGAACACCCGAACACCTATACGGATTCTCCTGCACAGTGGCAGATATGTAAATACGGGGTTTACATACCATTTCTTGCGCATTACGGTTCGAACACTCGAACACCTATACGGATTCTCCTGCACAGTGGCAGATATGTAAATACGGGGTTTCCATACCAATTCTTGCGCATTACAGTTCGAACACCCGAACACCTATACGGATTCTCCTGCACAGTGGCAGATATGTAAATACGGGGTTTACATACCTTTTCTTGCGCATTACGGTTCGAACACCCGAACACCTATACGGATTCTCCTGCACAGTGGCAAATATGTAAATACGGGGTTTACATACCATTTCTTGCGCATTACGGTTCGAACACTCGAACACCTATACGGATTATCCTGCACAGTGGCAGATATGTAAATACGGGGTTTCCATACCAATTCTTGCGCATTACGGTTCGAACACCAGAACACCTATACGGATTCTCCTGCACAGTGGCAGATATGTAAATACAGGGTTTGCATACCAATTCTTGCGCATTACGGTTCGAACACCCCAATACCTATACGGATTCTCCTGCACAGTGGCAGATATGTAAATACGGGGTTTACATACCATTTCTTGCGGATTACGGTTCGAACACTCAAACACCTATATGGATTCTCCTGCACAGTGGCAGATATGTAAATACGGGGATTACATACCGTTTCTTGCGCATTACGGTTCGAACACTCGAACACCTATACGGATTCTCCAGCACAGTGGCAGATATGTAAATACGGGGTTTCCATACCAATTCTTGCGCATTACGGTTCGAACACTCGAACACCTATACGGATCATTCTGCACAGTGGCTGATATGTAAATACGGGGTTTACATACCATTTCTTGCGCATTACGGTTCGAACACCCGAACACCTATACGGATTCTCTTGCACAGTGGCAGATATGTAAATACGGGGTTTGCATACCATTTCTTGCGCATTACGGTTCGAACACTCGAACACCTATACGGATTATCCTACACAGTGGCAGATATGTAAATACGGGGTTTACATACCATTTCTTGCGCATTACGGTTCGAACACCCGAACACCTATACGGATTCTCCTGCACAGTGGCAGATATGTAAATACGGGGTTTACATACCATTTCTTGCGCATTACGGTTCGAACACTCGAACACCTATACGGATTCTCCTGCACAGTGGCAGATATGTAAATACGGGGTTTCCGTACCAATTCTTGCGCATTACGGTTCGAACACCCGAACACCTATACGGATTCTCCTGCACAGTGGCAGATATGTAAATACGGGGTTTACGTACCATTTCTTGCGCATTACGGTTCGAACACTCGAACACCTATACGGATTCTCCTGCACAGTGGCAGATATGTAAATACGAGGTTTCCGTACCAATTCTTGCGTATTACGGTTCGAACACCCAAACACATATACGGATTCTCCTGCACAGTGGCAGATATGTAAATACGGGGTTTACATACCCTTTCTTGCGCATTACGGTTTGAACACTCGAACACCTATACGGATTCTCCTGCACAGTGGCAGATATGTAAATACGGGGTTTCGATACCAATTCTTGCGCATTACGGTTCGAACACTCGAACACCTATACGGATTCTCCTGCACAGTGGCAGATATGTAAATACGGGGTTTACATACCATTTCTTGCGCGTTACGGTTCGAACACTCGAACACCTATACGGATTCTCCTGCACAGTGGCAGATATGTAAATACGGGGTTTCCATACCAATTCTTGCGCATTACGGTTCGAACACCCGAACACCTATACGGATTCTCCTGCAATACGGAGTTTACATACCATTTCTTGCGCATTACGGTTCGAACACCCGAACACCTATACGGATTCTCCTGCACAGTGGCAGATATGTAAATACGGGGTTTACATACCATTTCTTGCGCATTACGGTTCGAACACTCGAACACCTATACGGATTCTCCAGCACAGTGGCAGATATGTAAATACGGGGTTTCCATACCAATTCTTGCGCATTACGGTTCGAACACTCGAACACCTATACGGATCATTCTGCACAGTGGCAGATATGTAAATACGGGGTTTACATACCATTTCTTGCGCATTACGGTTCGAACACCCGAACACCTATACGGATTCTCTTGCACAGTGGCAGATATGTAAATACGGGGTTTACATACCATTTCTTGCGCATTACGGTTCGAACACTCGAACACCTATACGGATTATCCTGCACAGTGGCAGATATGTAAATACGGGGTTTACATACCATTTCTTGCGCATTACGGTTCGAACACTCGAACACCTATACGGATTCTCCTACACAGTGGCAGATATGTAAATACGGGGTTTCCGTACCAATTCTTGCGCATTACGGTTCGAACACCCAACACCTATACGGATTCTCCTGCACAGTGGCAGATATGTAAATACGGGGATTACATACCATTTCTTGCGCATTACGGTTCGAACACTCGAACACCTATACGGATTCTCCAGCGCAGTGGCAGATATGTAAATACGGGGTTTCCATACCAATTCTTACGCATTACGGTTCGAACACTCGAACACCTATACGGATCATTCTGCACAGTGGCAGATATGTAAATACGGGGTTTACATACCATTTCTTGCGCATTACGGTTCGAACACCCGAACACCTATACGGATTCTCTTGCACAGTGGCAGATATGTAAATACGGGGTTTACATACCATTTCTTGCGCATTACGGTTCGAACACTCGAACACCTATACGGATTCTCCTACACAGTGGCAGATATGTAAATACGGGGTTTCCATACCAATTCTTGCGCATTATGGTTCGAACACTCGAACACCTATACGGATTATCCTGCACAGTGGGAGATGTGTAAATACGGGGTTTACATACCATTTCTTGCGCATTACGGTTCGAACACCCGAACACCTATACGAATTCTCCTGCACAGTGGCAGATATGTAAATACGGGGTTTACATACCTTTTCTTGCGCATTACGGTTCGAACACCCGAACACCTATACGGATTCTCCTGCACAGTGGCAAATATGTAAATACGGGGTTTACATACCATTTCTTGCGCATTACGGTTCGAACACTCGAATACCTCTACGGATTATCCTGCACAGTGGCAGATATGTAAATACGGGGTTTCCATACCAATTCTTGCGCATTACGGTTCGAACACCAGAACACCTATACGGATTCTCCTGCACAGTGGCAGATATGTAAATACAGGGTTTGCATACCAATTCTTGCGCATTACGGTTCGAACACCCCAATACCTATACGGATTCTCCTGCACAGTGGCAGATATGTAAATACGGGGTTTACATACCATTTCTTGCGGATTACGGTTCGAACACTCAAACACCTATATGGATTCTCCTGCACAGTGGCAGATATGTAAATACGGGGATTACATACCGTTTCTTGCGCATTACGGTTCGAACACTCGAACACCTATACGGATTCTCCAGCACAGTGGCAGATATGTAAATAGGGGGTTTCCATACCAATTCTTGCGCATTACGGTTCGAACACTCGAACACCTATACGGATCATTCTGCACAGTGGCTGATATGTAAATACGGGGTTTACATACCATTTCTTGCGCATTACGGTTCGAACACCCGAACACCTATACGGATTCTCTTGCACAGTGGCAGATATGTAAATACGGGGTTTACATACCATTTCTTGCGCATTACGGTTCGAACACTCGAACACCTATACGGATTATCCTACACAGTGGCAGATATGTAAATACGGGGTTTACATACCATTTCTTGCGCATTACGGTTCGAACACCCGAACACCTATACGGATTCTCCTGCAATACGGAGTTTACATACCATTTCTTGCGCATTACGGTTCGAACACCCGAACACCTATACGGATTCTCCTGCACAGTGGCAGATATGTAAATACGGGGTTTACATACCATTTCTTGCGCATTACGGTTCGAACACTCGAACACCTATACGGATTCTCCAGCACAGTGGCAGATATGTAAATACGGGGTTTCCATACCAATTCTTGCGCATTACGGTTCGAACACTCGAACACCTATACGGATCATTCTGCACAGTGGCAGATATGTAAATACGGGGTTTACATACCATTTCTTGCGCATTACGGTTCGAACACCCGAACACCTATACGGATTCTCTTGCACAGTGGCAGATATGTAAATACGGGGCTTACATACCATTTCTTGCGCATTACGGTTCGAACACTCGAACACCTATACGGATTATCCGGCACAGTGGCAGATATGTAAATACGGGGTTTACATACCATTTCTTGCGCATTACGGTTCGAACACTCGAACACCTATACGGATTCTCCTACACAGTGGCAGATATGTAAATACGGGGTTTCCGTACCAATTCTTGCGCATTACGGTTCGAACACCCGAACACCTATACAGATTCTCCTGCACAGTGGCAGATATGTAAATACGGGGATTACATACCATTTCTTGCGCATTACGGTTCGAACACTCGAACACCTATACGGATTCTCCAGCGCAGTGGCAGATATGTAAATACGGGGTTTCCATACCAATTCTTGCGCATTACGGTTCGAACACTCGAACACCTATACGGATCATTCTGCACAGTGGCAGATTTGTAAATACGGGGTTTACATACCATTTCTTGCGCATTACGGTTCGAACACCCGAACACCTATACGGATTCTCTTGCACAGTGGCAGATATGTAAATACGGGGTTTACATACCATTTCTTGCGCATTACGGTTCGAACACTCGAACACCTATACGGATTCTCCTGCACAGTGGCAGATATGTAAATACGGGGTTTCCATACCAATTCTTGCGCATTATAGTTCGAACACTCGAACACCTATACGGATTATCCTGCACAGTGGCAGATGTGTAAATACGGGGTTTACATACCATTTCTTGCGCATTACGGTTCGAACACCCGAACACCTATACGGATTCTCCTGCACAGTGGCAGATATGTAAATACGGGGTTTACATACCATTTCTTGCGCATTACGGTTCGAACACTCGAACACCTATACGGATTCTCCTACACAGTGGCAGATATGTAAATACGGGGTTTCCGTACCAATTCTTGCGCATTGCGGTTCGAACACCCGAACACCTATACGGATTCTCCTGCACAGTGGCAGATATGTAAATACGGGGTTTACGTACCATTTCTTGCGCATTACGGTTCGAGCACTCGAACACCTATACGGATTCTCCTGCACAGTGGCAGATATGTAAATACGAGGTTTCCATACCAATTCTTGCGCATTACGGTTCGAACACCCAAACACATATACGGATTCTCCTGCACAGTGGCAGATATGTAAATACGGGGTTTACATACCATTTCTTGCGCATTACGGTTTGAACACTCGAACACCTATACGGATTCTCCTGCACAGTGGCAGATATGTAAATACGGGGTTTCGATACCAATTCTTGCGCATTACGGTTCGAACACTCGAACACCTATACGGATTCTCCTGCACAGTGGCAGATATGTAAATACGGGGTTTACATACCATTTCTTGCGCATTACGGTTCGAAAACTCGAACACCTATACGGATTCTCCTGCACAGTGGCAGATATGTAAATACGGGGTTTCCATACCAATTCTTGCGCATTATAGTTCGAACACTCGAACACCTATACGGATTATCCTGCACAGTGGCAGATGTGTAAATACGGGGTTTACATACCATTTCTTGCGCATTACGGTTCGAACACCCGAACACCTATACGGATTCTCCTGCACAGTGGCAGATATGTAAATACGGGGTTTACATACCATTTCTTGCGCATTACGGTTCGAACACTCGAACACCTATACGGATTCTCCTACACAGTGGCAGATATGTAAATACGGGGTTTCCGTACCAATTCTTGCGCATTGCGGTTCGAACACCCGAACACCTATACGGATTCTCCTGCACAGTGGCAGATATGTAAATACGGGGTTTACGTACCATTTCTTGCGCATTACGGTTCGAGCACTCGAACACCTATACGGATTCTCCTGCACAGTGGCAGATATGTAAATACGAGGTTTCCATACCAATTCTTGCGCATTACGGTTCGAACACCCAAACACATATACGGATTCTCCTGCACAGTGGCAGATATGTAAATACGGGGTTTACATACCATTTCTTGCGCATTACGGTTTGAACACTCGAACACCTATACGGATTCTCCTGCACAGTGGCAGATATGTAAATACGGGGTTTCGATACCAATTTTTGCGCATTACGGTTCGAACAGTCGAACACCTATACGGATTCTCCTGCACAGTGGCAGATATGTAAATACGGGGTTTACATACCATTTCTTGCGCATTACGGTTCGAAAACTCGAACACCTATACGGATTCTCCTGCACAGTGGCAGATATGTAAATACGGGGTTTCCATACCAATTCTTGCGCATTACGGTTCGAACACCCGAACACCTATACGGATTCTCCTGCACAGTGGCAGATATGTAAATACGGAGTTTACATACCATTTCTTGCGCATTACGGTTCGAACACTCGAACACCTATACGGATTCTCCTGCACAGTGGCAGATATGTAAATACGGAGTTTACATACCATTTCTTGCGCATTACGGTTCGAACACTCGAACACCTATACGGATTATCCTGCACAGTGGCAGATATGTAAATACGGGGTTTACATACCATTTCTTGAAAATTACGGTTCGAACACCCGAACACCTATACGGATTCTCCTGCACAGTGGCAGATATGTAAATACGGGGTTTACATACCATTTCTTGCGCATTACGGTTCGAACACTCGAACACCTATACGGATTCTCCAGCACAGTGGCAGATATGTAAATACGAGGTTTCCATACCAATTCTTGCGCATTACGGTTCGAACACCCGAACACCTATACGGATTCTCCTGCACAGTGGCAGATATGTAAATTCGGAGTTTACATACCATTTCTTGCGCATTACGGTTCAAACACTCGAACACCTATACGGATTCTCCTGCACAGTGGCAGATATGTAAATACGGAGTTTACATACCAATTCTTGCGCATTACGGTTCGAACACTCGAACACCTATACGGATTCTCCAGCACAGTGGCAGATATGTAAATACGGGGTTTCCATACCAATTCTTGCGCATTACGGTTCGAACACTCGAACACCTATACGGATTCTCCTGCACAGTGGCAGATATGTAAATACGGGGTTTACATACCATTTCTTGCGCATTATGGTTCGAACACCCGAACACCTATACGGATTCTCCTGCACAGTGGCAGATATGTAAATACGAGGTTTACATACCATTTCTTGAAAATTACGGTTCGAACACCCGAACACCTATACGGATTCTCCTGCACAGTGGCAGATATGTAAATACGGGGTTTACATACCATTTCTTGCGCATTACGGTTCGAACACTCGAACACCTATACGGATTCTCCTACACAGTGGCAGATATGTAAATACGGGGTTTCCGTACCAATTCTTGCGCATTACGGTTCGAACACCCGAACACCTATACGGATTCTCCTGCACAGTGGCAGATATGTAAATACGGGGTTTACGTACCATTTCTTGCGCATTACGGTTCGAACACTCGAACACCTATACGGATTCTCCTGCACAGTGGCAGATATGTAAATACGAGGTTTCCATACCAATTCTTGCGCATTACGGTTCGAACACCCAAACACATATACGGATTCTCCTGCACAGTGGCAGATATGTAAATACGGGGTTTACATACCATTTCTTGCGCATTACGGTTTGAACACTCGAACACCTATACGGATTCTCCTGCAAAGTGGCAGATATGTAAATACGGGGTTTCGATACCAATTCTTGCGCATTACAGTTCGAACACTCGAACACCTATACGGATTCTCCTGCACAGTGGCAGATATGTAAATACGGGGTTTACATACCATTTCTTGCGCGTTACGGTTCGAACACTCGAACACCTATACGGATTATCCTGCACAGTGGCAGATATGTAAATACGGGGTTTCCATACCAATTCTTGCGCATTACGGTTCGAACACCCGAACACCTATACGGATTCTCCTGCAATACGGAGTTTACATACCAATTCTTGCGCATTACGTTTCGAACACCCGAACACCTATACGGATTCTCCTGCACAGTGGCAGATATGTAAATACGGGGTTTACATACCATTTCTTGCGCATTACGGTTCGAACACTCGAACACCTATACGGATTCTCCAGCACAGTGGCAGATATGTAAATACGGGGTTTCCATACCAATTCTTGCGCATTACGGATCGAACACTCGAACACCAATACGGATCATTCTGCACAGTGGCAGATATGTAAATACGGGGTTTACATACCATTTCTTGCGCATTATGGTTCGAACACCCGAACACCTATACGGATTCTCCTGCACAGTGGCAGATATGTAAATACGGGGTTTACATACCATTTCTTGCGCATTACGGTTCGAACACTCGAACACCTATACGGATTCTCCAGCACAGTGGCAGATATGTAAATACGAGGTTTCCATACCAATTCTTGCGCATTACGGTTCGAACACCCGAACACCTATACGGATTCTCCTGCACAGTGGCAGATATGTAAATACGGAGTTTACATACCATTTCTTGCGCATTACGGTTCGAACACTCGAACACCTATACGGATTCTCCTGCACAGTGGCAGATATGTAAATACGGAGTTTACATACCATTTCTTGCGCATTACGGTTCGAACACTCGAACACCTATACGGATTATCCTGCACAGTGGCAGATATGTAAATACGGGGTTTACATACCATTTCTTGAAAATTACGGTTCGAACACCCGAACACCTATACGGATTCTCCTGCACAGTGGCAGATATGTAAATACGGGGTTTACATACCATTTCTTGCGCATTACGGTTCGAACACTCGAACACCTATACGGATTCTCCTACACAGTGGCAGATATGTAAATACGGGGTTTCCGTACCAATTCTTGCGCATTACGGTTCGAACACCCGAACACCTATACGGATTCTCCTGCACAGTGGCAGATATGTAAATACGGGGTTTACGTACCATTTTTTGCGCATTACGGTTCGAACACTCGAACACCTATACGGATTCTCCTGCACAGTGGCAGATATGTAAATACGAGATTTCCATACCAATTCTTGCGCATTACGGTTCGAACACCCAAACACATATACGGATTCTCCTGCACAGTGGCAGATATGTAAATACGGGGTTTACATACCATTTCTTGTTCATTACGGTTTGAACACTCGAACACCTATACGGATTCTCCTGCAAAGTGGCAGATATGTAAATACGAGGTTTCGATACCAATTCTTGCGCATTACGGTTCGAACACTCGAACACCTATACGGATTCTCCTGCACAGTGGCAGATATGTAAATACGGGGTTTACATACCATTTCTTGCGCGTTACGGTTCGAACATTCGAACACCTATACGGATTCTCCTGCACAGTGGCAGATATGTAAATACGGGGTTTCCATACCAATTCTTGCGCATTACGGTTCGAACACCCGAACACCTATACGGATTCTCCTGCAATACGGAGTTTACATACCATTTCTTGCGCATTACGGTTCGAACACCCGAAAACCTATACGGATTCTCCTGCACAGTGGCAGATATGTAAATACGGGGTTTACATACCATTTCTTGCGCATTACGGTTCGAACACTCGAACACCTATACGGATTCTCCAGCACAGTGGCAGATATGTAAATACGGGGTTTCCATACCAATTCTTGCGCATTACGGTTCGAACACTCGAACACCTATACGGATTCTCCTGCACAGTGGCAGATATGTAAATACGGGGTTTCCATACCAATTCTTGCGCATTATGGTTCGAACACTCGAACACCTATACGGATTATCCTGCACAGTGGCAGATGTGTAAATACGGGGTTTACATACCATTTCTTGCGCATTACGGTTCGAACACCCGAACACCTATACGGATTCTCCTGCACAGTGGCAGATATGTAAATACGGGGTTTACATACCATTTCTTGCGCATTACGGTTCGAACACTCGAACACCTATACGGATTCTCCTACACAGTGGCAGATATGTAAATACGGGGTTTCCGTACCAATTCTTGCGCATTACGGTTCGAACACCCGAACACCTATACGGATTCTCCTGCACAGTGGCAGATATGTAAATACGGGGTTTCCGTACCAATTCTTGCGCATTACGGTTCGAACACTCGAACACCTATACGGATTCTCCAGCACAGTGGCAGATATGTAAATACGGGGTTTCCATACCAATTCTTGCGCATTACGGTTCGAACACTCGAACACCTATACGGATTCTCCTGCACAGTGGCAGATATGTAAATACAGGGTTTCCATACCAATTCTTGCGCATTATGGTTCGAACACTCGAACACCTATACGGATTATCCTGCACAGTGGCAGATGTGTAAATACGGGGTTTACATACCATTTCTTGCGCATTACGGTTCGAACACCCGAACACCTATACGGATTCTCCTGCACAGTGGCAGATATGTAAATACGGGGTTTACATACCATTTCTTGCGCATTACGGTTCGAACACTCGAACACCTATACGGATTCTCCTACACAGTGGCAGATATGTAAATACGGGGTTTCCGTACCAATTCTTGCGCATTGCGGTTCGAACACCCGAACACCTATACGGATTCTCCTGCACAGTGGCAGATATGTAAATACGGGGTTTACGTACCATTTCTTGCGCATTACGGTTCGAGCACTCGAACACCTATACGGATTCTCCTGCACAGTGGCAGATATGTAAATACGAGGTTTCCATACCAATTCTTGCGCATTACGGTTCGAACACCCAAACACATATACGGATTCTCCTGCACAGTGGCAGATATGTAAATACGGGGTTTACATACCATTTCTTGCGCATTACGGTTTGAACACTCGAACACCTATACGGATTCTCCTGCACAGTGGCAGATATGTAAATACGGGGTTTCGATACCAATTCTTGCGCATTACGGTTCGAACACTCGAACACCTATACGGATTCTCCTGCACAGTGGCAGATATGTAAATACGGGGTTTACATACCATTTCTTGCGCATTACGGTTCGAAAACTCGAACACCTATACGGATTCTCCTGCACAGTGGCAGATATGTAAATACGGGGTTTCCATACCAATTCTTGCGCATTATAGTTCGAACACTCGAACACCTATACGGATTATCCTGCACAGTGGCAGATGTGTAAATACGGGGTTTACATACCATTTCTTGCGCATTACGGTTCGAACACCCGAACACCTATACGGATTCTCCTGCACAGTGGCAGATATGTAAATACGGGGTTTACATACCATTTCTTGCGCATTACGGTTCGAACACTCGAACACCTATACGGATTCTCCTACACAGTGGCAGATATGTAAATACGGGGTTTCCGTACCAATTCTTGCGCATTGCGGTTCGAACACCCGAACACCTATACGGATTCTCCTGCACAGTGGCAGATATGTAAATACGGGGTTTACGTACCATTTCTTGCGCATTACGGTTCGAGCACTCGAACACCTATACGGATTCTCCTGCACAGTGGCAGATATGTAAATACGAGGTTTCCATACCAATTCTTGCGCATTACGGTTCGAACACCCAAACACATATACGGATTCTCCTGCACAGTGGCAGATATGTAAATACGGGGTTTACATACCATTTCTTGCGCATTACGGTTTGAACACTCGAACACCTATACGGATTCTCCTGCACAGTGGCAGATATGTAAATACGGGGTTTCGATACCAATTTTTGCGCATTACGGTTCGAACAGTCGAACACCTATACGGATTCTCCTGCACAGTGGCAGATATGTAAATACGGGGTTTACATACCATTTCTTGCGCATTACGGTTCGAAAACTCGAACACCTATACGGATTCTCCTGCACAGTGGCAGATATGTAAATACGGGGTTTCCATACCAATTCTTGCGCATTACGGTTCGAACACCCGAACACCTATACGGATTCTCCTGCACAGTGGCAGATATGTAAATACGGAGTTTACATACCATTTCTTGCGCATTACGGTTCGAACACTCGAACACCTATACGGATTCTCCTGCACAGTGGCAGATATGTAAATACGGAGTTTACATACCATTTCTTGCGCATTACGGTTCGAACACTCGAACACCTATACGGATTATCCTGCACAGTGGCAGATATGTAAATACGGGGTTTACATACCATTTCTTGAAAATTACGGTTCGAACACCCGAACACCTATACGGATTCTCCTGCACAGTGGCAGATATGTAAATACGGGGTTTACATACCATTTCTTGCGCATTACGGTTCGAACACTCGAACACCTATACGGATTCTCCAGCACAGTGGCAGATATGTAAATACGAGGTTTCCATACCAATTCTTGCGCATTACGGTTCGAACACCCGAACACCTATACGGATTCTCCTGCACAGTGGCAGATATGTAAATACGGAGTTTACATACCATTTCTTGCGCATTACGGTTCAAACACTCGAACACCTATACGGATTCTCCTGCACAGTGGCAGATATGTAAATACGGAGTTTACATACCAATTCTTGCGCATTACGGTTCGAACACTCGAACACCTATACGGATTCTCCAGCACAGTGGCAGATATGTAAATACGGGGTTTCCATACCAATTCTTGCGCATTACGGTTCGAACACTCGAACACCTATACGGATTCTCCTGCACAGTGGCAGATATGTAAATACGGGGTTTACATACCATTTCTTGCGCATTATGGTTCGAACACCCGAACACCTATACGGATTCTCCTGCACAGTGGCAGATATGTAAATACGAGGTTTACATACCATTTCTTGAAAATTACGGTTCGAACACCCGAACACCTATACGGATTCTCCTGCACAGTGGCAGATATGTAAATACGGGGTTTACATACCATTTCTTGCGCATTACGGTTCGAACACTCGAACACCTATACGGATTCTCCTACACAGTGGCAGATATGTAAATACGGGGTTTCCGTACCAATTCTTGCGCATTACGGTTCGAACACCCGAACACCTATACGGATTCTCCTGCACAGTGGCAGATATGTAAATACGGGGTTTACGTACCATTTCTTGCGCATTACGGTTCGAACACTCGAACACCTATACGGATTCTCCTGCACAGTGGCAGATATGTAAATACGAGGTTTCCATACCAATTCTTGCGCATTACGGTTCGAACACCCAAACACATATACGGATTCTCCTGCACAGTGGCAGATATGTAAATACGGGGTTTACATACCATTTCTTGCGCATTACGGTTTGAACACTCGAACACCTATACGGATTCTCCTGCAAAGTGGCAGATATGTAAATACGGGGTTTCGATACCAATTCTTGCGCATTACAGTTCGAACACTCGAACACCTATACGGATTCTCCTGCACAGTGGCAGATATGTAAATACGGGGTTTACATACCATTTCTTGCGCGTTACGGTTCGAACACTCGAACACCTATACGGATTATCCTGCACAGTGGCAGATATGTAAATACGGGGTTTCCATACCAAATCTTGCGCATTACGGTTCGAACACCCGAACACCTATACGGATTCTCCTGCAATACGGAGTTTACATACCAATTCTTGCGCATTACGTTTCGAACACCCGAACACCTATACGGATTCTCCTGCACAGTGGCAGATATGTAAATACGGGGTTTACATACCATTTCTTGCGCATTACGGTTCGAACACTCGAACACCTATACGGATTCTCCAGCACAGTGGCAGATATGTAAATACGGGGTTTCCATACCAATTCTTGCGCATTACGGATCGAACACTCGAACACCAATACGGATCATTCTGCACAGTGGCAGATATGTAAATACGGGGTTTACATACCATTTCTTGCGCATTATGGTTCGAACACCCGAACACCTATACGGATTCTCCTGCACAGTGGCAGATATGTAAATACGGGGTTTACATACCATTTCTTGCGCATTACGGTTCGAACACTCGAACACCTATACGGATTCTCCAGCACAGTGGCAGATATGTAAATACGAGGTTTCCATACCAATTCTTGCGCATTACGGTTCGAACACCCGAACACCTATACGGATTCTCCTGCACAGTGGCAGATATGTAAATACGGAGTTTACATACCATTTCTTGCGCATTACGGTTCGAACACTCGAACACCTATACGGATTCTCCTGCACAGTGGCAGATATGTAAATACGGAGTTTACATACCATTTCTTGCGCATTACGGTTCGAACACTCGAACACCTATACGGATTATCCTGCACAGTGGCAGATATGTAAATACGGGGTTTACATACCATTTCTTGAAAATTACGGTTCGAACACCCGAACACCTATACGGATTCTCCTGCACAGTGGCAGATATGTAAATACGGGGTTTACATACCATTTCTTGCGCATTACGGTTCGAACACTCGAACACCTATACGGATTCTCCTACACAGTGGCAGATATGTAAATACGGGGTTTCCGTACCAATTCTTGCGCATTACGGTTCGAACACCCGAACACCTATACGGATTCTCCTGCACAGTGGCAGATATGTAAATACGGGGTTTACGTACCATTTTTTGCGCATTACGGTTCGAACACTCGAACACCTATACGGATTCTCCTGCACAGTGGCAGATATGTAAATACGAGATTTCCATACCAATTCTTGCGCATTACGGTTCGAACACCCAAACACATATACGGATTCTCCTGCACAGTGGCAGATATGTAAATACGGGGTTTACATACCATTTCTTGTTCATTACGGTTTGAACACTCGAACACCTATACGGATTCTCCTGCAAAGTGGCAGATATGTAAATACGAGGTTTCGATACCAATTCTTGCGCATTACGGTTCGAACACTCGAACACCTATACGGATTCTCCTGCACAGTGGCAGATATGTAAATACGGGGTTTACATACCATTTCTTGCGCGTTACGGTTCGAACATTCGAACACCTATACGGATTCTCCTGCACAGTGGCAGATATGTAAATACGGGGTTTCCATACCAATTCTTGCGCATTACGGTTCGAACACCCGAACACCTATACGGATTCTCCTGCAATACGGAGTTTACATACCATTTCTTGCGCATTACGGTTCGAACACCCGAAAACCTATACGGATTCTCCTGCACAGTGGCAGATATGTAAATACGGGGTTTACATACCATTTCTTGCGCATTACGGTTCGAACACTCGAACACCTATACGGATTCTCCAGCACAGTGGCAGATATGTAAATACGGGGTTTCCATACCAATTCTTGCGCATTACGGTTCGAACACTCGAACACCTATACGGATTCTCCTGCACAGTGGCAGATATGTAAATACGGGGTTTCCATACCAATTCTTGCGCATTATGGTTCGAACACTCGAACACCTATACGGATTATCCTGCACAGTGGCAGATGTGTAAATACGGGGTTTACATACCATTTCTTGCGCATTACGGTTCGAACACCCGAACACCTATACGGATTCTCCTGCACAGTGGCAGATATGTAAATACGGGGTTTACATACCATTTCTTGCGCATTACGGTTCGAACACTCGAACACCTATACGGATTCTCCTACACAGTGGCAGATATGTAAATACGGGGTTTCCGTACCAATTCTTGCGCATTACGGTTCGAACACCCGAACACCTATACGGATTCTCCTGCACAGTGGCAGATATGTAAATACGGGGTTTCCGTACCAATTCTTGCGCATTACGGTTCGAACACTCGAACACCTATACGGATTCTCCAGCACAGTGGCAGATATGTAAATACGGGGTTTCCATACCAATTCTTGCGCATTACGGTTCGAACACTCGAACACCTATACGGATTCTCCTGCACAGTGGCAGATATGTAAATACAGGGTTTCCATACCAATTCTTGCGCATTATGGTTCGAACACTCGAACACCTATACGGATTATCCTGCACAGTGGCAGATGTGTAAATACGGGGTTTACATACCATTTCTTGCGCATTACGGTTCGAACACCCGAACACCTATACGGATTCTCCTGCACAGTGGCAGATATGTAAATACGGGGTTTACATACCATTTCTTGCGCATTACGGTTCGAACACTCGAACACCTATACGGATTCTCCTACACAGTGGCAGATATGTAAATACGGGGTTTCCGTACCAATTCTTGCGCATTACGGTTCGAACACCCGAACACCTATACGGATTCTCCTGCACAGTGGCAGATATGTAAATACGGGGTTTACGTACCATTTCTTGCGCATTACGGTTCGAACACTCGAACACCTATACGGATTCTCCTGCACAGTGGCAGATATGTAAATACGAGGTTTCCATACCAATTCTTGCGCATTACGGTTCGAACACCCAAACACATATACGGATTCTCCTGCACAGTGGCAGATATGTAAATACGGGGTTTACATACCATTTCTTGCGCATTACGGTTTGAACACTCGAACACCTATACGGATTCTCCTGCAAAGTGGCAGATATGTAAATACGGGGTTTCGATACAAATTCTTGCGCATTACGGTTCGAACACTCGAACACCTATACGGATTCTCCTGCACAGTGGCAGATATGTAAATACGGGGTTTACATACCATTTCTTGCGCATTACGGTTCGAAAACTCGAACACCTATACGGATTCTCCTGCACAGTGGCAGATATGTAAATACGGGGTTTCCATACCAATTCTTGCGCATTACGGTTCGAACACCCGAACACCGATACGGATTCTCCTGCACAGTGGCAGATATGTAAATACGGAGTTTACATACCATTTCTTGCGCATTACGGTTCGAACACTCGAACACCTATACGGATTCTCCTGCACAGTGGCAGATATGTAAATACGGAGTTTACATACCATTTCTTGCGCATTACGGTTCGAACACTCGAACACCTATATGGATTATCCTGCACAGTGGCAGATATGTAAATACGGGGTTTACATACCATTTCTTGAAAATTACGGTTCGAACACCCGAACACCTATACGGATTCTCCTGCACAGTGGCAGATATGTAAATACGGGGTTTACATACCATTTCTTGCGCATTACGGTTCGAACACTCGAACACCTATACGGATTCTCCTACACAGTGGCAGATATGTTAATACGGGGTTTCCGTACCAATTCTTGCGCATTACGGTTCGAACACCCGAACACCTATACGGATTCTCCTGCACAGTGGCAGATATCTAAATACGGGGTTTACGTACCATTTCTTGCGCATTACTGTTCGAACACTCGAACACCTATACGGATTCTCCTGCACAGTGGCAGATATGTAAATACGAGGTTTCCATACCAATTCTTGCGCATTACGGTTCGAACACCCAAACACATATACGGATTCTCCTGCACAGTGGCAGATATGTAAATACGGGGTTTACATACCATTTCTTGCGCATTACGGTTTGAACACTCGAACACCTATACGGATTCTCCTGCACAGTGGCAGATATGTAAATACGGGGTTTCGATACCAATTCTTGCGCATTACGGTTCGAACACTCGAACACCTATACAGATTCTCCTGCACAGTGGCAGATATGTAAATACGGGGTTTACATACCATTTCTTGCGCATTACGGTTCGAAAACTCGAACACCTATACGGATTCTCCTGCACAGTGGGAGATATGTAAATACGGGGTTTCCATACCAATTCTTGCGCATTACGGTTCGAACACCCGAACACCCGAACACCTATACGGATTCTCCTGCACAGTGGCAGATATGTAAATACGGAGTTTACATACCATTTCTTGCGCATTACGGTTCGAACACTCGAACACCTATACGGATTCTCCTGCACAGTGGCAGATATGTAAATACGGAGTTTACATACCATTTCTTGCGCATTACGGTTCGAACACTCGAACACCTATACGGATTATCCTGCACAGTGGCAGATATGTAAATACGAGGTTTACATACCATTTCTTGAAAATTACGGTTCGAACACCCGAACACCTATACGGATTCTCCTGCACAGTGGCAGATATGTAAATACGGGGTTTACATACCATTTCTTGCGCGTTACGGTTCGAACATTCGAACACCTATACGGATTCTCCTGCACAGTGGCAGATATGTAAATACGGGGTTTCCATACCAATTCTTGCGCATTACGGTTCGAACACCCGAACACCTATACGGATTCTCCTGCAATACGGAGTTTACATACCATTTCTTGCGCATTACGGTTCGAACACCCGAAAACCTATACGGATTCTCCTGCACAGTGGCAGATATGTAAATACGGGGTTTACATACCATTTCTTGCGCATTACGGTTCGAACACTCGAACACCTATACGGATTCTCCAGCACAGTGGCAGATATGTAAATACGGGGTTTCCATACCAATTCTTGCGCATTACGGTTCGAACACTCGAACACCTATACGGATTCTCCTGCACAGTGGCAGATATGTAAATACGGGGTTTCCATACCAATTCTTGCGCATTATGGTTCGAACACTCGAACACCTATACGGATTATCCTGCACAGTGGCAGATGTGTAAATACGGGGTTTACATACCATTTCTTGCGCATTACGGTTCGAACACCCGAACACCTATACGGATTCTCCTGCACAGTGGCAGATATGTAAATACGGGGTTTACATACCATTTCTTGCGCATTACGGTTCGAACACTCGAACACCTATACGGATTCTCCTACACAGTGGCAGATATGTAAATACGGGGTTTCCGTACCAATTCTTGCGCATTACGGTTCGAACACCCGAACACCTATACGGATTCTCCTGCACAGTGGCAGATATGTAAATACGGGGTTTCCGTACCAATTCTTGCGCATTACGGTTCGAACACTCGAACACCTATACGGATTCTCCAGCACAGTGGCAGATATGTAAATACGGGGTTTCCATACCAATTCTTGCGCATTACGGTTCGAACACTCGAACACCTATACGGATTCTCCTGCACAGTGGCAGATATGTAAATACAGGGTTTCCATACCAATTCTTGCGCATTATGGTTCGAACACTCGAACACCTATACGGATTATCCTGCACAGTGGCAGATGTTTAAATACGGGGTTTACATACCATTTCTTGCGCATTACGGTTCGAACACCCGAACACCTATACGGATTCTCCTGCACAGTGGCAGATATGTAAATACGGGGTTTACATACCATTTCTTGCGCATTACGGTTCGAACACTCGAACACCTATACGGATTCTCCTACACAGTGGCAGATATGTAAATACGGGGTTTCCGTACCAATTCTTGCGCATTACGGTTCGAACACCCGAACACCTATACGGATTCTCCTGCACAGTGGCAGATATGTAAATACGGGGTTTACGTACCATTTCTTGCGCATTACGGTTCGAACACTCGAACACCTATACGGATTCTCCTGCACAGTGGCAGATATGTAAATACGAGGTTTCCATACCAATTCTTGCGCATTACGGTTCGAACACCCAAACACATATACGGATTCTCCTGCACAGTGGCAGATATGTAAATACGGGGTTTACATACCATTTCTTGCGCATTACGGTTTGAACACTCGAACACCTATACGGATTCTCCTGCAAAGTGGCAGATATGTAAATACGGGGTTTCGATACAAATTCTTGCGCATTACGGTTCGAACACTCGAACACCTATACGGATTCTCCTGCACAGTGGCAGATATGTAAATACGGGGTTTACATACCATTTCTTGCGCATTACGGTTCGAAAACTCGAACACCTATACGGATTCTCCTGCACAGTGGCAGATATGTAAATACGGGGTTTCCATACCAATTCTTGCGCATTACGGTTCGAACACCCGAACACCGATACGGATTCTCCTGCACAGTGGCAGATATGTAAATACGGAGTTTACATACCATTTCTTGCGCATTACGGTTCGAACACTCGAACACCTATACGGATTCTCCTGCACAGTGGCAGATATGTAAATACGGAGTTTACATACCATTTCTTGCGCATTACGGTTCGAACACTCGAACACCTATATGGATTATCCTGCACAGTGGCAGATATGTAAATACGGGGTTTACATACCATTTCTTGAAAATTACGGTTCGAACACCCGAACACCTATACGGATTCTCCTGCACAGTGGCAGATATGTAAATACGGGGTTTACATACCATTTCTTGCGCATTACGGTTCGAACACTCGAACACCTATACGGATTATCCTGCACAGTGGCAGATATGTAAATACGGGGTTTACATACCATTTCTTGCGCATTACGGTTCGAACACTCGAACACCTATACGGATTCTCCTACACAGTGGCAGATATGTAAATACGGGGTTTCCGTACCAATTCTTGCGCATTACGGTTCGAACACCCGAACACCTATACGGATTCTCCTGCACAGTGGCAGATATCTAAATACGGGGTTTACGTACCATTTCTTGCGCATTACTGTTCAAACACTCGAACACCTATACGGATTCTCCTGCACAGTGGCAGATATGTAAATACGAGGTTTCCATACCAATTCTTGCGCATTACGGTTCGAACACCCAAACACATATACGGATTCTCCTGCACAGTGGCAGATATGTAAATACGGGGTTTACATACCATTTCTTGCGCATTACGGTTTGAACACTCGAACACCTATACGGATTCTCCTGCACAGTGGCAGATATGTAAATACGGGGTTTCGATACCAATTCTTGCGCATTACGGTTCGAACACTCGAACACCTATACAGATTCTCCTGCACAGTGGCAGATATGTAAATACGGGGTTTACATACCATTTCTTGCGCATTACGGTTCGAAAACTCGAACACCTATACGGATTCTCCTGCACAGTGGCAGATATGTAAATACGGGGTTTCCATACCAATTCTTGCGCATTACGGTTCGAACACCCGAACACCCGAACACCTATACGGATTCTCCTGCACAGTGGCAGATATGTAAATACGGAGTTTACATACCATTTCTTGCGCATTACGGTTCGAACACTCGAACACCTATACGGATTCTCCTGCACAGTGGCAGATATGTAAATACGGAGTTTACATACCATTTCTTGCGCATTACGGTTCGAACACTCGAACACCTATACGGATTATCCTGCACAGTGGCAGATATGTAAATACGAGGTTTACATACCATTTCTTGAAAATTACGGTTCGAACACCCGAACACCTATACGGATTCTCCTGCACAGTGGCAGATATGTAAATACGGGGTTTACATACCATTTCTTGCGCATTACGGTTCGAACACTCGAACACCTATACGGATTCTCCTACACAGTGGCAGATATGTAAATACGGGGTTTCCGTACCAATTCTTGCGCATTACGGTTCGAACACCCGAACACCTATACGGATTCTCCTGCACAGTGGCAGATATGTAAATACGGGGTTTACGTACCATTTCTTGCGCATTACGGTTCGAACACTCGAACACCTATACGGATTCTCCTGCACAGTGGCAGATATGTAAATACGAGGTTTCCATACCAATTCTTGCGCATTACGGTTCGAACACCCAAACACATATACGGATTCTCCTGCACAGTGGCAGATATGTAAATACGGGGTTTACATACCATTTCTTGCGCATTACGGTTTGAACACTCGAACACCTATACGGATTCTCCTGCAAAGTGGCAGATATGTAAATACGGGGTTTCGATACCAATTCTTGCGCATTACGGTTCGAACACTCGAACACCTATACGGATTCTCCTGCACAGTGGCAGATATGTAAATACGGGGTTTACATACCATTTCTTGCGCGTTACGGTTCGAACACTCGAACACCTATACGGATTATCCTGCACAGTGGCAGATATGTAAATACGGGGTTTCCATACCAATTCTTGCGCATTACGGTTCGAACACCCGAACACCTATACGGATTCTCCTGCAATACGGAGTTTACATACCATTTCTTGCGCATTACGTTTCGAACACCCGAACACCTATACGGATTCTCCTGCACAGTGGCAGATATGTAAATACGGGGTTTACATACCATTTCTTGCGCATTACGGTTCGAACACTCGAACACCTATACGGATTCTCCAGCACAGTGGCAGATATGTAAATACGGGGTTTCCATACCAATTCTTGCGCATTACGGTTCGAACACTCGAACACCAATACGGATCATTCTGCACAGTGGCAGATATGTAAATACGGGGTTTACATACCATTTCTTGCGCATTATGGTTCGAACACCCGAACACCTATACGGATTCTCTTGCACAGTGGCAGATATGTAAATACGGGGTTTACATACCATTTCTTGCGCATTACGGTTCGAACACTCGAACACCTATACGGATTATCCTGCACAGTGGCAGATATGTAAATACGGGGTTTACATACCATTTCTTGCGCATTACGGTTCGAACACTCGAACACCTATACGGATTCTCCTACACAGTGGCAGATATGTAAATACGGGGTTTCCGTACCAATTCTTGCGCATTACGGTTCGAACACCCGAACACCTATACGGATTCTCCTGCACAGTGGCAGATATGTAAATACGGGGATTACATACCATTTCTTGCGCATTACGGTTCGAACACTCGAACACCTATACGGATTCTCCAGCACAGTGGCAGATATGTAAATACGGGGTTTCCATACCAATTCTTGCGCATTACGGTTCGAACACTCGAACACCTATACGGATCATTCTGCACAGTGGCAGATATGTAAATACGGGGTTTACATACCATTTCTTGCGCATTACGGTTCGAACACCCGAACACCTATACGGATTCTCGTGCACAGTGGCAGATATGTAAATACGGGGTTTACATACCATTTCTTGCGCATTACGGTTCGAACACTCGAACACCTATACGGATTCTCCTGCACAGTGGCAGATATGTAAATACGGGGTTTCCATACCAATTCTTGCGCATTATGGTTCGAACACTCGAACACCTATACGGATTATCCTGCACAGTGGCAGATGTGTAAATACTGGGTTTACATACCATTTCTTGCGCATTACGGTTCGAACACCCGAACACCTATACGGATTCTCCTGCACAGTGGCAGATATGTAAATACGGGGTTTACATACCATTTCTTGCGCATTACGGTTCGAACACTCGAACACCTATACGGATTCTCCTACACAGTGGCAGATATGTAAGTACGGGGTTTCCGTACCAATTCTTGCGCATTACGGTTCGAACACCCGAACACCTATACGGATTCTCCTGCACAGTGGCAGATATGTAAATATGGGGTTTACGTACCATTTCTTGCGCATTACGGTTCGAACACTCGAACACCTACACGGATTCTCCTGCACAGTGGCAGATATGTAAATACGAGGTTTCCATACCAATTCTTGCGCATTACGGTTCGAACACCCAAACACATATACGGATTCTCCTGCACAGTGACAGATATGTAAATACGGGGTTTACATACCATTTCTTGCGCATTACGGTTTGAACACTCGAACACCTATACGGATTCTCCTGCACAGTGGCAGATATGTAAATACGGGGTTTCGATACCAATTCTTGCGCATTACGGTTCGAACACTCGAACAGCTATACGGATTCTCCTGCACAGTGGCAGATATGTAAATACGGGGTTTACATACCATTTCTTGCGCATTACGGTTCGAACACTCGAACACCTATACGGATTCTCCTGCACAGTGGCAGATATGTAAATACGGGGTTTCCATACCAATTCTTTCGCATTACGGTTCGAACACCCGAACACCTATACGGATTCTCCTGCACAGTGGCAGATATGTAAATACGGAGTTTACATACCATTTCTTGCGCATTACGGTTCGAACACTCGAACACCTATACGGATTCTCCTGCACAGTGACAGATATGTAAATACGGAGTTTACATACCATTTCTTGCGCATTACGGTTCGAACACTCGAACACCTATACGGATTATCCTGCACAGTGGCAGATATGTAAATACGAGGTTTACATACCATTTCTTGAAAATTACGGTTCGAACACCCGAACACCTATACGGATTCTCCTGCACAGTGGCAGATATGTAAATACGGGGTTTACATACCATTTCTTGCGCATTACGGTTCGAACACTCGAACACCTATACGGATTCTCCTACACAGTGGCAGATATGTAAATACGGGGTTTCCGTACCAATTCTTGCGCATTACGGTTCGAACACCCGAACACCTATACGGATTCTCCTGCACAGTGGCTGATATGTAAATACGGGGTTTACGTACCATTTCTTGCGCATTACGGTTCGTACACTCGAACACCTATACGGATTCTCCTGCACAGTGGCAGATATGTAAATACGAGGTTTCCATACCAATTCTTGCGCATTACGGTTCGAACACCCAAACACATATACGGATTCTCCTGCACAGTGGCAGATATGTAAATACGGGGTTTACATACCATTTCTTGCGCATTACGGTTTGAACACTCGAACACCTATACGGATTCTCCTGCAAAGTGGCAGATATGTAAATACGGGGTTTCGATACCAATTCTTGCGCATTACGGTTCGAACACTCGAACACCTATACGGATTCTCCTGCACAGTGGCAGATATGTAAATACGGGGTTTACATACCATTTCTTGCGCGTTACGGTTCGAACACTCGAACACCTATACGGATTATCCTGCACAGTGGCAGATATGTAAATACGGGGTTTCCATACCAATTCTTGCGCATTACGGTTCGAACACCCGAACACCTATACGGATTCTCCTGCAATACGGAGTTTACATACCATTTCTTGCGCATTACGTTTCGAACACCCGAACACCTATACGGATTCTCCTGCACAGTGGCAGATATGTAAATACGGGGTTTACATACCATTTCTTGCGCATTACGGTTCGAACACTCGAACACCTATACGGATTCTCCAGCACAGTGGCAGATATGTAAATACGGGGTTTCCATACCAATTCTTGCGCATTACGGTTTGAACACTCGAACACCAATAAGGATCATTCTGCACAGTGGCAGATATGTAAATACGGGGTTTACATACCATTTCTTGCGCATTATGGTTCGAACACCCGAACACCTATACGGATTCTCTTGCACAGTGGCAGATATGTAAATACGGGGTTTACATACCATTTCTTGCGCATTACGGTTCGAACACTCGAACACCTATACGGATTATCCTGCACAGTGGCAGATATGTAAATACGGGGTTTACATACCATTTCTTGCGCATTACGGTTCGAACACTCGAACACCTATACGGATTCTCCTACACAGTGGCAGATATGTAAATACGGGGTTTCCGTACCAATTCTTGCGCATTACGGTTCGAACACCCGAACACCTATACGGATTCTCCTGCACAGAGGCAGATATGTAAATACGGGGATTACATACCATTTCTTGCGCATTACGGTTCGAACACTCGAACACCTATACGGATTCTCCAACACAGTGGCAGATATGTAAATACGGGGTTTCCATACCAATTCTTGCGCATTACGGTTCGAACACTCGAACACCTATACGGATCATTCTGCACAGTGGCAGATATGTAAATACGGGGTTTACATACCATTTCTTGCGCATTACGGTTCGAACACCCGAACACCTATACGGATTCTCTTGCACAGTGGCAGATATGTAAATACGGGGTTTACATACCATTTCTTGCGCATTACGGTTCGAACACTCGAACACCTATACGGATTCTCCTGCACAGTGGCAGATATGTAAATACGGGGTTTCCATACCAATTCTTGCGCATTATGGTTCGAACACTCGAACACCTATATGGATTATCCTGCACAGTGGCAGATGTGTAAATACGGGGTTTACATACCATTTCTTGCGCATTACGGTTCGAACACCCGAACACCTATACGGATTCTCCTGCACAGTGGCAGATATGTAAATACGGGGTTTACATACCATTTCTTGCGCATTACGGTTCGAACACTCGAACACCTATACGGATTCTCCTACACAGTGGCAGATATGTAAATACGGGGTTTCCGTACCAATTCTTGCGCATTACGGTTCGAACACCCGAACACCTATACGGATTCTCCTGCACAGTGGCAGATATGTAAATACGGGGTTTACGTACCATTTCTTGCGCATTACGGTTCGAACACTCGAACACCTACACGGATTCTCCTGCACAGTGGCAGATATGTAAATACGAGGTTTCCATACCAATTCTTGCGCATTACGGTTCGAACACCCAAACACATATACGGATTCTCCTGCACAGTGACAGATATGTAAATACGGGGTTTACATACCATTTCTTGCGCATTACGGTTTGAACACTCGAACACCTATACGGATTCTCCTGCACAGTGGCAGATATGTAAATACGGGGTTTCGATACCAATTCTTGCGCATTACGGTTCGAACACTCGAACACCTATACGGATTATCCTGCACAGTGGCAGATATGTAAATACGAGGTTTACATACCATTTCTTGAAAATTACGGTTCGAACACCCGAACACCTATACGGATTCTCCTGCACAGTGGCAGATATGTAAATACGGGGTTTACATACCATTTCTTGCGCATTACGGTTCGAACACTCGAACACCTATACGGATTCTCCTACACAGTGGCAGATATGTAAATACGGGGTTTCCGTACCAATTCTTGCGCATTACGGTTCGAACACCCGAACACCTATACGGATTCTCCTGCACAGTGGCAGATATGTAAATACGGGGTTTACGTACCATTTCTTGCGCATTACGGTTCGAACACTCGAACACCTATACGGATTCTCCTGCACAGTGGCAGATATGTAAATACGAGGTTTCCATACCAATTCTTGCGCATTACGGTTCGAACACCCAAACACATATACGGATTCTCCTGCACAGTGGCAGATATGTAAATACGGGGTTTACATACCATTTCTTGCGCATTACGGTTTGAACACTCGAACACCTATACGGATTCTCCTGCAAAGTGGCAGATATGTAAATACGGGGTTTCGATACCAATTCTTGCGCATTACGGTTCGAACACTCGAACACCTATACGGATTCTCCTGCACAGTGGCAGATATGTAAATACGGGGTTTACATACCATTTCTTGCGCGTTACGGTTCGAACACTCGAACACCTATACGGATTATCCTGCACAGTGGCAGATATGTAAATACGGGGTTTCCATACCAATTCTTGCGCATTACGGTTCGAACACCCGAACACCTATACGGATTCTCCTGCAATACGGAGTTTACATACCATTTCTTGCGCATTACGTTTCGAACACCCGAACACCTATACGGATTCTCCTGCACAGTGGCAGATATGTAAATACGGGGTTTACATACCATTTCTTGCGCATTACGGTTCGAACACTCGAACACCTATACGGATTCTCCAGCACAGTGGCAGATATGTAAATACGGGGTTTCCATACCAATTCTTGCGCATTACGGTTTGAACACTCGAACACCAATACGGATCATTCTGCACAGTGGCAGATATGTAAATACGGGGTTTACATACCATTTCTTGCGCATTATGGTTCGAACACCCGAACACCTATACGGATTCTCTTGCACAGTGGCAGATATGTAAATACGGGGTTTACATACCATTTCTTGCGCATTACGGTTCGAACACTCGAACACCTATACGGATTATCCTGCACAGTGGCAGATATGTAAATACGGGGTTTACATACCATTTCTTGCGCATTACGGTTCGAACACTCGAACACCTATACGGATTCTCCTACACAGTGGCAGATATGTAAATACGGGGTTTCCGTACCAATTCTTGCGCATTACGGTTCGAACACCCGAACACCTATACGGATTCTCCTGCACAGTGGCAGATATGTAAATACGGGGATTACATACCATTTCTTGCGCATTACGGTTCGAACACTCGAACACCTATACGGATTCTCCAACACAGTGGCAGATATGTAAATACGGGGTTTCCATACCAATTCTTGCGCATTACGGTTCGAACACTCGAACACCTATACGGATCATTCTGCACAGTGGCAGATATGTAAATACGGGGTTTACATACCATTTCTTGCGCATTACGGTTCGAACACCCGAACACCTATACGGATTCTCTTGCACAGTGGCAGATATGTAAATACGGGGTTTACATACCATTTCTTGCGCATTACGGTTCGAACACTCGAACACCTATACGGATTCTCCTGCACAGTGGCAGATATGTAAATACGGGGTTTCCATACCAATTCTTGCGCATTATGGTTCGAACACTCGAACACCTATAAGGATTATCCTGCACAGTGGCAGATGTGTAAATACGGGGTTTACATACCATTTCTTGCGCATTACGGTTCGAACACCCGAACACCTATACGGATTCTCCTGCACAGTGGCAGATATGTAAATACGGGGTTTACATACCATTTCTTGCGCATTACGGTTCGAACACTCGAACACCTATACGGATTCTCCTACACAGTGGCAGATATGTAAATACGGGGTTTCCGTACCAATTCTTGCGCATTACGGTTCGAACACCCGAACACCTATACGGATTCTCCTGCACAGTGGCAGATATGTAAATACGGGGTTTACGTACCATTTCTTGCGCATTACGGTTCGAACACTCGAACACCTACACGGATTCTCCTGCACAGTGGCAGATATGTAAATACGAGGTTTCCATACCAATTCTTGCGCATTACGGTTCGAACACCCAAACACATATACGGATTCTCCTGCACAGTGACAGATATGTAAATACGGGGTTTACATACCATTTCTTGCGCATTACGGTTTGAACACTCGAACACCTATACGGATTCTCCTGCACAGTGGCAGATATGTAAATACGGGGTTTCGATACCAATTCTTGCGCATTACGGTTCGAACACTCGAACAGCTATACGGATTCTCCTGCACAGTGGCAGATATGTAAATACGGGGTTTACATACCATTTCTTGCGCATTACGGCTCGAACACTCGAACACCTTTACGGATTCTCCTGCACAGTGGCAGATATGTAAATACGGGGTTTCCATACCAATTCTTGCGCATTACGGTTTGAACACCCGAACACCTATACGGATTCTCCTGCACAGTGGCAGATATGTAAATACGGAGTTTACATACCATTTCTTGCGCATTACGGTTCGAACACCCGAACACCTATACGGATTCTCCTGCACAGTGGCAGATATGTAAATACGGGGTTTACGTACCATTTCTTGCGCATTACGGTTCGAACACTCGAACACCTATACGGATTCTCCTGCACAGTGGCAGATATGTAAATACGAGGTTTCCATACCAATTCTTGCGCATTACGGTTCGAACACCCAAACACATATACGGATTCTCCTGCACAGTGGCAGATATGTAAATACGGGGTTTACATACCATTTCTTGCGCTTTACGGTTTGAACACTCGAACACCTATACGGATTCTCCTGCAAAGTGGCAGATATGTAAATACGGGGTTTCGATACCAATTCTTGCGCATTACGGTTCGAACACTCGAACACCTATACGGATTCTCCTGCACAGTGGCAGATATGTAAATACGGGGTTTACATACCATTTCTTGCGCGTTACGGTTCGAACACTCGAACACCTATACGGATTATCCTGCACAGTGGCAGATATGTAAATACGGGGTTTCCATACCAATTCTTGCGCATTACGGTTCGAACACCCGAACACCTATACGGATTCTCCTGCAATACGGAGTTTACATACCATTTCTTGCGCATTACGTTCCGAACACCCGAACACCTATACGGATTCTCCTGCACAGTGGCAGATATGTAAATACGGGGTTTACATACCATTTCTTGCGCATTACGGTTCGAACACTCGAACACCTATACGGATTCTCCAGCACAGTGGCAGATATGTAAATACGGGGTTTCCATACCAATTCTTGCGCATTACGGTTCGAACACTCGAACACCAATACGGATCATTCTGCACAGTGGCAGATATGTAAATACGGGGTTTACATACCATTTCTTGCGCATTATGGTTCGAACACCCGAACACCTATACGGATTCTCTTGCACAGTGGCAAATATGTAAATACGGGGTTTACATACCATTTCTTGCGCATTACGGTTCGAACACTCGAACACCTATACGGATTATCCTGCACAGTGGCAGATATGTAAATACGGGGTTTACATACCATTTCTTGCGCATTACGGTTCGAACACTCGAACACCTATACGGATTCTCCTACACAGTGGCAGATATGTAAATACGGGGTTTCCGTACCAATTCTTGCGCATTACGGTTCGAACACCCGAACACCTATACGGATTCTCCTGCACAGTGGCAGATATGTAAATACGGGGATTACATACAATTTCTTGCGCATTACGGTTCGAACACTCGAACACCTATACGGATTCTCCAGCACAGTGGCAGATATGTAAATACGGGGTTTCCATACCAATTCTTGCGCATTACGGTTCGAACACTCGAACACCTATACGGATCATTCTGCACAGTGGCAGATATGTAAATACGGGGTTTACATACCATTTCTTGCGCATTACGGTTCGAACACCCGAACACCTATACGGATTCTCTTGCACAGTGGCAGATATGTAAATACGGGGTTTACATACCATTTCTTGCGCATTACGGTTCGAACACTCGAACACCTATACGGATTCTCCTGCACAGTGGCAGATATGTAAATACGGGGTTTCCATACCAATTCTTGCGCATTATGGTTCGAACACTCGAACACCTATACGGATTATCCTGCACAGTGGCAGATGTGTAAATACGGGGTTTACATACCATTTCTTGCGCATTACGGTTCGAACACCCGAACACCTATACGGATTCTCCTGCACAGTGGCAGATATGTAAATACGGGGTTTACATACCATTTCTTGCGCATTACGGTTCGAACACTCGAACACCTATACGGATTCTCCTACACAGTGGCAGATATGTAAATACGGGGTTTCCGTACCAATTCTTGCGCATTACGGTTCGAACACTCGAACACCTATACGGATTCTCCTGCACAGTGGCAGATATGTAAATACGGGGTTTACGTACCATTTCTTGCGCATTACGGTTCGAACACTCGAACACCTACACGGATTCTCCTGCACAGTGGCAGATATGTAAATACGAGGTTTCCATACCAATTCTTGCGCATTACGGTTCGAACACCCAAACACATATACGGATTCTCCTGCACAGTGACAGATATGTAAATACGGGGTTTACATACCATTTCTTGCGCATTACGGTTTGAACACTCGAACACCTATACGGATTCTCCTGCACAGTGGAAGATATGTAAATACGGGGTTTCGATACCAATTCTTGCGCATTACGGTTCGAACACTCGAACAGCTATACGGATTCTCCTGCACAGTGGCAGATATGTAAATACGGGGTTTACATACCATTTCTTGCGCATTACGGTTCGAACACTCGAACACCTATACGGATTCTCCTGCACAGTGGCAGATATGTAAATACGGGGTTTCCATACCAATTCTTGCGCATTACGGTTCGAACACCCGAACACCTATACGGATTCTCCTGCACAGTGGCAGATATGTAAATACGGGGATTACATACCATTTCTTGCGCATTACGGTTCGAACACTCGAACACCTATACGGATTCTCCAGCACAGTGGCAGATATGTAAATACGGGGTTTCCATACCAATTCTTGCGCATTACGGTTCGAACACTCGAACACCTATACGGATCATTCTGCACAGTGGCAGATATGTAAATACGGGGTTTACATACCATTTCTTGCGCATTACGGTTCGAACACTCGAACACCTATACGGATTCTCCTGCACAGTGGCAGATATGTAAATACGAGGTTTCCATACCAATTCTTGCGCATTACGGTTTGAACACTCGAACACCAATACGGATCATTCTGCACAGTGGCAGATATGTAAATACGGGGTTTACATACCATTTCTTGCGCATTATGGTTCGAACACCCGAACACCTATACGGATTCTCTTGCACAGTGGCAGATATGTAAATACGGGGTTTACATACCATTTCTTGCGCATTACGGTTCGAACACTCGAACACCTATACGGATTATCCTGCACAGTGGCAGATATGTAAATACGGGGTTTACATACCATTTCTTGCGCATTACGGTTCGAACACTCGAACACCTATACGGATTCTCCTACACAGTGGCAGATATGTAAATACGGGGTTTCCGTACCAATTCTTGCGCATTACGGTTCGAACACCCGAACACCTATACGGATTCTCCTGCACAGTGGCAGATATGTAAATACGGGGATTACATACCATTTCTTGCGCATTACGGTTCGAACACTCGAACACCTATACGGATTCTCCAACACAGTGGCAGATATGTAAATACGGGGTTTCCATACCAATTCTTGCGCATTACGGTTCGAACACTCGAACACCTATACGGATCATTCTGCACAGTGGCAGATATGTAAATACGGGGTTTACATACCATTTCTTGCGCATTACGGTTCGAACACCCGAACACCTATACGGATTCTCTTGCACAGTGGCAGATATGTAAATACGGGGTTTACATACCATTTCTTGCGCATTACGGTTCGAACACTCGAACACCTATACGGATTCTCCTGCACAGTGGCAGATATGTAAATACGGGGTTTCCATACCAATTCTTGCGCATTATGGTTCGAACACTCGAACACCTATATGGATTATCCTGCACAGTGGCAGATGTGTAAATACGGGGTTTACATACCATTTCTTGCGCATTACGGTTCGAACACCCGAACACCTATACGGATTCTCCTGCACAGTGGCAGATATGTAAATACGGGGTTTACATACCATTTCTTGCGCATTACGGTTCGAACACTCGAACACCTATACGGATTCTCCTACACAGTGGCAGATATGTAAATACGGGGTTTCCGTACCAATTCTTGCGCATTACGGTTCGAACACCCGAACACCTATACGGATTCTCCTGCACAGTGGCAGATATGTAAATACGGGGTTTACGTACCATTTCTTGCGCATTACGGTTCGAACACTCGAACACCTACACGGATTCTCCTGCACAGTGGCAGATATGTAAATACGAGGTTTCCATACCAATTCTTGCGCATTACGGTTCGAACACCCAAACACATATACGGATTCTCCTGCACAGTGACAGATATGTAAATACGGGGTTTACATACCATTTCTTGCGCATTACGGTTTGAAGACTCGAACACCTATACGGATTCTCCTGCACAGTGGCAGATATGTAAATACGGGGTTTCGATACCAATTCTTGCGCATTACGGTTCGAACACTCGAACAGCTATACGGATTCTCCTGCACAGTGGCAGATATGTAAATACGGGGTTTACATACCAATTCTTGCGCATTACGGCTCGAACACTCGAACACCTTTACGGATTCTCCTGCACAGTGGCAGATATGTAAATACGGGGTTTCCATACCAATTCTTGCGCATTACGGTTTGAACACCCGAACACCTATACGGATTCTCCTGCACAGTGGCAGATATGTAAATACGGAGTTTACATACCATTTCTTGCGCATTACGGTTCGAACACCCGAACACCTATACGGATTCTCCTGCACAGTGGCAGATATGTAAATACGGGGTTTACGTACCATTTCTTGCGCATTACGGTTCGAACACTCGAACACCTATACGGATTCTCCTGCACAGTGGCAGATATGTAAATACGAGGTTTCCATACCAATTCTTGCGCATTACGGTTCGAACACCCAAACACATATACGGATTCTCCTGCACAGTGGCAGATATGTAAATACGGGGTTTACATACCATTTCTTGCGCATTACGGTTTGAACACTCGAACACCTATCCGGATTCTCCTGCAAAGTGGCAGATATGTAAATACGGGGTTTCGATACCAATTCTTGCGCATTACGGTTCGAACACTCGAACACCTATACGGATTCTCCTGCACAGTGGCAGATATGTAAATACGGGGTTTACATACCATTTCTTGCGCGTTACGGTTCGAACACTCGAACACCTATACGGATTATCCTGCACAGTGGCAGATATGTAAATACGGGGTTTCCATACCAATTCTTGCGCATTACGGTTCGAACACCCGAACACCTATACGGATTCTCCTGCAATACGGAGTTTACATACCATTTCTTGCGCATTACGTTCCGAACACCCGAACACCTATACGGATTCTCCTGCACAGTGGCAGATATGTAAATACGGGGTTTACATACCATTTCTTGCGCATTACGGTTCGAACACTCGAACACCTATACGGATTCTCCAGCACAGTGGCAGATATGTAAATACGGGGTTTCCATACCAATTCTTGCGCATTACGGTTCGAACACTCGAACACCAATACGGATCATTCTGCACAGTGGCAGATATGTAAATACGGGGTTTACATACCATTTCTTGCGCATTATGGTTCGAACACCCGAACACCTATACGGATTCTCTTGCACAGTGGCAGATATGTAAATACGGGGTTTACATACCATTTCTTGCGCATTACGGTTCGAACACTCGAACACCTATACGGATTCTCCAGCACAGTGGCAGATATGTAAATACGGGGTTTCCATACCAATTCTTGCGCATTACGGTTTGAACACTCGAACACCAATACGGATCATTCTGCACAGTGGCAGATATGTAAATACGGGGTTTACATACCATTTCTTGCGCATTATGGTTCGAACACCCGAACACCTATACGGATTCTCTTGCACAGTGGCAGATATGTAAATACGGGGTTTACATACCATTTCTTGCGCATTACGGTTCGAACACTCGAACACCTATACGGATTATCCTGCACAGTGGCAGATATGTAAATACGGGGTTTACATACCATTTCTTGCGCATTACGGTTCGAACACTCGAACACCTATACGGATTCTCCTACACAGTGGCAGATATGTAAATACGGGGTTTCCGTACCAATTCTTGCGCATTACGGTTCGAACACCCGAACACCTATACGGATTCTCCTGCACAGTGGCAGATATGTAAATACGGGGATTACATACCATTTCTTGCGCATTACGGTTCGAACACTCGAACACCTATACGGATTCTCCAACACAGTGGCAGATATGTAAATACGGGGTTTCCATACCAATTCTTGCGCATTACGGTTCGAACACTCGAACACCTATACGGATCATTCTGCACAGTGGCAGATATGTAAATACGGGGTTTACATACCATTTCTTGCGCATTACGGTTCGAACACCCGAACACCTATACGGATTCTCTTGCACAGTGGCAGATATGTAAATACGGGGTTTACATACCATTTCTTGCGCATTACGGTTCGAACACTCGAACACCTATACGGATTCTCCTGCACAGTGGCAGATATGTAAATACGGGGTTTCCATACCAATTCTTGCGCATTATGGTTCGAACACTCGAACACCTATATGGATTATCCTGCACAGTGGCAGATGTGTAAATACGGGGTTTACATACCATTTCTTGCGCATTACGGTTCGAACACCCGAACACCTATACGGATTCTCCTGCACAGTGGCAGATATGTAAATACGGGGTTTACATACCATTTCTTGCGCATTACGGTTCGAACACTCGAACACCTATACGGATTCTCCTACACAGTGGCAGATATGTAAATACGGGGTTTCCGTACCAATTCTTGCGCATTACGGTTCGAACACCCGAACACCTATACGGATTCTCCTGCACAGTGGCAGATATGTAAATACGGGGTTTACGTACCATTTCTTGCGCATTACGGTTCGAACACTCGAACACCTACACGGATTCTCCTGCACAGTGGCAGATATGTAAATACGAGGTTTCCATACCAATTCTTGCGCATTACGGTTCGAACACCCAAACACATATACGGATTCTCCTGCACAGTGACAGATATGTAAATACGGCGTTTACATACCATTTCTTGCGCATTACGGTTTGAAGACTCGAACACCTATACGGATTCTCCTGCACAGTGGCAGATATGTAAATACGGGGTTTCGATACCAATTCTTGCGCATTACGGTTCGAACACTCGAACAGCTATACGGATTCTCCTGCACAGTGGCAGATATGTAAATACGGGGTTTACATACCATTTCTTGCGCATTACGGCTCGAACACTCGAACACCTTTACGGATTCTCCTGCACAGTGGCAGATATGTAAATACGGGGTTTCCATACCAATTCTTGCGCATTACGGTTTGAACACCCGAACACCTATACGGATTCTCCTGCACAGTGGCAGATATGTAAATACGGAGTTTACATACCATTTCTTGCGCATTACGGTTCGAACACCCGAACACCTATACGGATTCTCCTGCACAGTGGCAGATATGTAAATACGGGGTTTACGTACCATTTCTTGCGCATTACGGTTCGAACACTCGAACACCTATACGGATTCTCCTGCACAGTGGCAGATATGTAAATACGAGGTTTCCATACCAATTCTTGCGCATTACGGTTCGAACACCCAAACACATATACGGATTCTCCTGCACAGTGGCAGATATGTAAATACGGGGTTTACATACCATTTCTTGCGCATTACGGTTTGAACACTCGAACACCTATCCGGATTCTCCTGCAAAGTGGCAGATATGTAAATACGGGGTTTCGATACCAATTCTTGCGCATTACGGTTCGAACACTCGAACACCTATACGGATTCTCCTGCACAGTGGCAGATATGTAAATACGGGGTTTACATACCATTTCTTGCGCGTTACGGTTCGAACACTCGAACACCTATACGGATTATCCTGCACAGTGGCAGATATGTAAATACGGGGTTTCCATACCAATTCTTGCGCATTACGGTTCGAACACCCGAACACCTATACGGATTCTCCTGCAATACGGAGTTTACATACCATTTCTTGCGCATTACGTTCCGAACACCCGAACACCTATACGGATTCTCCTGCACAGTGGCAGATATGTAAATACGGGGTTTACATACCATTTCTTGCGCATTACGGTTCGAACACTCGAACACCTATACGGATTCTCCAGCACAGTGGCAGATATGTAAATACGGGGTTTCCATACCAATTCTTGCGCATTACGGTTCGAACACTCGAACACCAATACGGATCATTCTGCACAGTGGCAGATATGTAAATACGGGGTTTACATACCATTTCTTGCGCATTATGGTTCGAACACCCGAACACCTATACGGATTCTCTTGCACAGTGGCAGATATGTAAATACGGGGTTTACATACCATTTCTTGCGCATTACGGTTCGAACACTCGAACACCTATACGGATTATCCTGCACAGTGGCAGATATGTAAATACGGGGTTTACATACCATTTCTTGCGCATTACGGTTCGAACACTCGAACACCTATACGGATTCTCCTACACAGTGGCAGATATGTAAATACGGGGTTTCCGTACCAATTCTTGCGCATTACGGTTCGAACACCCGAACACCTATACGGATTCTCCTGCACAGTGGCAGATATGTAAATACGGGGATTACATACCATTTCTTGCGCATTACGGTTCGAACACTCGAACACCTATACGGATTCTCCAGCACAGTGGCAGATATGTAAATACGGGGTTTCCATACCAATTCTTGCGCATTACGGTTCGAACACTCGAACACCTATACGGATCATTCTGCACAGTGGCAGATATGTAAATACGGGGTTTACATACCATTTCTTGCGCATTACGGTTCGAACACCCGAACACCTATACGGATTCTCTTGCACAGTGGCAGATATGTAAATACGGGGTTTACATACCATTTCTTGCGCATTACGGTTCGAACACTCGAACACCTATACGGATTCTCCTGCACAGTGGCAGATATGTAAATACGGGGTTTCCATACCAATTCTTGCGCATTATGGTTCGAACACTCGAACACCTATACGGATTATCCTGCACAGTGGCAGATGTGTAAATACGGGGTTTACATACCATTTCTTGCGCATTACGGTTCGAACACCCGAACACCTATACGGATTCTCCTGCACAGTGGCAGATATGTAAATACGGGGTTTACATACCATTTCTTGCGCATTACGGTTCGAACACTCGAACACCTATACGGATTCTCCTACACAGTGGCAGATATGTAAATACGGGGTTTCCGTACCAGTTCTTGCGCATTACGGTTCGAACACTCGAACACCTATACGGATTCTCCTGCACAGTGGCAGATATGTAAATACGGGGTTTACGTACCATTTCTTGCGCATTACGGTTCGAACACTCGAACACCTACACGGATTCTCCTGCACAGTGGCAGATATGTAAATACGAGGTTTCCATACCAATTCTTGCGCATTACGGTTCGAACACCCAAACACATATACGGATTCTCCTGCACAGTGACAGATATGTAAATACGGGGTTTACATACCATTTCTTGCGCATTACGGTTTGAACACTCGAACACCTATACGGATTCTCCTGCACAGTGGAAGATATGTAAATACGGGGTTTCGATACCAATTCTTGCGCATTACGGTTCGAACACTCGAACACCTATACGGATTCTCCTGCACAGTGGCAGATATGTAAATACGGGGTTTACATACCATTTCTTGCGCGTTACGGTTCGAACACTCGAACACCTATACGGATTATCCTGCACAGTGGCAGATATGTAAATACGGGGTTTCCATACCAATTCTTGCGCATTACGGTTCGAACACCCGAACACCTATACGGATTCTCCTGCAATACGGAGTTTACATACCATTTCTTGCGCATTACGTTCCGAACACCCGAACACCTATACGGATTCTCCTGCACAGTGGCAGATATGTAAATACGGGGTTTACATACCATTTCTTGCGCATTACGGTTCGAACACTCGAACACCTATACGGATTCTCCAGCACAGTGGCAGATATGTAAATACGGGGTTTCCATACCAATTCTTGCGCATTACGGTTCGAACACTCGAACACCAATACGGATCATTCTGCACAGTGGCAGATATGTAAATACGGGGTTTACATACCATTTCTTGCGCATTATGGTTCGAACACCCGAACACCTATACGGATTCTCTTGCACAGTGGCAGATATGTAAATACGGGGTTTACATACCATTTCTTGCGCATTACGGTTCGAACACTCGAACACCTATACGGATTATCCTGCACAGTGGCAGATATGTAAATACGGGGTTTACATACCATTTCTTGCGCATTACGGTTCGAACACTCGAACACCTATACGGATTCTCCTACACAGTGGCAGATATGTAAATACGGGGTTTCCGTACCAATTCTTGCGCATTACGGTTCGAACACCCGAACACCTATACGGATTCTCCTGCACAGTGGCAGATATGTAAATACGGGGATTACATACCATTTCTTGCGCATTACGGTTCGAACACTCGAACACCTATACGGATTCTCCAGCACAGTGGCAGATATGTAAATACGGGGTTTCCATACCAATTCTTGCGCATTACGGTTCGAACACTCGAACACCTATACGGATCATTCTGCACAGTGGCAGATATGTAAATACGGGGTTTACATACCATTTCTTGCGCATTACGGTTCGAACACCCGAACACCTATACGGATTCTCTTGCACAGTGGCAGATATGTAAATACGGGGTTTACATACCATTTCTTGCGCATTACGGTTCGAACACTCGAACACCTATACGGATTCTCCTGCACAGTGGCAGATATGTAAATACGGGGTTTCCATACCAATTCTTGCGCATTATGGTTCGAACACTCGAACACCTATACGGATTATCCTGCACAGTGGCAGATGTGTAAATACGGGGTTTACATACCATTTCTTGCGCATTACGGTTCGAACACCCGAACACCTATACGGATTCTCCTGCACAGTGGCAGATATGTAAATACGGGGTTTACATACCATTTCTTGCGCATTACGGTTCGAACACTCGAACACCTATACGGATTCTCCTACACAGTGGCAGATATGTAAATACGGGGTTTCCGTACCAATTCTTGCGCATTACGGTTCGAACACTCGAACACCTATACGGATTCTCCTGCACAGTGGCAGATATGTAAATACGGGGTTTACGTACCATTTCTTGCGCATTACGGTTCGAACACTCGAACACCTACACGGATTCTCCTGCACAGTGGCAGATATGTAAATACGAGGTTTCCATACCAATTCTTGCGCATTACGGTTCGAACACCCAAACACATATACGGATTCTCCTGCACAGTGACAGATATGTAAATACGGGGTTTACATACCATTTCTTGCGCATTACGGTTTGAACACTCGAACACCTATACGGATTCTCCTGCACAGTGGAAGATATGTAAATACGGGGTTTCGATACCAATTCTTGCGCATTACGGTTCGAACACTCGAACAGCTATACGGATTCTCCTGCACAGTGGCAGATGTGTAAATACGGGGTTTACATACCATTTCTTGCGCATTACGGTTCGAACACTCGAACACCTATACGGATTCTCCTGCACAGTGGCAGATATGTAAATACGGGGTTTCCATACCAATTCTTGCGCATTACGGTTCGAACACCCGAACACCTATACGGATTCTCCTGCACAGTGGCAGATATGTAAATACGGAGTTTACATACCATTTCTTGCGCATTACGGTTCGAACACCCGAACACCTATACGGATTCTCCTGCACAGTGGCAGATATGTAAATACGGGGTTTACATACCATTTCTTGCGCATTACGGTTCGAACACTCGAACACCTATACGGATTCTCCAGCACAGTGGCAGATATGTAAATACGGGGTTTCCATACCAATTCTTGCGCATTACGGTTCGAACACTCGAACACCTATACGGATCATTCTGCACAGTGGCAGATATGTAAATACGGGGTTTACATACCATTTCTTGCGCATTACGGTTCGAACACCCGAACAACTATACGGATTCTCCTGCACAGTGGCAGATATGTAAATACGGGGTTTACATACCATTTCTTGCGCATTACGGTTCGAACACTCGAACACCTATACGGATTATCCTGCACAGTGGCAGATATGTAAATACGGGGTTTACATACCATTTCTTGCGCATTGCGGTTCGAACACTCGAACACCTATACGGATTCTCCTACACAGTGGCAGATATGTAAATACGGGGTTTCCGTATCAATTCTTGCGCATTACGGTTCGAACACCCGAACACCTATACGGATTCTCCTGCACAGTGGCAGATATGTAAATACGGGGATTACATACCATTTCTTGCGCATTACGGTTCGAACACTCGAACACCTATACGGATTCTCCAGCACAGTGGCAGATATGTAAATACGGGGTTCCATACCAATTCTTGCGCATTACGGTTCGAACACTCGAACACCTATGTGGATCATTCTGCACAGTGGCAGATATGTAAATACGGGGTTTACATACCATTTCTTGCGCATTACGGTTCGAACACCCGAACACCTATACGGATTCTCTTGCACAGTGGCAGATATGTAAATACGGGGTTTACATACCATTTCTTGCGCATTACGGTTCGAACACTCGAACACCTATACGGATTCTCCTACACAGTGGCAGATATGTAAATACGGGGTTTCCGTACCAATTCTTGCGCATTACGGTTCGAACACCCGAACACCTATACGGATTCTCCTGCACAGTGGCAGATATGTAAATACGGGGATTACATACCATTTCTTGCGCATTACGGTTCGAACACTCGAACACCTATACGGATTCTCCAGCACGGTGGCAGATATGTAAATACGGGGTTTCCATACCAATTCTTGCGCATTACGGTTCGAACACTCGAACACCTATACGGATCATTCTGCACAGTGGCAGATATGTAAATACGGGGTTTACATACCATTTCTTGCGCATTACGGTTCGAACACCCGAACACCTATACGGATTCTCTTGCACAGTGGCAGATATGTAAATACGGGGTTTACATACCATTTCTTGCGCATTACGGTTCGAACACCCGAACACCTATACGGATTCTCCTGCACAGTGGCAGATATGTAAATACGGGGTTTACATACCATTTCTTGCGCATTACGGTTCGAACACTCGAACACCTATACGGATTATCCTGCACAGTGGCAGATATGTAAATACGGGGTTTACATACCATTTCTTGCGCATTACGGTTCGAACACGCGAACACCTATACGGATTCTCCTACACAGTGGCAGATATGTAAATACGGGGTTTCCGTATCAATTCTTGCGCATTACGGTTCGAACACTCGAACACCTACACGGATTCTCCTGCACAGTGGCAGATATGTAAATACGAGGTTTCCATACCAATTCTTGCGCATTACGGTTCGAACACCCAAACACATATACGGATTCTCCTGCACAGTGGCAGATATGTAAATACGGGGTTTACATACCATTTCTTGCGCATTACGGTTTGAACACTCGAACACCTATACGGATTCTCCTGCACAGTGGCAGATATGTAAATACGGGGTTTCGATACCAATTCTTGCGCATTACGGTTCGAACACTCGAACAGCTATACGGATTCTCCTGCACAGTGGCAGATATGTAAATACGGGGTTTACATACCATTTCTTGCGCATTACGGTTCGAACACTCGAACACCTATACGGATTCTCCTGCACAGTGGCAGATATGTAAATACGGGGTTTCCATACCAATTCTTGCGCATTACGGTTCGAACACCCGAACACCTATACGGATTCTCCTGCACAGTGGCAGATATGTAAATACGGGGTTTCTATAGCAATTCTTGCGCATTACGGTTCGAACACCCGAACACCTATACGGATTCTCCTGCACAGTGGCCGATATGTAAATACGGAGTTTACATACCATTTCTTGCGCATTACGGTTCGAACACCCGAACACCTATACGGATTCTCCTACACAGTGGCAGATATGTAAATACGGGGTTTCCGTACCAATTCTTGCGCATTACGGTTCGAACACCCGAACACCTATACGGATTCTCATGCACAGTGGCAGATATGTAAATACGGGGTTTCCATACCAATTCTTGCGCATTACGGTTCGAACACGCGAACACCTATACGGATTATCCTGCACAGTGGCAGATGTGTAAATACAGGGTTTACATACCATTTCTTGCGCATTACGGTTCGAACACCCGAACACCTATACGGATTCTCCTGCACAGTGACAGATATGTAAATACGGGGTTTACATACCATTTCTTGCGCATTACGGTTCGAACACTCGAACACCTATACGGATTCTCCTACACAGTGGCAGATATGTAAATACGGGGTTTCCGTACCAATTCTTGCGCATTACGGTTCGAACACCCGAACACCTATACGGATTCTCCTGCACAGTGGCAGATATGTAAATACGGGGTTTACGTACCATTTCTTGCGCATTACGGTTCGAACACTCGAACACCTATACGGATTCTCCTGCACAGTGGCAGATATGTAAATTCGAGGTTTCCATACCAATTCTTGCGCATTACGGGTCGAACAACCAAACACATATACGGATTCTCCTGCACAGTGGCAGATATGTAAATACGGGGTTTACATACCATTTCTTGCGCATTACGGTTCGAACACTCGAACACCTATACGGATTCTCCTGCACAGTGGCAGATATGTAAATACGGGGTTTCGATACCAATTCTTGCGCATTACGGTTCGAACACTCGAACACCTATACGGATTCTCCTGCACAGTGGCAGATATGTAAATACGGGGTTTACATACCATTTCTTGCGCATTACGGTTCGAACACTCGAACACCTATACGGATTCTCCTGCACAGTGGCAGATATGTAAATACGGGGTTTCCATACCAATTCTTGCGCATTACGGTTCGAACACCCGAACACCTATACGGATTCTCCTGCACAGTGGCCGATAAGTAAATACGGAGTTTACATACCATTTCTTGCGCATTACGGTTCGAACACCCGAACACCTATACGGATTCTCCTGCACAGTGGCAGATATGTAAATACGGGGTTTACATACCATTTCTTGCGCATTACGGTTCGAACACTCGAACACCTATACGGATTATCCTGCACAGTGGCAGATATGTAAATACGGGGTTTCCATACCAATTCTTGCGCATTACAGTTCGAACACCCGAACACCTATACGGATTCTCCTGCACAGTGGCAGATATGTAAATACGGGGTTTACATACCTTTTCTTGCGCATTACGGTTCGAACACCCGAACACCTATACGGATTCTCCTGCACAGTGCCAGATATGTAAATACGGGGTTTACATACCATTTCTTGCGCATTACGGTTCGAACACTCGAACACCTATACGGATTATCCTGCACAGTGGCAGATATGTAAATACGGGGTTTCCATACCAATTCTTGAGCATTACAGTTCGAACACCCGAACACCTATACGGATTCTCCTACACAGTGGCAGATATGTAAATACGGGGTTTACATACCTTTTCTTGCGCATTACGGTTCGAACACCCGAACACCTATACGGATTCTCCTGCACAGTGGCAGATATGTAAATACGGGGTTTACATACCATTTCTTGCGCATTACGGTTTGAACACTCGAACACCTATACGGATTATCCCGCACAGTGGCAGATTTGTAAATACGGGGTTTCCATACCAATTCTTGCGCATTACGGTTCGAACACCAGAACACCTATACGGATTCTCCTGCACAGTGGCAGATATGTAAATACAGGGTTTGCATACCAATTCTTGCGCATTACGGTTCAAACACCCCAATACCTATACGGATTCTCCTGCACAGTGGCAGATATGTAAATACGGGGTTTACATACCATTTCTTGCGGATTACGGTTCGAACACTCAAACACCTATACGGATTCTCCTGCACAGTGGCAGATATGTAAATACGGGGTTTACATACCATTTCTTGCGCATTACGGTTCGAACACTCGAACACCTATACGGATTCTCCTACACAGTGGCAGATATGTAAATACGGGGTTTCCGTACCAATTCTTGCGCATTACGGTTCGAACACCCGAACACCTATACGGATTCTCCTGCACAGTGGCAGATATGTAAATACGGGGTTTACGTACCATTTCTTGCGCATTACGGTTCGAACACTCGAACACCTATACGGATTCTCCTGCACAGTGGCAGATATGTAAATTCGAGGTTTCCATACCAATTCTTGCGCATTACGGTTCGAACAACCAAACACATATACCGATTCTCCTGCACAGTGGCAGATATGTAAATACGGGGTTTACATACCATTTCTTGCGCATTACGGTTCGAACACTCGAACACCTATACGGATTCTCCTGCACAGTGGCAGATATGTAAATACGGGGTTTCGATACCAATTCTTGGGCATTACGGTTCGAACACTCGAACACCTATACGGATTCTCCTGCACAGTGGCAGATATGTAAATACGGGGTTTACATACCATTTCTTGCGCATTACGGTTCGAACACTCGAACACCTATACGGATTCTCCTGCACAGTGGCAGATATGTAAATACGGGGTTTCTATAGCAATTCTTGCGCATTACGGTTCGAACACCCGAACACCTATACGGATTCTCCTGCACAGTGGCCGATATGTAAATACGGAGTTTACATACCATTTCTTGCGCATTACGGTTCGAACACCCGAACACCTATACGGATTCTCCTGCACAGTGGCAGATATGTAAATACGGGGTTTACATACCATTTCTTGCGCATTACGGTTCGAACACTCGAACACCTATACGGATTATCCTGCACAGTAGCAGATATGTAAATACGGGGTTTCCATACCAATTCTTGCGCATTACCGTTCGAACACCCGAACACCTATACGGATTCTCCTGCACAGTGGCAGATATGTAAATACGGGGTTTACATACCTTTTCTTGCGCATTACGGTTCGAACACCCGAACACCTATACGGATTCTCTTGCACAGTGGCAGATATGTAAATACGGGGTTTACATACCATTTCTTGCGCATTACGGTTCGAACACTCGAACACCTATACGGATTCTCCTGCACAGTGGCAGATATGTAAATACGGGGTTTCCATACCAATTCTTGCGCATTACGGTTCGAACACGCGAACACCTATACGGATTATCCTGCACAGTGGCAGATGTGTAAATACGGGGTTTACATACCATTTCATGCGCATTACGGTTCGAACACCCGAACACCTATACGGATTCTCCTGCACAGTGGCAGATATGTAAATACGGGGTTTACATACCATTTTTCTTGCGCATTACGGTTCGAACACTCGAAAACCTATACGGATTCTCCTACACAGTGGCAGATATGTAAATACGGGGTTTCCGTACCAATTCTTGCGCATTACGGTTCGAACACCCGAACACCTATACGGATTCTCCTGCACAGTGGCAGATATGTAAATACGGGGTTTACGTACCATTTCTTGCGCATTACGGTTCGAACACTCGAACACCTGTACGGATTCTCCTGCACAGTGGCAGATATGTAAATTCGAGGTTTCCATACCAATTCTTGCGCATTACGGGTCGAACAACCAAACACATATACGGATTCTCCTGCACAGTGGCAGATATGTAAATACGGGGTTTACATACCATTTCTTGCGCATTACGGTTCGAACACTCGAACACCTATACGGATTCTCCTGCACAGTGGCAGATATGTAAATACGGGGTTTCGATACCAATTCTTGCGCATTACGGTTCGAACACTCGAACACCTATACGGATTCTCCTGCACAGTGGCAGATATGTAAATACGGGGTTTACATACCATTTCTTGCGCATTACGGTTCGAACACTCGAACACCTATACGGATTCTCCTGCACAGTGGCAGATATGTAAATACGGGGTTTCCATACCAATTCTTGCGCATTACGGTTCGAACACCCGAACACCTATACGGATTCTCCTGCACAGTGGCCGATAAGTAAATACGGAGTTTACATACCATTTCTTGCGCATTACGGTTCGAACACCCGAACACCTATACGGATTCTCCTGCACAGTGGCAGATATGTAAATACGGGGTTTACATACCATTTCTTGCGCATTACGGTTCGAACACTCGAACACCTATACGGATTATCCTGCACAGTGGCAGATATGTAAATACGGGGTTTCCATACCAATTCTTGCGCATTACAGTTCGAACACCCGAACACCTATACGGATTCTCCTGCACAGTGGCAGATATGTAAATACGGGGTTTACATACCTTTTCTTGCGCATTACGGTTCGAACACCCGAACACCTATACGGATTCTCCTGCACAGTGCCAGATATGTAAATACGGGGTTTACATACCATTTCTTGCGCATTACGGTTCGAACACTCGAACACCTATACGGATTATCCTGCACAGTGGCAGATATGTAAATACGGGGTTTCCATACCAATTCTTGAGCATTACAGTTCGAACACCCGAACACCTATACGGATTCTCCTGCACAGTGGCAGATATGTAAATACGGGGTTTACATACCTTTTCTTGCGCATTACGGTTCGAACACCCGAACACCTATACGGATTCTCCTGCACAGTGGCAGATATGTAAATACGGGGTTTACATACCATTTCTTGCGCATTACGGTTTGAACACTCGAACACCTATACGGATTATCCCGCACAGTGGCAGATATGTAAATACGGGGTTTCCATACCAATTCTTGCGCATTACGGTTCGAACACCAGAACACCTATACGGATTCTCCTGCACAGTGGCAGATATGTAAATACAGGGTTTGCATACCAATTCTTGCGCATTACGGTTCAAACACCCCAATACCTATACGGATTCTCCTGCACAGTGGCAGATATGTAAATACGGGGTTTACATACCATTTCTTGCGGATTACGGTTCGAACACTCAAACACCTATACGGATTCTCCTGCACAGTGGCAGATATGTAAATACGGGGTTTACATACCATTTCTTGCGCATTACGGTTCGAACACTCGAACACCTATACGGATTCTCCTACACAGTGGCAGATATGTAAATACGGGGTTTCCGTACCAATTCTTGCGCATTACGGTTCGAACACCCGAACACCTATACGGATTCTCCTGCACAGTGGCAGATATGTAAATACGGGGTTTACGTACCATTTCTTGCGCATTACGGTTCGAACACTCGAACACCTATACGGCTTCTCCTGCACAGTGGCAGATATGTAAATTCGAGGTTTCCATACCAATTCTTGCGCATTACGGTTCGAACAACCAAACACATATACGGATTCTCCTGCACAGTGGCAGATATGTAAATACGGGGTTTACATACCATTTCTTGCGCATTACGGTTCGAACACTCGAACACCTATACGGATTCTCCTGCACAGTGGCAGATATGTAAATACGGGGTTTCGATACCAATTCTTGGGCATTACGGTTCGAACACTCGAACACCTATACGGATTCTCCTGCACAGTGGCAGATATGTAAATACGGGGTTTACATACCATTTCTTGCGCATTACGGTTCGAACACTCGAACACCTATACGGATTCTCCTGCACAGTGGCAGATATGTAAATACGGGGTTTCTATAGCAATTCTTGCGCATTACGGTTCGAACACCCGAACACCTATACGGATTCTCCTGCACAGTGGCCGATATGTAAATACGGAGTTTACATACCATTTCCTGCGCATTACGGTTCGAACACCCGAACACCTATACGGATTCTCCTGCACAGTGGCAGATATGTAAATACGGGGTTTACATACCATTTCTTGCGCATTACGGTTCGAACACTCGAACACCTATACGGATTATCCTGCACAGTAGCAGATATGTAAATACGGGGTTTCCATACCAATTCTTGCGCATTACCGTTCGAACACCCGAACACCTATACGGATTCTCCTGCACAGTGGCAGATATGTAAATACGGGGTTTACATACCTTTTCTTGCGCATTACGGTTCGAACACCCGAACACCTATACGGATTCTCTTGCACAGTGGCAGATATGTAAATACGGGGTTTACATACCATTTCTTGCGCATTACGGTTCGAACACTCGAACACCTATACGGATTCTCCTGCACAGTGGCAGATATGTAAATACGGGGTTTCCATACCAATTCTTGCGCATTACGGTTCGAACACGCGAACACCTATACGGATTATCCTGCACAGTGGCAGATGTGTAAATACGGGGTTTACATACCATTTCATGCGCATTACGGTTCGAACACCCGAACACCTATACGGATTCTCCTGCACAGTGGCAGATATGTAAATACGGGGTTTACATACCATTTTTCTTGCGCATTACGGTTCGAACACTCGAAAACCTATACGGATTCTCCTACACAGTGGCAGATATGTAAATACGGGGTTTCCGTACCAATTCTTGCGCATTACGGTTCGAACACCCGAACACCTATACGGATTCTCCTGCACAGTGGCAGATATGTAAATACGGGGTTTACGTACCATTTCTTGCGCATTACGGTTCGAACACTCGAACACCTATACGGATTCTCCTGCACAGTGGCAGATATGTAAATTCGAGGTTTCCATACCAATTCTTGCGCATTACGGGTCGAACAACCAAACACATATACGGATTCTCCTGCACAGTGGCAGATATGTAAATACGGGGTTTACATACCATTTCTTGCGCATTACGGTTCGAACACTCGAACACCTATACGGATTCTCCTGCACAGTGGCAGATATGTAAATACGGGGTTTCGATACCAATTCTTGCGCATTACGGTTCGAACACTCGAACACCTATACGGATTCTCCTGCACAGTGGCAGATATGTAAATACGGGGTTTACATACCATTTCTTGCGCATTACGGTTCGAACACTCGAACACCTATACGGATTCTCCTGCACAGTGGCAGATATGTAAATACGGGGTTTCCATACCAATTCTTGCGCATTACGGTTCGAACACCCGAACACCTATACGGATTCTCCTGCACAGTGGCCGATAAGTAAATACGGAGTTTACATACCATTTCTTGCGCATTACGGTTCGAACACCCGAACACCTATACGGATTCTCCTGCACAGTGGCAGATATGTAAATACGGGGTTTACATACCATTTCTTGCGCATTACGTTTCGAACACTCGAACACCTATACGGATTATCCTGCACAGTGGCAGATATGTAAATACGGGGTTTCCATACCAATTCTTGCGCATTACAGTTCGAACACCCGAACACCTATACGGATTCTCCTGCACAGTGGCAGATATGTAAATACGGGGTTTACATACCTTTTCTTGCGCATTACGGTTCGAACACCCGAACACCTATACGGATTCTCCTGCACAGTGCCAGATATGTAAATACGGGGTTTACATACCATTTCTTGCGCATTACGGTTCGAACACTCGAACACCTATACGGATTATCCTGCACAGTGGCAGATATGTAAATACGGGGTTTCCATACCAATTCTTGAGCATTACAGTTCGAACACCCGAACACCTATACGGATTCTCCTGCACAGTGGCAGATATGTAAATACGGGGTTTACATACCTTTTCTTGCGCATTACGGTTCGAACACCCGAACACCTATACGGATTCTCCTGCACAGTGGCAGATATGTAAATACGGGGTTTACATACCATTTCTTGCGCATTACGGTTTGAACACTCGAACACCTATACGGATTATCCCGCACAGTGGCAGATATGTAAATACGGGGTTTCCATACCAATTCTTGCGCATTACGGTTCGAACACCAGAACACCTATACGAATTCTCCTGCACAGTGGCAGATATGTAAATACAGGGTTTGCATACCAATTCTTGCGCATTACGGTTCAAACACCCCAATACCTATACGGATTCTCCTGCACAGTGGCAGATATGTAAATACGGGGTTTACGTACCATTTCTTGCGGATTACGGTTCGAACACTCAAACACCTATACGGATTCTCCTGCACAGTGGCAGATATGTAAATACGGGGTTTACATACCATTTCTTGCGCATTACGGTTCGAACACTCGAACACCTATACGGATTCTCCTACACAGTGGCAGATATGTAAATACGGGGTTTCCGTACCAATTCTTGCGCATTACGGTTCGAACACCCGAACACCTATACGGATTCTCCTGCACAGTGGCAGATATGTAAATACGGGGTTTACGTACCATTTCTTGCGCATTACGGTTCGAACACTCGAACACCTATACGGATTCTCCTGCACAGTGGCAGATATGTAAATTCGAGGTTTCCATACCAATTCTTGCGCATTACGGTTCGAACAACCAAACACATATACGGATTCTCCTGCACAGTGGCAGATATGTAAATACGGGGTTTACATACCATTTCTTGCGCATTACGGTTCGAACACTCGAACACCTATACGGATTCTCCTGCACAGTGGCAGATATGTAAATACGGGGTTTCGATACCAATTCTTGGGCATTACGGTTCGAACACTCGAACACCTATACGGATTCTCCTGCACAGTGGCAGATATGTAAATACGGGGTTTACATACCATTTCTTGCGCATTACGGTTCGAACACTCGAACACCTATACGGATTCTCCTGCACAGTGGCAGATATGTAAATACGGGGTTTCCATAGCAATTCTTGCGCATTACGGTTCGAACACCCGAACACCTATACGGATTCTCCTGCACAGTGGCCGATATGTAAATACGGAGTTTACATACCATTTCTTGCGCATTACGGTTCGAACACCCGAACACCTATACGGATTCTCCTGCACAGTGGCAGATATGTAAATACGGGGTTTACATACCATTTCTTGCGCATTACGGTTCGAACACTCGAACACCTATACGGATTATCCTGCACAGTGGCAGATATGTAAATACGGGGTTTCCATACCAATTCTTGAGCATTACAGTTCGAACACCCGAACACCTATACGGATTCTCCTGCACAGTGGCAGATATGTAAATACGGGGTTTACATACCTTTTCTTGCGCATTACGGTTCGAACACCCGAACACCTATACGGATTCTCCTGCACAGTGGCAGATATGTAAATACGGGGTTTACATACCATTTCTTGCGCATTACGGTTCGAACACTCGAACACCTATACGGATTATCCTGCACAGTGGCAGATATGTAAATACGGGGTTTCCATACCAATTCTTGCGCATTACGGTTCGAACACCAGAACACCTATACGGATTCTCCTGCACAGTGGCAGATATGTAAATACAGGGTTTGCATACCAATTCTTGCGCATTACGGTTCGAACACCCCAATACCTATACGGATTCTCCTGCACAGTGGCAGATATGTAAATACGGGGTTTACATACCATTTCTTGCGGATTACGGTTCGAACACTCAAACACCTATACGGATTCTCCTGCACAGTGGCAGATATGTAAATACGGGGATTACATACCATTTCTTGGGCATTACGGTTCGAACACTCGAACACCTATACGGATTCTCCTGCACAGTGGCAGATATGTAAATACGGGGTTTACATACCATTTCTTGCGCATTACGGTTCGAACACTCGAACACCTATACGGATTCTCCTGCACAGTGGCAGATATGTAAATACGGGGATTACATACCATTTCTTGCGCATTACGGTTCGAACACTCGAACACCTATACGGATTCTCCAGCACAGTGGCAGATATGTAAATACGGGGTTTCCATACCAATTCTTGCGCATTACGGTTCGAACACTCGAACACCTATACGGATTCTCCTGCACAGTGGCAGATATGTAAATACGGGGTTTCCATAGCAATTCTTGCGCATTACGGTTCGAACACCCGAACACCTATACGGATTCTCCTGCACAGTGGCAGATATGTAAATACGGAGTTTACATACCATTTCTTGCGCATTACGGTTCGAACACCCGAACACCTATACGGATTCTCCTGCACAGTGGCAGATATGTAAATACGGGGTTTACATATCATTTCTTGCGCATTACGGTTCGAACACTCGAACACCTATACGGATTCTCCAGCACAGTGGTAGATATGTAAATACGGGGTTTCCATACCAATTCTTGCGCATTACGGTTCGAACACTCGAACACCTATACGGATCATTCTGCACAGTGGCAGATATGTAAATACGGGGTTTACATACCATTTCTTGCGCATTACGGTTTGAACACTCGAACACCTATACGGATTCTCCTGCACAGTGGCAGATATGTAAATACGGGGTTTCGATACCAATTCTTGCGGATTACGGTTCGAACACTCGAACACCTATACGGATTATCCTACACAGTGGCAGATATGTAAATACGGGGATTACATACCATTTCTTGCGCATTACGGTTCGAACACTCGAACACCTATACGGATTCTACAGCACAGTGGCAGATATGTAAATACGGGGTTTCCATACCAATTCTTGCGCATTACGGTTCGAACACTCGAACACCTATACGGATCATTCTGCACAGTGGCAGATATGTAAATACGGGGTTTACATACCATTTCTTGCGCATTACGGTTCGAACACCCGAACACCTATACGGATTCTCTTGCACAGTGGCAGATATGTAAATACGGGGTTTACATACCATTTCTTGCGCATTACGGTTCGAACACTCGAACACCTATACGGATTCTCCTGCACAATGGCAGATATGTAAATACGGGGTTTCCATACCAATTCTTGCGCATTATGGTTCGAACACTCGAACACCTATACGGATTATCCTGCACAGAGGCAGATGTGTAAATACGGGGTTTACATACCATTTCTTGCGCATTACGGTTCGAACACCCGAACACCTATACGGATTCTCCTGCACAGTGGCAGATATGTAAATACGGGGTTTACATACCATTTCTTGCGCATTACGGTTCGAACACTCGAACACCTATACGGATTCTCCTACATAGTGGCAGATATGTAAATACGGGGTTTCCGTACCAATTCTTGCGCATTACGGTTCGAACACCCGAACACCTATACGGATTGTCCTGCACAGTGGCAGATATGTAAATACGGGGTTTACGTACCATTTCTTGCGCATTACAGTTCGAACACTCGAACACCTATACGGATTCTCCTGCACCGTGGCAGATATGTAAATACGAGGTTTCCATACCAATTCTTGCGCATTACAGTTCGAACACCCAAACACATATACGGATTCTCCTGCACAGTGGCAGATATGTAAATACGGGGTTTACATACCATTTCTTGCGCATTACGGTTTGAACACTCGAACACCTATACGGATTCTCCTGCACAGTGGCAGATATGTAAATACGGGGTTTCGATACCAATTCTTGCGCATTACGGTTCGAACACTCGAACACCTATACGGATTCTCCTGCACAGTGGCAGATATGTAAATACGGGGTTTACATACCATTTCTTGCGCATTACGGTTCGAACACTCGAACACCTATACGGATTCTCCAGCACAGTGGCAGATATGTAAATACGGGGTTTCCCTACCAATTCTTGCGCATTACGGTTCGAACACTCGAACACCTATACGGATTCTCCTGCACAGTGGCAGATATGTAAATACGGGGTTTCCATAGCAATTCTTGCGCATTACGGTTCGAACACCCGAACACCTATACGGATTCTCCTGCACAGTGGCAGATATGTAAATACGGAGTTTACATACCATTTCTTGCGCATTACGGTTCGAACACCCGAACACCTATACGGATTCTCCTGCACAGTGGCAGATATGTAAATACGGGGTTTACATATCATTTCTTGCGCATTACGGTTCGAACACTCGAACACCTATACGGATTCTCCAGCACAGTGGTAGATATGTAAATACGGGGTTTCCATACCAATTCTTGCGCATTACGGTTCGAACACTCGAACACCTATACGGATCATTCTGCACAGTGGCAGATATGTAAATACGGGGTTTACATACCATTTCTTGCGCATTACGGTTTGAACACTCGAACACCTATACGGATTCTCCTGCACAGTGGCAGATATGTAAATACGGGGTTTCGATACCAATTCTTGCGGATTACGGTTCGAACACTCGAACACCTATACGGATTATCCTACACAGTGGCAGATATGTAAATACGGGGATTACATACCATTTCTTGCGCATTACGGTTCGAACACTCGAACACCTATACGGATTCTACAGCACAGTGGCAGATATGTAAATACGGGGTTTCCATACCAATTCTTGCGCATTACGGTTCGAACACTCGAACACCTATACGGATCATTCTGCACAGTGGCAGATATGTAAATACGGGGTTTACATACCATTTCTTGCGCATTACGGTTCGAACACCCGAACACCTATACGGATTCTCTTGCACAGTGGCAGATATGTAAATACGGGGTTTACATACCATTTCTTGCGCATTACGGTTCGAACACTCGAACACCTATACGGATTCTCCTGCACAATGGCAGATATGTAAATACGGGGTTTCCATACCAATTCTTGCGCATTATGGTTCGAACACTCGAACACCTATACGGATTATCCTGCACAGAGGCAGATGTGTAAATACGGGGTTTACATACCATTTCTTGCGCATTACGGTTCGAACACCCGAACACCTATACGGATTCTCCTGCACAGTGGCAGATATGTAAATACGGGGTTTACATACCATTTCTTGCGCATTACGGTTCGAACACTCGAACACCTATACGGATTCACCTACATAGTGGCAGATATGTAAATACGGGGTTTCCGTACCAATTCTTGCGCATTACGGTTCGAACACCCGAACACCTATACGGATTGTCCTGCACAGTGGCAGATATGTAAATACGGGGTTTACGTACCATTTCTTGCGCATTACGGTTCGAACACTCGAACACCTATACGGATTCTCCTGCACCGTGGCAGATATGTAAATACGAGGTTTCCATACCAATTCTTGCGCATTACAGTTCGAACACCCAAACACATATACGGATTCTCCTGCACAGTGGCAGATATGTAAATACGGGGTTTACATACCATTTCTTGCGCATTACGGTTTGAACACTCGAACACCTATACGGATTCTCCTGCACAGTGGCAGATATGTAAATACGGGGTTTCGATACCAATTCTTGCGCATTACGGTTCGAACACTCGAACACCTATACGGATTCTCCTGCACAGTGGCAGATATGTAAATACGGGGTTTACATACCATTTCTTGCGCATTACGGTTCGAACACTCGAACACCTATACGGATTCTCCTGCACAGTGGCAGATATGTAAATACGGGGTTTCCATAGCAATTCTTGCGCATTACTGTTCGAACACCCGAACACCTATACGGATTCTCCTGCACAGTGGCAGATATGTAAATACGGAGTTTACATACCATTTCTTGCACATTACGGTTCGAACACCCGAACACCTATACGGATTCTCCTGCACAGTGGCAGATATGTAAATACGGGGTTTACATACCATTTCTTGCGCATTACGGTTCGAACACTCGAACACCTATACGGATTCTCCAGCACAGTGGCAGATATGTAAATACGGGGTTTCCATACCAATTCTTGCGCATTACGGTTCGAACACTCGAACACCTATACGGATCATTCTGCACAGTGGCAGATATGTAAATACGGGGTTTACATACCATTTCTTGCGCATTACGGTTCGAACACCCGAACAACTATACGGATTCTCTTGCACAGTGGCAGATATGTAAATACGGGGTTTACATACCATTTCTTGCGCATTACGGTTCGAACACCCGAACACCTATACGGATTATCCTGCACAGTGGCAGATATGTAAATACGGGGTTTACATACCATTTCTTGCGCATTACGGTTCGAACACTCGAACACCTATACGGATTCTCCTACACAGTGGCAGATATGTAAATACGGGGTTTCCGTACCAATTCTTGCGCATTACGGTTCGAACACCCGAACACCTATACGGATTCTCCTGCACAGTGGCAGATATGTAAATACGGGGATTACATACCATTTCTTGCGCATTACGGTTCGAACACTCGAACACCTATACGGATTCTCCAGCACAGTGGCAGATATGTAAATACGGGGTTTCCATACCAATTCTTGCGCATTACGGTTCGAACACTCGAACACCTATACGGATTCTCCTGCACAGTGGCAGATATGTAAATACGGGGTTTCCATAGCAATTCTTGCGCATTACGGTTCGAACACCCGAACACCTATACGGATTCTCCTGCACAGTGGCAGATATGTAAATACGGAGTTTACATACCATTTCTTGCGCATTACGGTTTGAACACCCGAACACCTATACGGATTCTGCTGCACAGTGGCAGATATGTAAATACGGGGTTTACATACCATTTCTTGCGCATTACGGTTCGAACACTCGAACACCTATACGGATTCTCCAGCACAGTGGTAGATATGTAAATACGGGGTTTCCATACCAATTCTTGCGCATTACGGTTCGAACACTCGAACACCTATACGGATCATTCTGCACAGTGGCAGATATGTAAATACGGGGTTTACATACCATTTCTTGCGCATTACGGTTCGAACACCCGAACAACTATACGGATTCTCTTGCACAGTGGCAGATATGTAAATACGGGGTTTACATACCATTTCTTGCGCATTACGGTTCGAACACTCGAACACCTATACGGATTATCCTGCACAGTGGCAGATATGTAAATACGGGGTTTACATACCATTTCTTGCGCATTACGGTTCGAACACTCGAACACCTATACGAATTCTCCTACACAGTGGCAGATATGTAAATACGGAGTTTCCGTACCAATTCTTGCGCATTACAGTTCGAACACCCGAACACCTATACGGATTCTCCTGCACAGTGGCAGATATGTAAATACGGGGATTACATACCATTTCTTGCGCATTACGGTTCGAACACTCGAACACCTATACGGATTCTCCAGCACAGTGGCAGATATGTAAATACGGGGTTTCCATACCAATTCTTGCGCATTACGGTTCGAACACTCGAACACCTATACGGATCATTCTGCACAGTGGCAGATATGTAAATACGGGGTTTACATACCATTTCTTGCGCATTACGGTTCGAACACCCGAACACCTATACGGATTCTCTTGCACAGTGGCAGATATGTAAATACGGGGTTTACATACCATTTCTTGCGCATTACGGTTCGAACACTCGAACACCTATACGGATTCTCCTGCACAGTGGCAGATATGTAAATACGAGGTTTCCATACCAATTCTTGCGCATTACGGTTCGAACACCCAAACACATATACGGATTCTCCTACACAGTGGCAGATATGTAAATACGGAGTTTACATACCATTTCTTGCGCATTACGGTTCGAACACCCGAACACCTATACGGATTCTCCTGCACAGTGGCAGATATGTAAATACGGGGTTTACATACCATTTCTTGCGCATTACGGTTCGAACACTCGAACACCTATACGGATTCTCCAGCATAGTGGTAGATATGTAAATAAGGGGTTTCCATACCAATTCTTGCGCATTACGGTTCGAACACTCGAACACCTATACGGATCATTCTGCACAGTGGCAGATATGTAAATACGGGGTTTACATACCATTTCTTGCGCATTACGGTTCGAACACCCGAACAACTATACGGATTCTCTTGCACAGTGGCAGATATGTAAATACGGGGTTTACATACCATTTCTTGCGCATTACGGTTCGAACACTCGAACACCTATACGGATTATCCTGCACAGTGGCAGATATGTAAATACGGGGTTTACATACCATTTCTTGCGCATTACGGTTCGAACACTCGAACACCTATACGGATTCTCCTACACAGTGGCAGATATGTAAATACGGGGTTTCCGTACCAATTCTTGCGCATTACGGTTCGAACACCCGAACACCTATACGGATTCTCCTGCACAGTGGCAGATATGTAAATACGGGGATTACATACCATTTCTTGCGCATTACGGTTCGAACACTCGAACACCTATACGGATTCTCCAGCACAGTGGCAGATATGTAAATACGGGGTTTCCATACCAATTCTTGCGCATTACGGTTCGAACACTCGAACACCTATACGGATCATTCTGCACAGTGGCAGATATGTAAATACGGGGTTTACATACCATTTCTTGCGCATTACGGTTCGAACACCCGAACACCTATACGGATTCTCTTGCACAGTGGCAGATATGTAAATACGGGGTTTACATACCATTTCTTGCGCATTACGGTTCGAACACTCGAACACCTATACGGATTCTCCTGCACAGTGGCAGATATGTAAATACGAGGTTTCCATACCAATTCTTGCGCATTACGGTTCGAACACCCAAACACATATACGGATTCTCCTGCACAGTGGCAGATATGTAAATACGGAGTTTACATACCATTTCTTGCGCATTACGGTTCGAACACCCGAACACCTATACGGATTCTCCTGCACAGTGGCAGATATGTAAATACGGGGTTTACATACCATTTCTTGCGCATTACGGTTCGAACACTCGAACACCTATACGGATTCTCCAGCATAGTGGTAGATATGTAAATAAGGGGTTTCCATACCAATTCTTGCGCATTACGGTTCGAACACTCGAACACCTATACGGATCATTCTGCACAGTGGCAGATATGTAAATACGGGGTTTACATACCATTTCTTGCGCATTACGGTTCGAACACCCGAACAACTATACGGATTCTCTTGCACAGTGGCAGATATGTAAATACGGGGTTTACATACCATTTCTTGCGCATTACGGTTCGAACACTCGAACACCTATACGGATTATCCTGCACAGTGGCAGATATGTAAATACGGGGTTTACATACCATTTCTTGCGCATTACGGTTCGAACACTCGAACACCTATACGGATTCTCCTACACAGTGGCAGATATGTAAATACGGGGTTTCCGTACCAATTCTTGCGCATTACGGTTCGAACACCCGAACACCTATACGGATTCTCCTGCACAGTGGCAGATATGTAAATACGGGGATTACATACCATTTCTTGCGCATTACGGTTCGAACACTCGAACACCTATACGGATTCTCCAGCACAGTGGCAGATATGTAAATACGGGGTTTCCATACCAATTCTTGCGCATTACGGTTCGAACACTCGAACACCTATACGGATCATTCTGCACAGTGGCAGATATGTAAATACGGGGTTTACATACCATTTCTTGCGCATTACGGTTCGAACACCCGAACACCTATACGGATTCTCTTGCACAGTGGCAGATATGTAAATACGGGGTTTACATACCATTTCTTGCGCATTACGGTTCGAACACTCGAACACCTATACGGATTCTCCTGCACAGTGGCAGATATGTAAATACGAGGTTTCCATACCAATTCTTGCGCATTACGGTTCGAACACCCAAACACATATACGGATTCTCCTGCACAGTGGCAGATATGTAAATACGGAGTTTACATACCATTTCTTGCGCATTACGGTTCGAACACCCGAACACCTATACGGATTCTCCTGCACAGTGGCAGATATGTAAATACGGGGTTTACATACCATTTCTTGCGCATTACGGTTCGAACACTCGAACACCTATACGGATTCTCCAGCACAGTGGTAGATATGTAAATACGGGGTTTCCATACCAAATCTTGCGCATTACGGTTCGAACACTCGAACACCTATACGGATCATTCTGCACAGTGGCAGATATGTAAATACGGGGTTTACATACCATTTCTTGCGCATTACGGTTCGAACACCCGAACAACTATACGGATTCTCTTGCACAGTGGCAGATATGTAAATACGGGGTTTACATACCATTTCTTGCGCATTACGGTTCGAACACTCGAACACCTATACGGATTATCCTGCACAGTGGCAGATATGTAAATACGGGGTTTACATACCATTTCTTGCGCATTACGGTTCGAACACTCGAACACCTATACGGATTTTCCTACACAGTGGCAGATATGTAAATACGGGGTTTCCGTACCAATTCTTGCGCATTACGGTTCGAACACCCGAACACCTATACGGATTCTCCTGCACAGTGGCAGATATGTAAATACGGGGATTACATACCATTTCTTGCGCATTACGGTTCGAACACTCGAACACCTATACGGATTCTCCAGCACAGTGGCAGATATGTAAATACGGGGTTTCCATACCAATTCTTGCGCTTTACGGTTCGAACACTCGAACACCTATACGGATCATTCTGCACAGTGGCAGATATGTAAATACGGGGTTTACATACCATTTCTTGCGCATTACGGTTCGAACACCCGAACACCTATACGGATTCTCTTGCACAGTGGCAGATATGTAAATACGGGGTTTACATACCATTTCTTGCGCATTACGGTTCGAACACTCGAACACCTATACGGATTCTCCTGCACAGTGGCAGATATGTAAATACGAGGTTTCCATACCAATTCTTGCGCATTACGGTTCGAACACCCAAACACATATACGGATTCTCCTGCACAGTGGCAGATATGTAAATACGGGGTTTACATACCATTTCTTGCGCATTACGGTTTGAACACTCGAACACCTATACGGATTCTCCTGCACAGTGGCAGATATGTAAATACGGGGTTTCGATACCAATTCTTGCGCATTACGGTTCGAACACTCGAACACCTATACGGATTCTCCTGCACAATGGCAGATATGTAAATACGGGGTTTACATAGCATTTCTTGCGCATTACGGTTCGAACACTCGAACACCTATACGGATTCTCCTGCACAGTGGCAGATATGTAAATACGGGGTTTCCATAGCAATTCTTGCGCATTACGGTTCGAACACCCGAACACCTATACGGATTCTCCGGCACAGTGGCAGATATGTAAATACGGAGTTTACATACCATTTCTTGCGCATTACGGTTCGAACACCCGAACACCTATACGGATTCTCCTGCACAGTGGCAGATATGTAAATACGGGGTTTATATACCATTTCTTGCGCATTACGGTTCGAACACTCGAACACCTATACGGATTCTCCAGCACAGTGGCAGATATGTAAATACGGGGTTTCCATACCAATTCTTGCGCATTACGGTTCGAACACTCGAACACCTATACGGATCATTCTGCACAGTGGCAGATATGTAAATACGGGGTTTACATACCATTTCTTGCGCATTACGGTTCGAACACCCGAACAACTATACGGATTCTCTTGCACAGTGGCAGATATGTAAATACGGGGTTTAGATACCATTTCTTGCGCATTACGGTTCGAACACTCGAACACCTATACGGATTATCCTGCACAGTGGCAGATATGTAAATACGGGGTTTACATACCATTTCTTGCGCATTACGGTTCGAACACTCGAACACCTATACGAATTCTCCTACACAGTGGCAGATATGTAAATACGGGGTTTCCGTACCAATTCTTGCGCATTACGGTTCCAACACCCGAACACCTATACGGATTCTCCTGCACAGTGGCAGATATGTAAATACGGGGATTACATACCATTTCTTGCGCATTACGGTTCGAACACTCGAACACCTATACGGATTCTCCAGCACAGTGGCAGATATGTAAATACGGGGTTTCCATACCAATTCTTGCGCATTACGGTTCGAACACTCGAACACCTATACGGATCATTCTGCACAGTGGCAGATATGTAAATACGGGGTTTACATACCATTTCTTGCGCATTACGGTTCGAACACCCGAACACCTATACGGATTCTCTTGCACAGTGGCAGATATGTAAATACGGGGTTTACATACCATTTCTTGCGCATTACGGTTCGAACACTCGAACACCTATACGGATTCTCCTGCACAGTGGCAGATATGTAAATACGAGGTTTCCATACCAATTCTTGCGCATTACGGTTCGAACACCCAAACACATATACGGATTCTCCTGCACAGTGGCAGATATGTAAATACGGGGTTTACATACCATTTCTTGCGCATTACGGTTTGAACACTCGAACACCTATACGGATTCTCCTGCACAGTGGCAGATATGTAAATACGGGGTTTCGATACCAATTCTTGCGCATTACGGTTCGAACACTCGAACACCTATACGGATTCTCCTGCACAATGGCAGATATGTAAATACGGGGTTTACATACCATTTCTTGCGCATTACGGTTCGAACACTCGAACACCTATACGGATTCTCCTGCACAGTGGCAGATATGTAAATACGGGGTTTCCATAGCAATTCTTGCGCATTACGGTTCGAACACCCGAACACCTATACGGATTCTCCTGCACAGTGGCAGATATGTAAATACGGAGTTTACATACCATTTCTTGCGCATTACGGTTCGAACACCTGAACACCTATACGGATTCTCCTGCACAGTGGCAGATATGTAAATACGGGGTTTACATACCATTTCTTGCGCATTACGGTTCGAACACTCGAACACCTATACGGATTCTCCAGCACAGTGGCAGATATGTAAATACGGGGTTTCCATGCCAATTCTTGCGCATTACGGTTCGAACACTCGAACACCTATACGGATCATTCTGCACAGTGGCAGATATGTAAATACGGGGTTTACATACCATTTCTTGCGCATTACGGTTCGAACACCCGAACAACTATACGGATTCTCTTGCACAGTGGCAGATATGTAAATACGGGGTTTACATACCATTTCTTGCGCATTACGGTTCGAACACTCGAACACCTATACGGATTATCCTGCACAGTGGCAGATATGTAAATACGGGGTTTACATACCATTTCTTGCGCATTACGGTTCGAACACTCGAACACCTATACGAATTCTCCTACACAGTGGCAGATATGTAAATACGGGGTTTCCGTACCAATTCTTGCGCATTACGGTTCGAACACCCGAACACCTATACGGATTCTCCTGCACAGTGGCAGATATGTAAATACGGGGATTACATACCATTTCTTGCGCATTACGGTTCGAACACTCGAACACCTATACGGATTCTCCAGCACAGTGGCAGATATGTAAATACGGGGTTTCCATACCAATTCTTGCGCATTACGGTTCGAACACTCGAACACCTATACGGATCATTCTGCACAGTGGCAGATATGTAAATACGGGGTTTACATACCATTTCTTGCGCATTACGGTTCGAACACCCGAACACCTATACGGATTCTCTTGCACAGTGGCAGATATGTAAATACGGGGTTTACATACCATTTCTTGCGCATTACGGTTCGAACACTCGAACACCTATACGGATTCTCCTGCACAGTGGCAGATATGTAAATACGAGGTTTCCATACCAATTCTTGCGCATTACGGTTCGAACACCCAAACACATATACGGATTCTCCTGCACAGTGGCAGATATGTAAATACGGGGTTTACATACCATTTCTTGCGCATTACGGTTTGAACACTCGAACACCTATACGGATTCTCCTGCACAGTGGCAGATATGTGAATACGGGGTTTCGATACCAATTCTTGCGCATTACGGTTCGAACACTCGAACACCTATACGGATTCTCCTGCACAATGGCAGATATGTAAATACGGGGTTTACATACCATTTCTTGCGCATTACGGTTCGAACACTCGAACACCTATACGGATTCTCCTGCACAGTGGCAGATATGTAAATACGGGGTTTCCATAGCAATTCTTGCGCATTACGGTTCGAACACCCGAACACCTATACGGATTCTCCTGCACAGTGGCAGATATGTAAATACGGAGTTTACATACCATTTCTTGCGCATTACGGTTCGAACACCCGAACACCTATACGGATTCTCCTGCACAGTGGCAGATATGTAAATACGGGGTTTACATACCATTTCTTGCGCATTACGGTTCGAACACTCGAACACCTATACGGATTCTCCAGCACAGTGGCAGATATGTAAATACGGGGTTTCCATGCCAATTCTTGCGCATTACGGTTCGAACACTCGAACACCTATACGGATCATTCTGCACAGTGGCAGATATGTAAATACGGGGTTTACATACCATTTCTTGCGCATTACGGTTCGAACACCCGAACAACTATACGGATTCTCTTGCACAGTGGCAGATATGTAAATACGGGGTTTACATACCATTTCTTGCGCATTACGGTTCGAACACTCGAACACCTATGCGGATTATCCTGCACAGTGGCAGATATGTAAATACGGGGTTTACATACCATTTCTTGCGCATTACGGTTCGAACACTCGAACACCTATACGGATTCTCCTACACAGTGGCAGATATGTAAATACGGGGTTTCCGTACCAATTCTTGCGCATTACGGTTCGAACACCCGAACACCTATACGGATTCTCCTGCACAGTGGCAGATATGTAAATACGGGGATTACATACCATTTCTTGCGCATTACGGTTCGAACACTCGAACACCTATACGGATTCTCCAGCACAGTGGCAGATATGTAAATACGGGGTTTCCATACCAATTCTTGCGCATTACGGTTCGAACACTCGAACACCTATACGGATCATTCTGCACAGTGGCAGATATGTAAATACGGGGTTTACATACCATTTCTTGCGCATTACGGTTCGAACACCCGAACACCTATACGGATTCTCTTGCACAGTGGCAGATATGTAAATACGGGGTTTACATACCATTTCTTGCGCATTACGGTTCGAACACTCGAACACCTATACGGATTCTCCTGCACAGTGGCAGATATGTAAATACGAGGTTTCCATACCAATTCTTGCGCATTACGGTTCGAACACTCGAACACCTATACGGATTCTCCTGCACAGTGGCAGATATGTAAATACGAGGTTTCCATACCAATTCTTGCGCATTACGGTTCGAACACCCAAACACATATACGGATTCTCCTGCACAGTGGCAGATATGTAAATACGGAGTTTACATACCATTTCTTGCGCATTACGGTTCGAACACCCGAACACCTATACGGATTCTCCTGCACAGTGGCAGATATGTAAATACGGGGTTTACATATCATTTCTTGCGCATTACGGTTCGAACACTCGAACACCTATACGGATTCTCCAGCACAGTGGTAGATATGTAAATACGGGGTTTCCATACCAATTCTTGCGCATTACGGTTCGAACACTCGAACACCTATACGGATCATTCTGCACAGTGGCAGATATGTAAATACGGGGTTTACATACCATTTCTTGCGCATTACGGTTCGAACACCCGAACAACTATACGGATTCTCTTGCACAGTGGCAGATATGTAAATACGGGGTTTACATACCATTTCTTGCGCATTACGGTTGGAACACTCGAACACCTATACGGATTATCCTGCACAGTGGCAGATATGTAAATACGGGGTTTACATACCATTTCTTGCGCATTACGGTTCGAACACTCGAACACCTATACGGATTCTCCTACACAGTGGCAGATATGTAAATACGGGGTTTCCGTACCAATTCTTGCGCATTACGGTTCGAACACCCGAACACCTATACGGATTCTCCTGCACAGTGGCAGATATGTAAATACGGGGATTACATACCATTTCTTGCGCATTACGGTTCGAACACTCGAACACCTATACGGATTCTCCAGCACAGTGGCAGATATGTAAATACGGGGTTTCCATACCAATTCTTGCGCATTACGGTTCGAACACTCGAACACCTATACGGATCATTCTGCACAGTGGCAGATATGTAAATACGGGGTTTACATACCATTTCTTGCGCATTACGGTTCGAACACCCGAACACCTATACGGATTCTCTTGCACAGTGGCAGATATGTAAATACGGGGTTTACATACCATTTCTTGCGCATTACGGTTCGAACACTCGAACACCTATACGGATTCTCCTGCACAGTGGCAGATATGTAAATACGAGGTTTCCATACCAATTCTTGCGCATTACGGTTCGAACACCCGAACACATATACGGATTCTCCTGCACAGTGGCAGATATGTGAATACGGGGTTTACATACCATTTCTTGCGCATTACGGTTTGAACACTCGAACACCTATACGGATTCTCCTGCACAGTGGCAGATATGTAAATACGGGGTTTCGATACCAATTCTTGCGCATTACGGTTCGAACACTCGAACACCTATACGGATTCTCCTGCACAATGGCAGATATGTAAATACGGAGTTTACATACCATTTCTTGCGCATTACGGTTCGAACACTCGAACACCTATACGGATTCTCCTGCACAGTGACAGATATGTAAATACGGGGTTTCCATAGCAATTCTTGCGCATTACGGTTCGAACACCCGAACACCTATACGGATTCTCTTGCACAGTGGCAGATATGTAAATACGGGGTTTACATACCATTTCTTGCGCATTACGGTTCGAACACTCGAACACCTATACGGATTCTCCTGCACAGTGGCAGATATGTAAATACGAGGTTTCCATACCAATTCTTGCGCATTACGGTTCGAACACCCAAACACATATACGGATTCTCCTCCACAGTGGCAGATATGTAAATACGGGGTTTACATACCATTTCTTGCGCATTACGGTTTGAACACTCGAACACCTATACGGATTCTCCTGCACAGTGGCAGATATGTAAATACGGGGTTTCGATACCAATTCTTGCGCATTACGGTTCGAACACTCGAACACCTATACGGATTCTCCTGCACAATGGCAGATATGTAAATACGGGGTTTACATACCATTTCTTGCGCATTACGGTTCGAACACTCGAACACCTATACGGATTCTCCAGCACAGTGGCAGATATGTAAATACGGGGTTTCCATACCAATTCTTGCGCATTACGGTTCGAACACTCGAACACCTATACGGATCATTCTGCACAGTGGCAGATATGTAAATACGGGGTTTACATACCATTTCTTGCGCATTACGGTTCGAACACCCGAACACCTATACGGATTCTCTTGCACAGTGGCAGATATGTAAATACGGGGTTTACATACCATTTCTTGCGCATTACGGTTCGAACACTCGAACACCTATACGGAGTCTCCTGCACAGTGGCAGATATGTAAATACGAGGTTTCCATACCAATTCTTGCGCATTACGGTTCGAACACCCAAACACATATACGGATTCTCCTGCACAGTGGCAGATATGTAAATACGGGGTTTACATACCATTTCTTGCGCATTACGGTTTGAACACTCGAACACCTATACGGATTCTCCTGCACAGTGGCAGATATGTAAATACGGGGTTTCGATACCAATTCTTGCGCATTACGGTTCGAACACTCGAACACCTATACGGATTCTCCTGCACAATGGCAGATATGTAAATACGGGGTTTACATACCATTTCTTGCGCATTACGGTTCGAACACTCGAACACCTATACGGATTCTCCTGCACAGTGGCAGATATGTAAATACGGGGTTTCCATAGCAATTCTTGCGCATTACGGTTCGAACACCCGAACACCTATACGGATTCTCCTGCACAGTGGCAGATATGTAAATACGGAGTTTACATACCATTTCTTGCGCATTACGGTTCGAACACCCGAACACCTATACGGATTCTCCTGCACAGTGGTAGATATGTAAATACGGGGTTTACATACCATTTCTTGCGCATTACGGTTCGAACACTCGAACACCTATACGGATTCTCCAGCACAGTGGCAGATATGTAAATACGGGGTTTCCATACCAATTCTTGCGCATTACGGTTCGAACACTCGAACACCTATACGGATCATTCTGCACAGTGGCAGATATGTAAATACGGGGTTTACATACCATTTCTTGCGCATTACGGTTCGAACACCCGAACAACTATACGGATTCTCTTGCACAGTGGCAGATATGTAAATACGGGGTTTACATACCATTTCTTGCGCATTACGGTTCGAACACTCGAACACCTATACGGATTATCCTGCACAGTGGCAGATATGTAAATACGGGGTTTACATACCATTTCTTGCGCATTACGGTTCGAACACTCGAACACCTATACGGATTCTCCTACACAGTGGCAGATATGTAAATACGGGATTTCCGTACCAATTCTTGCGCATTACGGTTCGAACACCCGAACACCTATACGGATTCTCCTGCACAGTGGCAGATATGTAAATACGGGGATTACATACCATTTCTTGCGCATTACGGTTCGAACACTCGAACACCTATACGGATTCTCCAGCACAGTGGCAGATATGTAAATACGGGGTTTCCATACCAATTCTTGCGCATTACGGTTCGAACACTCGAACACCTATACGGATCATTCTGCACAGTGGCAGATATGTAAATACGGGGTTTACATACCATTTCTTGCGCATTACGGTTCGAACACCCGAACACCTATACGGATTCTCTTGCACAGTGGCAGATATGTAAATACGGGGTTTACATACCATTTCTTGCGCATTACGGTTCGAACACTCGAACACCTATACGGATTCTCCTGCACAGTGGCAGATATGTAAATACGAGGTTTCCATACCAATTCTTGCGCATTACGGTTCGAACACCCAAACACATATACGGATTCTCCTGCACAGTGGCAGATATGTAAATACGGGGTTTACATACCATTTCTTGCGCATTACGGTTTGAACACTCGAACACCTATACGGATTCTCCTGCACAGTGGCAGATATGTAAATACGGGGTTTCGATACCAATTCTTGCGCATTACGGTTCGAACACTCGAACACCTATACGGATTCTCCTGCACAATGCCAGATATGTAAATACGGGGTTTACATACCATTTCTTGCGCATTACGGTTCGAACACTCGAACACCTATACGGATTCTACTGCACAGTGGCAGATATGTAAATACGGGGTTTCCATACCAATTCTTGCGCATTACGGTTCGAACACCCGAACACCTATACGGATTCTCCTGCACAGTGGCAGATATGTAAATACGGAGTTTACATACCATTTCTTGCGCATTACGGTTCGAACACCCGAACACCTATACGGATTCTCCTGCACAGTGGCAGATATGTAAATACGGGGATTACATACCATTTCTTGCGCATTACGGTTCGAACACTCGAACACCTATACGGATTCTCCAGCACAGTGGCAGATATGTAAATACGGGGTTTCCATACCAATTCTTGCGCATTACGGTTCGAACACTCGAACACCTATACGGATCATTCTGCACAGCGGCAGATATGTAAATACGGGGTTTACATACCATTTCTTGCGCATTACGGTTCGAACACCCGAACACCTATACGGATTCTCTTGCACAGTGGCAGATATGTAAATACGGGGTTTACATACCATTTCTTGCGCATTACGGTTCGAACACTCGAACACCTATACGGATTCTCCTGCACAGTGGCAGATATGTAAATACGAGGTTTCCATACCAATTCTTGCGCATTACGGTTCGAACACCCAAACACATATATGGATTCTCCTGCACAGTGGCAGATATGTAAATACGGGGTTTACATACCATTTCTTGCGCATTACGGTTTGAACACTCGAACACCTATACGGATTCTCCTGCACAGTGGCAGATATGTAAATACGGGGTTTCGATACCAATTCTTGCGCATTACGGTTCGAACACTCGAACACCTATACGGATTCTCCTGCACAATGGCAGATATGTAAATACGGGGTTTACATACCATTTCTTGCGCATTACGGTTCGAACACTCGAACACCTATACGGATTCTCCTGCACAGTGGCAGATATGTAAATACGGGGTTTCCATACCAATTTTTGCGCATTACGGTTCGAACACCCGAACACCTATACGGATTCTCCTGCACAGTGGCAGATATGTAAATACGGAGTTTACATACCATTTCTTGCGCATTACGGTTCGAACACCCGAACACCTATACGGATTCTCCTGCACAGTGGCAGATATGTAAATACGGGGTTTACATACCATTTCTTGCGCATTACGGTTCGAACACTCGAACACCTATACGGATTCTCCAGCACAGTGGCAGATATGTAAATACGGGGTTTCCATACCAATTCTTGCGCATTACGGTTCGAACACTCGAACACCTATACGGATCATTCTGCACAGTGGCAGATATGTAAATACGGGGTTTACATACCATTTCTTGCGCATTACGGTTCGAACACTCGAACACCTATACGGATTCTCCTACACAGTGGCAGATATGTAAATACGGGGTTTCCGTACCAATTCTTGCGCATTACGGTTCTAACACCCGAACACCTATACGGATTCTCCTGCACAGTGGCAGATATGTAAATACGGGGATTACATACCATTTCTTGCGCATTACGGTTCGAACACTCGAACACCTATACGGATTCTCCAGCACAGTGGCAGATATGTAAATACGGGGTTTCCATACCAATTCTTGCGCATTACGGTTCGAACACTCGAACACCTATACCGATCATTCTGCACAGTGGCAGATATGTAAATACGGGGTTTACATACCATTTCTTGCGCATTACGGTTCGAACACCAGAACACCTATACGGATTCTCTTGCACAGTGGCAGATATGTAAATACGGGGTTTACATACCATTTCTTGCGCATTACGGTTCGAACACTCGAACACCTATACGGATTCTCCTGCACAGTGGCAGATATGTAAATACGGGGTTTCCATACTAATTCTTGCGCATTACGGTTCGAACACTCGAACACCTATACGGATTATCCTGCACAGTGGCAGATGTGTAAATACGGGGTTTACATACCATTTCTTGCGCATTACGGTTCGAACACCCGAACACCTATACGGATTCTCCTGCACAGTGGCAGATATGTAAATACGGGGTTTACATACCATTTCTTGCGCATTACGGTTCGAACACTCGAACACCTATACGGATTCTCCTACACAGTGGCAGATATGTAAATTCGGGGTTTCCGTACCAATTCTTGCGCATTACGGTTCGAACACCCGAACACCTATACGGATTCTCCTGCACAGTGGCAGATATGTAAATACGGGGTTTACGTACCATTTCTTGCGCATTACGGTTCGAACACTCGGACACCTATACGGATTCTCCTGCACAGTGGCAGATATGTAAATACGAGGTTTCCATACCAATTCTTGCGCATTACGGTTCGAACACCCAAACACATATACGGATTCTCCTGCACAGTGGCAGATATGTAAATACGGGGTTTACATACCATTTCTTGCGCATTACGGTTTGAACACTCGAACACCTATACGGATTCTCCTGCACAGTGGCAGATATGTAAATACGGGGTTTCGATACCAATTCTTGCGCATTACGGTTCGAACACTCGAACACCTACACGGATCCTCCTGCACAGTGGCAGATATGTAAATACGGGGTTTACATACCATTTCTTGCGCATTACGGTTCGAACACGCGAACACCTATACGGATTCTCCTGCACAGTGGCAGATATGTAAATACGGGGTTTCCATACCAATTCTTGCGCATTACGGTTCGAACACCCGAACACCTATACGGATTCTCCTGCACAGTGGCAGATATGTAAATACGGAGTTTACATACCATTTCTTGCGCATTACGGTTCGAACACCCGAACACCTATACGGATTCTCCTGCACAGTGGCCGATATGTAAATACGGGGTTTACATACCATTTCTTGCGCATTACGGTTCGAACACTCGAACACCTATACGGATTCTCCAGCACAGTGGCAGATATGTAAATACGGGGTTTCCATACCAATTCTTGCGCATTACGGTTCGAACACTCGAACACCTATACGGATTCTCCTACACAGTGGCAGATATGTAAATACGGGGTTTCCGTACCAATTCTTGCGCATTACGGTTCGAACACCCGAACACCTATACGGATTCTCTTGCACAGTGGCAGATATGTAAATACGGGGTTTACGTACCATTTCTTGCGCATTACGGTTCGAACACTCGAACACCTATACGGATTATCCTGCACAGTGGCAGATATGTAAATACGAGGTTTCCATACCAATTCTTGCGCGTTACGGTTCGAACACCCAAACACATATACGGATTCTCCTGCACAGTGGCAGATATGTAAATACGGGGTTTACATACCAATTCTTGCGCATTACGGTTCGAACACCCGAACACCTATACGGATTCTCCTGCACAGTGGCAGATATGTAAATACGGGGTTTCGATACCATTTCTTGCGCATTACGGTTCGAACACTCGAACACCTATACGGATTCTCCAGCACAGTGGCAGATATGTAAATACGGGGTTTACATACCAATTCTTGCGCATTACGGTTCGAACACTCGAACACCTATACGGATTCTCCTGCACAGTGGCAGATATGTAAATACGGGGTTCCCATACCAATTCTTGCGCATTACGGTTCGAACACCCGAACACCTATACGGATTCTCCTGCACAGTGGCAGATATGTAAATATGGAGTTTACATACCATTTCTTGCACATTACGGTTCGAACACCCGAACACCTATACGGATTCTCCTGCACAGTGGCAGATATGCAAATACGGGGTTTCCATACCAATTCTTGCGCATTACGGTTCGAACACTCGAACACCTATACGGATTCTCCAGCACAGTGGCAGATGTGTAAATACGGGGTTTACATACCATTTCTTGCGCATTACGGTTCGAACACCCGAACACCTATACGGATTCTCCTGCACAGTGGCAGATATGTAAATACGGGGTTTACATACCATTTCTTGCGCATTACGGTTCGAACACTCGAACACCTATACGGATTCTCCTACACAGTGGCAGATATGTAAATACGGGGTTTCCGTACCAATTCTTGCACATTACGGTTCGAACACCCGAACACCTATACGGATTCTCCTGCACACTGTGGCAGATATGTAAATACGGGGATTACATACCTTTTCTTGCGCATTACGGTTCGAACACTCGAACAGCTATACGGATTCTCCAGCACAGTGGCAGATATGTAAATACGGGGTTTCCATACCAATTCTTGCGCATTACGGTTCGAACACTCGAACACCTATACGGATCATTCTGCACAGTGGCAGATATGTAAATACGGGGTTTACATACCATTTCTTGCGCATTACGGTTCGAACACCCGAACACCTATACGGATTCTCTTGCACTGTGGCAGATATGTAAATACGGGGTTTACATACCATTTCTTGCGCATTACGGTTCGAACACTCGAACACCTATACGGATTCTCCTGCACAGTAGCAGATATGTAAATACGGGGTTTCCATACCAATTCTTGCGCATTACGGTTCGAACACTCGAACACCTATACGGATTATCCTGCACAGTGGCAGATGTGTAAATACGGGGTTTACATACCATTTCTTGCGCATTACGGTTCGAACACCCGAACACCTATACGGATTCTCCTGCACAGTGGCAGATATGTAAATACGGGGTTTACATACCATTTCTTGCGCATTACGGTTCGAACACTCGAACACCTATACGGATTCTCCTACACAGTGGCAGATATGTAAATTCGGGGTTTCCGTACCAATTCTTGCGCATTACGGTTCGAACACCCGAACACCTATACGGATTCTCCTGCACAGTGGCAGATATGTAAATACGGGGTTTACGTACCATTTCTTGCGCATTACGGTTCGAACACTCGAACATCTATACGGATTCTCCTGCACAGTGGCAGATATGTAAATACGAGGTTTCCATACCAATTCTTGCGCATTACGGTTCGAACACCCAAACACATATACGGATTCTCCTGCACAGTGGCAGATATGTAAATACGGGGTTTACATACCATTTCTTGCGCATTACGGTTCGAACACTCGAACACCTATACGGATTCTCCAGCACAGTGGCAGATATGTAAATACGGGGTTTCCATACCAATTCTTGCGCATTACGGTTCGAACACTCGAACACCTATACGGATCATTCTGCAGAGTGGCAGATATGTAAATACGGGGTTTACATACCATTTCTTGCGCATTACGGTTCGAACACCCGAACACCTATACGGATTCTCTTGCACAGTGGCAGATATGTAAATACGGGGTTTACATACCATTTCTTGCGCATTACGGTTCGAACACTCGAACACCTATACGGATTCTCCTGCACAGTGGCAGATATGTAAATACGGGGTTTCCATACCAATTCTTGCGCATTACGGTTCGAACACTCGAACACCTATACGGATTATCCTGCACAGTGGCAGATGTGTCAATACGGGGTTTACATACCATTTCTTGCGCATTACGGTTCGAACACCCGAACACCTTTACGGATTCTCCTGCACAGTGGCAGATATGTAAATACGGGGTTTACATACCATTTCTTGCGCATTACGGTCCGAACACTCGAACACCTATACGGATTCTCCTACACAGTGGCAGATATGTAAATACGGGGTTTCCGTACCAATTCTTGCGCATTACGGTTCGAACACCCGAACACCTATACGGATTCTCCTGCACAGTGGCAGATATGTAAATACGGGGTTTACGTACCATTTCTTGCGCATTACGGTTCGAACACTCGAACATCTATACGGATTCTCCTGCACAGTGGCAGATATGTAAATACGAGGTTTCCATACCAATTCTTGCGCATTACGGTTCGAACACCCAAACACATATACGGATTCTCCTGCACAGTGGCAGATATGTAAATACGGGGTTTACATACCATTTCTTGCGCATTACGGTTTGAACACTCGAACACCTATACGGATTCTCCTGCACAGTGGCAGATATGTAAATACGGGGTTTCGATACCAATTCTTGCGCATTACGGTTCGAACACTCGAACACCTATACGGATTCTCCTGCACAGTGGCAGATATGTAAATACGGGGTTTCCATACCAATTCTTGCGCATTACGGTCCGAACACCCGAACACCTATACGGATTCTCCTGCACAGTGGCAGATATGTAAATACGGAGTTTACATACCATTTCTTGCGCATTACGGTTCAAACACCCGAACACCTATACGGATTCTCCTGCACAGTGGCAGATATGTAAATACGGGGTTTACATACCATTTCTTGCGCATTACGGTTCGAACACTCGAACACCTATACGGATTCTCCAGCACAGTGGCAGATATGTAAATACGGGGTTTCCATACCAATTCTTGCGCATTACGGTTCGAACACTCGAACACCTATACGGATCATTCTGCACAGTGGCAGATATGTAAATACGGGGTTTACATACCATTTCTTGCGCATTACGGTTCGAACACTCGAACACCTATACGGATTATCCTGCACGGTGGCAGATATGTAAATACGGGGTTTACATACCATTTCTTGCGCATTACGGTTCGAACACTCGAACACCTATACGGATTCTCCTACACAGTGGCAGATATGTAAATACGGGGTTTCCGTACCAATTCTTGCGCATTACGGTTCGAACACCCGAACACCTATACGGATTCTCCTGCACAGTGGCAGATATGTAAATACGGGGATTACATACCATTTCTTGCGCATTACGGTTCGAAGACTCGAACACCTATACGGATTCTCCAGCACAGTGGCAGATATGTAAATACGGGGTTTCCATACCAATTCTTGCGCATTACGGTTCGAACACTCGAACACCTATACGGATTCTCCTACACAGTGGCAGATATGTAAATACGGGGTTTACATACCATTTCTTGCACATTACGGTTCGAACACCCGAACACCTATACGGATTCTCTTGCACAGTGGCAGATATGTAAATACGGGGTCTACATACCATTTCTTGCGCATTACGGTTCGAACACTCGAACACCTATACGGATTCTCCTGCACAGTGGCAGATATGTAAATACGGGGTTTCCATACCAATTCTTGCGCATTACGGTTCGAACACTCGAACACCTATACGGATTATCCTGCACAGTGGCAGATGTGTAAATACGGGGTTTACATACCATTTCTTGCGCATTACGGTTCGAACACCCGAACACCTATACGGATTCTCCTGCACAGTGGCAGATATGTAAATACGGGGTTTACATACCATTTCTTGCGCATTACGGTTCGAACACTCGAACACCTATACGGATTCTCCTACACAGTGGCAGATATGTAAATTCGGGGTTTCCGTACCAATTCTTGCGCATTACGGTTCGAACACCCGAACACCTATACGGATTCTCCTGCACAGTGGCAGATATGTAAATACGGGGATTACATACCATTTCTTGCGCATTACGGTTCGAACACTCGAACACCTATACGGATTCTCCAGCACAGTGGCAGATATGTAAATACGGGGTTTCCATACCAATTCTTGCGCATTACGGTTCGAACACTCGAACACCTATACGGATCATTCTGCAGAGTGGCAGATATGTAAATACGGGGTTTACATACCATTTCTTGCGCATTACGGTTCGAACACCCGAACACCTATACGGATTCTCTTGCACAGTGGCAGATATGTAAATACGGGGTTTACATACCATTTCTTGCGCATTACGGTTCGAACACTCGAACACCTATACGGATTCTCCTGCACAGTGGCAGATATGTAAATACGGGGTTTCCATACCAATTCTTGCGCATTACGGTTCGAACACTCGAACACCTATACGGATTATCCTGCACAGTGGCAGATGTGTCAATACGGGGTTTACATACCATTTCTTGCGCATTACGGTTCGAACACCCGAACACCTTTACGGATTCTCCTGCACAGTGGCAGATATGTAAATACGGGGTTTACATACCATTTCTTGCGCATTACGGTTCGAACACTCGAACACCTATACGGATTCTCCTACACAGTGGCAGATATGTAAATACGGGGTTTCCGTACCAATTCTTGCGCATTACGGTTCGAACACCCGAACACCTATACGGATTCTCCTGCACAGTGGCAGATATGTAAATACGGGTTTACGTACCATTTCTTGCGCATTACGGTTCGAACACTCGAACACCTATACGGATTCTCCTGCACAGTGGCAGATATGTAAATACGAGGTTTACATACCAATTCTTGCGCATTACGGTTCGAACACCCAAACACATATACGGATTCTCCTGCACAGTGGCAGATATGTAAATACGGGGTTTACAAATCATTTCTTGCGCATTACGGTTTTAACACTCGAACACCTATACGGATTCTCCTGCACAGTGGCAGATATGTAAATACGGGGTTTCGATACCAATTCTTGCGCATTACGGTTCGAACACTCGAACACCTATACGGATTCTCCTGCACAGTGGCAGATATGTAAATACGGGGTTTACATACCATTTCTTGCGCATTACGGTTCGAACACTCGAACACCTATACGGATTCTCCTGCACAGTGGCAGATATGTAAATACGGGGTTTCCATACCAATTCTTGCGCATTTCGGTTCGAACACCCGAACACCTATACGGATTCTCTTGCACAGTGGCAGATATGTAAATACGGGGTTTACATACCATTTCTTGCGCATTACGGTTCGAACACTCGAACACCTATACGGATTCTCCTGCACAGTGGCAGATATGTAAATACGGGGTTTCCATACCAATTCTTCCGCATTACGGTTCGAACACTCGAACACCTATACGGATTATCCTGCACAGTGGCAGATGTGTAAATACGGGGTTTACATACCATTTCTTGCGCATTACGGTTCGAACACCCGAACACCTTTACGGATTCTCCTGCACAGTGGCAGATATGTAAATACGGGGTTTACATACCATTTCTTGCGCATTACGGTTCGAACACTCGAACACCTATACGGATTCTCCTACACAGTGGCAGATATGTAAATACGGGGTTTCCGTACCAATTCTTGCGCATTACGGTTCGAACACCCGAACACCTATACGGATTCTCCTGCACAGTGGCAGATATGTAAATACGGGGTTTACGTACCATTTCTTGCGCATTACGGTTCGAACACTCGAACACCTATACGGATTCTCCTGCACAGTGGCAGATATGTAAATACGAGGTTTACATACCAATTCTTGCGCATTACGGTTCGAACACCCAAACACATATACGGATTCTCCTGCACAGTGGCAGATATGTAAATACGGGGTTTACATATCATTTCTTGCGCATTACGGTTTTAACACTCGAACACCTATACGGATTCTCCTGCACAGTGGCAGATATGTAAATACGGGGTTTCGATACCAATTCTTGCGCATTACGGTTCGAACACTCGAACACCTATACGGATTCTCCTGCACAGTGGCAGATATGTAAATACGGGGTTTACATACCATTTCTTGCGCATTACGGTTCGAACACTCGAACACCTATACGGATTCTCCTGCACAGTGGCAGATATGTAAATACGGGGTTTACATACCATTTCTTGCGCATTACGGTTCGAACACCCGAACACCTATACGGATTCTCTTGCACAGTGGCAGATATGTAAATACGGGGTTTACATACCATTTCTTGCGCATTACGCTTCGAACACTCGAACACCTATACGGATTCTCCTGCACAGTGGCAGATATGTAAATACGGGGTTTCCATACCAATTCTTGCGCATTACGGTTCGAACACTCGAACACCTATACGGATTATCCTGCACAGTGGCAGATGTGTAAATACGGGGTTTACATACCATTTCTTGCGCATTACGGTTCGAACACCCGAACACCTTTACGGATTCTCCTGCACTGTGGCAAATATGTAAATACGGGGTTTACATACCATTTCTTGCGCATTACGGTTCGAACACTCGAACACCTATACGGATTCTCCTACACAGTGGCAGATATGTAAATACGGGGTTTCCGTACCAATTCTTGCGCATTACGGTTCGAACACCCGAACACCTATACGGATTCTCCTGCACAGTGGCAGATATGTAAATACGGGGTTTACGTACCATTTCTTGCGCATTACGGTTCGAACACTCGAACACCTATACGGATTCTCCTGCACAGTGGCAGATATGTAAATACGAGGTTTACATACCAATTCTTGCGCATTACGGTTCGAACACCCAAACACATATACGGATTCTCCTGCACAGTGGCAGATATGTAAATACGGGGTTTACATATCATTTCTTGCGCATTACGGTTTTAACACTCGAACACCTATACGGATTCTCCTGCACAGTGGCAGATATGTAAATACGGGGTTTCGATACCAATTCTTGCGCATTACGGTTCGAACACTCGAACACCTATACGGATTCTCCTGCACAGTGGCAGATATGTAAATACGGGGTTTCCATACCAATTCTTGCGCATTACGGTTCGAACACCCGAACACCTATACGGATTCTCCTGCACAGTGGCAGATATGTAAATACGGAGTTTACATACCATTTCTTGCGCATTACGGTTCGGACACCCGAACACCTATACGGATTCTCCTGCACAGTGGCAGATATGTAAATACGGGGTTTACATACCATTTCTTGCGCATTACGGTTCGAACACTGGAACACCTATACGGATTCTCCAGCACAGTGGCAGATATGTAAGTACGGGGTTTCCATACCAATTCTTGCGCATTACGGTTCGAACACTCGAACACCTATACGGATCATTCTGCACAGTGGCAGATATGTAAATACGGGGTTTACATACCATTTCTTGCGCATTACGGTTCGAACACCCGAACAACTATACGGATTCTCTTGCACAGTGGCAGATATGTAAATACGGGGTTTACATACCATTTCTTGCGCATTACGGTTCGAACACTCGAACACCTATACGGATTATCCTGCACAGTGGCAGATATGTAAATACGGGGTTTACATACCATTTCTTGCGCATTACGGTTCGAACACTCGAACACCTATACGGATTCTCCTACACAGTGGCAGATATGTAAATACGGGGTTTCCGTACCAATTCTTGCGCATTACGGTTCGAACACCCGAACACCTATACGGATTCTCCTGCACAGTGGCAGATATGTAAATACGGGGATTACATACCATTTCTTGCGCATTACGGTTCGAACACTCGAACACCTATACGGATTCTCCAGCACAGTGGCAGATATGTAAATACGGGGTTTCCATACCAATTCTTGCGCATTACGGTTCGAACACTCGAACACCTATACGGATCATTCTGCACAGTGGCAGATATGTAAATACGGGGTTTACATACCATTTCTTGCGCATTACGGTTCGAACACCCGAACACCTATACGGATTCTCTTGCACAGTGGCAAATATGTAAATACGGTGTTTACATACCATTTCTTGCGCATTACGGTTCGAACACTCGAACACCTATACGGATTCTCCTGCACAGTGGCAGATATGTAAATACGGGGTTTCCATACCAATTCTTGCGCATTACGGTTGGAACACTCGAACACCTATACGGATTATCCTGCACAGTGGCAGATGTGTAAATACGGGGTTTACATACCATTTCTTGCGCATTACGGTTCGAACACCCGAACACCTATACGGATTCTCCTGCACAGTGGCAGATATGTAAATACGGGGTTTACATACCATTTCTTGCGCATTACGGTTCGAACACTCGAACACCTATACGGATTCTCCGACACAGTGGCAGATATGTAAATTCGGGGTTTCCGTACCAATTATTGCGCATTACGGTTCGAACACCCGAACACCTATACGGATTCTCCTGCACAGTGGCAGATATGTAAATACGGGGATTACATACCATTTCTTGCGCATTACGGTTCGAACACTCGAACACCTATACGGATTCTCCAGCACAGTGGCAGATATGTAAATACGGGGTTTCCATACCAATTCTTGCGCATTACGGTTCGAACACTCGAACACCTATACGGATCATTCTGCACAGTGGCATATATGTAAATACGGGGTTTACATACCATTTCTTGCGCATTACGGTTCGAACACCCGAACAACTATACGGATTCTCTTGCACAGTGGCAGATATGTAAATACGGGGTTTCCGTACCAATTCTTGCGCATTACGGTTCGAACACTCGAACACCTATACGGATCATTCTGCACAGTGGCAGATATGTAAATACGGGTTTACATACCATTTCTTGCGCATTACGGTTCGAACACCCGAACACCTATACGGATTCTCTTGCACAGTGGCAGATATGTAAATACGGGGTTTACTTACCATTTCTTGCGCATTACGGTTCGAACACTCGAACACCTATACGGATTCTCCTGCACAGTGGCAGATATGTAAATACGGGGTTTCCATACCAATTCTTGCGCATTACGGTTCGAACACTCGAACACCTATACGGATTATCCTGCACAATGGCAGATGTGTAAATACGGGGTTTACATACCATTTCTTGCGCATTACGGTTCGAACACCCGAACACCTATACGGATTCTCCTGCACAGTGGCAGATATGTAAATACGGGGTTTACATACCATTTCTTGCGCATTACGGTTCGAACACTCGAACACCTATACGGATTCTCCTACACAGTGGCAGATATGTAAATTCGGGGTTTCCGTACCAATTCTTGCGCATTACGGTTCGAACACCCGAACACCTATACGGATTCTCCTGCACAGTGGCAGATATGTAAATACGGGGTTTACGTACCATTTCTTGCGCATTACGGTTCGAACACTCGAACACCTATACGGATTCTCCTGCACAGTGGCAGATATGTAAATACGAGGTTTCCATACCAATTCTTGCGCATTACGGTTCGAACACCCAAACACATATACGGATTCTCCTGCACAGTGGCAGATATGTAAATACGGGGTTTACATACCATTTCTTGCGCATTACGGTTTGAACACTCGAACACCTATACGGATTCTCCTGCACAGTGGCAGATATGTAAATACGGGGTTTCGATACCAATTCTTGCGCATTACGGTTCGAACACTCGAACACCTATACGGATTCTCCTGCACAGTGGCAGATATGTAAATACGGGGTTTACATACCATTTCTTGCGCATTACGGTTCGAACACTCGAACACCTATACGGATTCTCCTGCACAGTGGCAGATATGTAAATACGGGGTTTCCATACCAATTCTTGCGCATTACGGTTCGAACACCCGAACACCTATACGGATTCTCCTGCACAGTGGCAGATATGTAAATACGGAGTTTACATACCATTTCTTGCGCATTACGGTTCGAACACCCGAACACCTATACGGATTCTCCTGCACAGTGGCAGATATGTAAATACGGGGTTTACATACCATTTCTTGCGCATTACGGTTCGAACACTCGAACACCTATACGGATTCTCCAGCACAGTGGTAGATATGTAAATACGGGGTTTCCATACCAATTCTTGCGCATTACGGTTCGAACACTCGAACACCTATACGGATCATTCTGCACAGTGGCAGATATGTAAATACGGGGTTTACATACCATTTCTTGCGCATTACGGTTCGAACACCCGAACAACTATACGGATTCTCTTGCACAGTGGCAGATATGTAAATGCGGGGTTTACATACCATTTCTTGCGCATTACGGTTCGAACACTCGAACACCTATACGGATTATCCTGCACAGTGGCAGATATGTAAATACGGGGTTTACATACCATTTCTTGCGCATTACGGTTCGAACACTCGAACACCTATACGGATTCTTCTACACAGTGGCAGATATGTAAATACGGGGTTTCCGTACCAATTCTTGCGCATTACGGTTCGAACACCCGAACACCTATACGGATTCTCCTGCACAGTGGCAGATATGTAAATACGGGGATTACATACCATTTCTTGCGCATTACGGTTCGAACACTCGAACACCTATACGGATTCTCCAGCACAGTGGCAGATATGTAAATACGGGGTTTCCATACCAATTCTTGCGCATTACGGTTCGAACACTCGAACACCTATACGGATCATTCTGCACAGTGGCAGATATGTAAATACGGGGTTTACATACCATTTCTTGCGCATTACGGTTCGAACACCCGAACACCTATACGGATTCTCTTGCACAGTGGCAGATATGTAAATACGGGGATTACATACCATTTCTTGCGCATTACGGTTCGAACACTCGAACACCTATACGGATTCTCCTGCATAGTGGCAGATATGTAAATACGGGGTTTCCATACCAATTCTTGCGCATTACGGTTCGAACACTCGAACACCTATACGGATTATCCTGCACAGTGGCAGATGTGTAAATACGGGGTTTACATACCATTTCTTGCGCATTACGGTTCGAACACCCGAACACCTATACGGATTCTCCTGCACAGTGGCAGATATGTAAATACGGGGTTTACATACCATTTCTTGCGCATTACGGTTCGAACACTCGAACACCTATACGGATTCTCCTACACAGTGGCAGATATGTAAATTCGGGGTTTACATACCATTTCTTGCGCATTACGGTTCGAACACTCGAACACCTATACGGATTCTCCTGCACAGTGGCAGATATGTAAATACGGGGTTTCCATACCAATTCTTGCGCATTACGGTTCGAACACTCGAACACCTATACGGATTATCCTGCACAGTGGCAGATGTGTAAATACGGGGTTTACATACCATTTCTTGCGCATTACGGTTCGAACACCCGAACACCTATACGGATTCTCCTGCACAGTGGCAGATATGTAAATACGGGGTTTACATACCATTTCTTGCGCATTACCGTTCGAACACTCGAACACCTATACGGATTCTCCTACATAGTGGCAGATATGTAAATACGGGGTTTCCGTACCAATTCTTGCGCATTACGGTTCGAACACCCGAACACCTATACGGATTCTCCTGCACAGTGGCAGATATGTAAATACGGGGATTACATACCATTTCTTGCGCATTACGGTTCGAACACTCGAACACCTATACGGATTCTCCAGCACAGTGGCAGATATGTAAATACGAGGTTTACATACCAATTCTTGCGCATTACGGTTCGAACACCCAAACACATATACGGATTCTCCTGCACAGTGGCAGATATGTAAATACGGGGTTTACATATCATTTCTTGCGCATTACGGTTTTAACACTCGAACACCTATACGGATTCTCTTGCACAGTGGCAGATATGTAAATACGGGGTTTCGATACCAATTCTTGCGCATTACGGTTCGAACACTCGAACACCTATACGGATTCTCCTGCACAGTGGCAGATATGTAAATACGGGGTTTACATACCATTTCTTGCGCATTACGGTTCGAACACTCGAACACCTATACGGATTCTCCTGCACAGTGGCAGATATGTAAATACGGGGTTTCCATACCAATTCTTGCGCATTTCGGTTCGAACACCCGAACACCTATACGGATTCTCTTGCACAGTGGCAGATATGTAAATACGGGGTTTACATACCATTTCTTGCGCATTACGGTTCGAACACTCGAACACCTATACGGATTCTCCTGCACAGTGGCAGATATGTAAATACGGGGTTTCCATACCAATTCTTCCGCATTACGGTTCGAACACTCGAACACCTATACGGATTATCCTGCACAGTGGCAGATGTGTAAATACGGGGTTTACATACCATTTCTTGCGCATTACGGTTCGAACACCCGAACACCTTTACGGATTCTCCTGCACAGTGGCAGATATGTAAATACGGGGTTTACATACCATTTCTTGCGCATTACGGTTCGAACACTCGAACACCTATACGGATTCTCCTACACAGTGGCAGATATGTAAATACGGGGTTTCCGTACCAATTCTTGCGCATTACGGTTCGAACACCCGAACACCTATACGGATTCTCCTGCACAGTGGCAGATATGTAAATACGGGGTTTACGTACCATTTCTTGCGCATTACGGTTCGAACACTCGAACACCTATACGGATTCTCCTGCACAGTGGCAGATATGTAAATACGAGGTTTACATACCAATTCTTGCGCATTACGGTTCGAACACCCAAACACATATACGGATTCTCCTGCACAGTGGCAGATATGTAAATACGGGGTTTACATATCATTTCTTGCGCATTACGGTTTTAACACTCGAACACCTATACGGATTCTCCTGCACAGTGGCAGATATGTAAATACGGGGTTTCGATACCAATTCTTGCGCATTACGGTTCGAACACTCGAACACCTATACGGATTCTCCTGCACAGTGGCAGATATGTAAATACGGGGTTTACATACCATTTCTTGCGCATTACGGTTCGAACACTCGAACACCTATACGGATTCTCCTGCACAGTGGCAGATATGTAAATACGGGGTTTACATACCATTTCTTGCGCATTACGGTTCGAACACCCGAACACCTATACGGATTCTCTTGCACAGTGGCAGATATGTAAATACGGGGTTTACATACCATTTCTTGCGCATTACGCTTCGAACACTCGAACACCTATACGGATTCTCCTGCACAGTGGCAGATATGTAAATACGGGGTTTCCATACCAATTCTTGCGCATTACGGTTCGAACACTCGAACACCTATACGGATTATCCTGCACAGTGGCAGATGTGTAAATACGGGGTTTACATACCATTTCTTGCGCATTACGGTTCGAACACCCGAACACCTTTACGGATTCTCCTGCACTGTGGCAAATATGTAAATACGGGGTTTACATACCATTTCTTGCGCATTACGGTTCGAACACTCGAACACCTATACGGATTCTCCTACACAGTGGCAGATATGTAAATACGGGGTTTCCGTACCAATTCTTGCGCATTACGGTTCGAACACCCGAACACCTATACGGATTCTCCTGCACAGTGGCAGATATGTAAATACGGGGTTTACGTACCATTTCTTGCGCATTACGGTTCGAACACTCGAACACCTATACGGATTCTCCTGCACAGTGGCAGATATGTAAATACGAGGTTTACATACCAATTCTTGCGCATTACGGTTCGAACACCCAAACACATATACGGATTCTCCTGCACAGTGGCAGATATGTAAATACGGGGTTTACATATCATTTCTTGCGCATTACGGTTTTAACACTCGAACACCTATACGGATTCTCCTGCACAGTGGCAGATATGTAAATACGGGGTTTCGATACCAATTCTTGCGCATTACGGTTCGAACACTCGAACACCTATACGGATTCTCCTGCACAGTGGCAGATATGTAAATACGGGGTTTCCATACCAATTCTTGCGCATTACGGTTCGAACACCCGAACACCTATACGGATTCTCCTGCACAGTGGCAGATATGTAAATACGGAGTTTACATACCATTTCTTGCGCATTACGGTTCGAACACCCGAACACCTATACGGATTCTCCTGCACAGTGGCAGATATGTAAATACGGGGTTTACATACCATTTCTTGCGCATTACGGTTCGAACACTGGAACACCTATACGGATTCTCCAGCACAGTGGCAGATATGTAAGTACGGGGTTTCCATACCAATTCTTGCGCATTACGGTTCGAACACTCGAACACCTATACGGATCATTCTGCACAGTGGCAGATATGTAAATACGGGGTTTACATACCATTTCTTGCGCATTACGGTTCGAACACCCGAACAACTATACGGATTCTCTTGCACAGTGGCAGATATGTAAATACGGGGTTTACATACCATTTCTTGCGCATTACGGTTCGAACACTCGAACACCTATACGGTTATCCTGCACAGTGGCAGATATGTAAATACGGGGTTTACATACCATTTCTTGCGCATTACGGTTCGAACACTCGAACACCTATACGGATTCTCCTACACAGTGGCAGATATGTAAATACGGGGTTTCCGTACCAATTCTTGCGCATTACGGTTCGAACACCCGAACACCTATACGGATTCTCCTGCACAGTGGCAGATATGTAAATACGGGGATTACATACCATTTCTTGCGCATTACGGTTCGAACACTCGAACACCTATACGGATTCTCCAGCACAGTGGCAGATATGTAAATACGGGGTTTCCATACCAATTCTTGCGCATTACGGTTCGAACACTCGAACACCTATACGGATCATTCTGCACAGTGGCAGATATGTAAATACGGGGTTTACATACCATTTCTTGCGCATTACGGTTCGAACACCCGAACACCTATACGGATTCTCTTGCACAGTGGCAAATATGTAAATACGGTGTTTACATACCATTTCTTGCGCATTACGGTTCGAACACTCGAACACCTATACGGATTCTCCTGCACAGTGGCAGATATGTAAATACGGGGTTTCCATACCAATTCTTGCGCATTACGGTTGGAACACTCGAACACCTATACGGATTATCCTGCACAGTGGCAGATGTGTAAATACGGGGTTTACATACCATTTCTTGCGCATTACGGTTCGAACACCCGAACACCTATACGGATTCTCCTGCACAGTGGCAGATATGTAAATACGGGGTTTACATACCATTTCTTGCGCATTACGGTTCGAACACTCGAACACCTATACGGATTCTCCGACACAGTGGCAGATATGTAAATTCGGGGTTTCCGTACCAATTATTGCGCATTACGGTTCGAACACCCGAACACCTATACGGATTCTCCTGCACAGTGGCAGATATGTAAATACGGGGATTACATACCATTTCTTGCGCATTACGGTTCGAACACTCGAACACCTATACGGATTCTCCAGCACAGTGGCAGATATGTAAATACGGGGTTTCCATACCAATTCTTGCGCATTACGGTTCGAACACTCGAACACCTATACGGATCATTCTGCACAGTGGCATATATGTAAATACGGGGTTTACATACCATTTCTTGCGCATTACGGTTCGAACACCCGAACAACTATACGGATTCTCTTGCACAGTGGCAGATATGTAAATACGGGGTTTCCGTACCAATTCTTGCGCATTACGGTTCGAACACTCGAACACCTATACGGATCATTCTGCACAGTGGCAGATATGTAAATACGGGTTTACATACCATTTCTTGCGCATTACGGTTCGAACACCCGAACACCTATACGGATTCTCTTGCACAGTGGCAGATATGTAAATACGGGGTTTACTTACCATTTCTTGCGCATTACGGTTCGAACACTCGAACACCTATACGGATTCTCCTGCACAGTGGCAGATATGTAAATACGGGGTTTCCATACCAATTCTTGCGCATTACGGTTCGAACACTCGAACACCTATACGGATTATCCTGCACAATGGCAGATGTGTAAATACGGGGTTTACATACCATTTCTTGCGCATTACGGTTCGAACACCCGAACACCTATACGGATTCTCCTGCACAGTGGCAGATATGTAAATACGGGGTTTACATACCATTTCTTGCGCATTACGGTTCGAACACTCGAACACCTATACGGATTCTCCTACATAGTGGCAGATATGTAAATTCGGGGTTTCCGTACCAATTCTTGCGCATTACGGTTCGAACACCCGAACACCTATACGGATTCTCCTGCACAGTGGCAGATATGTAAATACGGGGTTTACGTACCATTTCTTGCGCATTACGGTTCGAACACTCGAACACCTATACGGATTCTCCTGCACAGTGGCAGATATGTAAATACGAGGTTTCCATACCAATTCTTGCGCATTACGGTTCGAACACCCAAACACATATACGGATTCTCCTGCACAGTGGCAGATATGTAAATACGGGGTTTACATACCATTTCTTGCGCATTACGGTTTGAACACTCGAACACCTATACGGATTCTCCTGCACAGTGGCAGATATGTAAATACGGGGTTTCGATACCAATTCTTGCGCATTACGGTTCGAACACTCGAACACCTATACGGATTCTCCTGCACAGTGGCAGATATGTAAATACGGGGTTTACATACCATTTCTTGCGCATTACGGTTCGAACACTCGAACACCTATACGGATTCTCCTGCACAGTGGCAGATTTGTAAATACGGGGTTTCCATACCAATTCTTGCGCATTACGGTTCGAACACCCGAACACCTATACGGATTCTCCTGCACAGTGGCAGATATGTAAATACGGAGTTTACATACCATTTCTTGCGCATTACGGTTCGAACACCCGAACACCTATACGGATTCTCCTGCACAGTGGCAGATATGTAAATACGGGGTTTACATACCATTTCTTGCGCATTACGGTTCGAACACTCGAACACCTATACGGATTCTCCAGCACAGTGGTAGATATGTAAATACGGGGTTTCCATACCAATTCTTGCGCATTACGGTTCGAACACTCGAACACCTATACGGATCATTCTGCACAGTGGCAGATATGTAAATACGGGGTTTACATACCATTTCTTGCGCATTACGGTTCGAACACCCGAACAACTATACGGATTCTCTTGCACAGTGGCAGATATGTAAATGCGGGGTTTACATACCATTTCTTGCGCATTACGGTTCGAACACTCGAACACCTATACGGATTATCCTGCACAGTGGCAGATATGTAAATACGGGGTTTACATACCATTTCTTGCGCATTACGGTTCGAACACTCGAACACCTATACGGATTCTTCTACACAGTGGCAGATATGTAAATACGGGGTTTCCGTACCAATTCTTGCGCATTACGGTTCGAACACCCGAACACCTATACGGATTCTCCTGCACAGTGGCAGATATGTAAATACGGGGATTACATACCATTTCTTGCGCATTACGGTTCGAACACTCGAACACCTATACGGATTCTCCTGCACAGTGGCAGATATGTAAATACGAGGTTTCCATACCAATTCTTGCGCATTACGGTTCGAACACCCAAACACATATACGGATTCTCCTGCACAGTGGCAGATATGTAAATACGGGGTTTACATACCATTTCTTGCGCATTACGGTTTGAACACTCGAACACCTATACGGATTCTCCTGCACAGTGGCAGATATGTAAATACGGGGTTTCGATACCAATTCTTGCGCATTACGGTTCGAACACTCGAACACCTATACGGATTCTCCTGCACAGTGGCAGATATGTAAATACGGGGTTTACATACCATTTCTTGCGCATTACGGTTCGAACACTCGAACACCTATACGGATTCTCCTGCACAGTGGCAGATTTGTAAATACGGGGTTTCCATACCAATTCTTGCGCATTACGGTTCGAACACCCGAACACCTATACGGATTCTCCTGCACAGTGGCAGATATGTAAATACGGAGTTTACATACCATTTCTTGCGCATTACGGTTCGAACACCCGAACACCTATACGGATTCTCCTGCACAGTGGCAGATATGTAAATACGGGGTTTACATACCATTTCTTGCGCATTACGGTTCGAACACTCGAACACCTATACGGATTCTCCAGCACAGTGGTAGATATGTAAATACGGGGTTTCCATACCAATTCTTGCGCATTACGGTTCGAACACTCGAACACCTATACGGATCATTCTGCACAGTGGCAGATATGTAAATACGGGGTTTACATACCATTTCTTGCGCATTACGGTTCGAACACCCGAACAACTATACGGATTCTCTTGCACAGTGGCAGATATGTAAATGCGGGGTTTACATACCATTTCTTGCGCATTACGGTTCGAACACTCGAACACCTATACGGATTATCCTGCACAGTGGCAGATATGTAAATACGGGGTTTACATACCATTTCTTGCGCATTACGGTTCGAACACTCGAACACCTATACGGATTCTTCTACACAGTGGCAGATATGTAAATACGGGGTTTCCGTACCAATTCTTGCGCATTACGGTTCGAACACCCGAACACCTATACGGATTCTCCTGCACAGTGGCAGATATGTAAATACGGGGATTACATACCATTTCTTGCGCATTACGGTTCGAACACTCGAACACCTATACGGATTCTCCAGCACAGTGGCAGATATGTAAATACGGGGTTTCCATACCAATTCTTGCGCATTACGGTTCGAACACTCGAACACCTATACGGATCATTCTGCACAGTGGCAGATATGTAAATACGGGGTTTACATACCATTTCTTGCGCATTACGGTTCGAACACCCGAACACCTATACGGATTCTCTTGCACAGTGGCAGATATGTAAATACGGGGATTACATACCATTTCTTGCGCATTACGGTTCGAACACTCGAACACCTATACGGATTCTCCTGCACAGTGGCAGATATGTAAATACGGGGTTTCCATACCAATTCTTGCGCATTACGGTTCGAACACTCGAACACCTATACGGATTATCCTGCACAGTGGCAGATGTGTAAATACGGGGTTTACATACCATTTCTTGCGCATTACGGTTCGAACACCCGAACACCTATACGGATTCTCCTGCACAGTGGCAGATATGTAAATACGGGGTTTACATACCATTTCTTGCGCATTACGGTTCGAACACTCGAACACCTATACGGATTCTCCTACACAGTGGCAGATATGTAAATTCGGGGTTTACATACCATTTCTTGCGCATTACGGTTCGAACACTCGAACACCTATACGGATTCTCCTGCACAGTGGCAGATATGTAAATACGGGGTTTCCATACCAATTCTTGCGCATTACGGTTCGAACACTCGAACACCTATACGGATTATCCTGCACAGTGGCAGATGTGTAAATACGGGGTTTACATACCATTTCTTGCGCATTACGGTTCGAACACCCGAACACCTATACGGATTCTCCTGCACAGTGGCAGATATGTAAATACGGGGTTTACATACCATTTCTTGCGCATTACCGTTCGAACACTCGAACACCTATACGGATTCTCCTACACAGTGGCAGATATGTAAATACGGGGTTTCCGTACCAATTCTTGCGCATTACGGTTCGAACACCCGAACACCTATACGGATTCTCCTGCACAGTGGCAGATATGTAAATACGGGGATTACATACCATTTCTTGCGCATTACGGTTCGAACACTCGAACACCTATACGGATTCTCCAGCACAGTGGCAGATATGTAAATACGGGGTTTCCATACCAATTCTTGCGCATTACGGTTCGAACACTCGAACACCTATACGGATCATTCTGCACAGTGGCAGATATGTAAATACGGGGTTTACATACCATTTCTTGCGCATTACGGTTCGAACACCCGAACACCTATACGGATTCTCTTGCACAGTGGCAGAAGTGTAAATACGGGGTTTACATACCATTTCTTGCGCATTACGGTTCGAACACTCGAACACCTATACGGATTCTCCTGCACAGTGGCAGATATGTAAATACGGGGTTTCCATACCAATTCTTGCGCATTACGGTTCGAACACTCGAACACCTATACGGATCATTCTGCACAGTGGCAGATATGTAAATACGGGGTTTACATACCATTTCTTGCGCATTACGGTTCGAACACCCGAACACCTATACGGATTCTCTTGCACAGTGGCAGAAGTGTAAATACGGGGTTTACATACCATTTCTTGCGCATTACGGTTCGAACACTCGAACACCTATACGGATTCTCCTGCACAGTGGCAGATATGTAAATACGGGGTTTCCATACCAATTCTTGCGCATTACGGTTCGAACACTCGAACACCTATACGGATTATCCTGCACAGTGGCAGATGTGTAAATACGGGGTTTACATACCATTTCTTGCGCATTACGGTTCGAACACCCGAACACCTATACGGATTCTCCTGCACAGTGGCAGATATGTAAATACGGGGTTTACATGCCATTTCTTGAGCATTACGGTTCGAACACTCGAACACCTATACGGATTCTCCTACACAGTGGCAGATATGTAAATACGGGGTTTCCGTACCAATTCTTGCGCATTACGGTTCGAACACCCGAACACCTATACGGATTCTCCTGCACAGTGGCAGATATGTAAATACGGGGTTTACGTACCATTTCTTGCGCATTACGGTTCGAACACTCGAACACCTATACGGATTCTCCTGCACAGTGGCAGATATGTAAATACGAGGTTTCCATACCAATTCTTGCGCATTACGGTTCGAACACCCAAACACGTATACGGATTCTCCTGCATAGTGGCAGATATGTAAATACGGGGTTTACATACCATTTCTTGCGCATTACGGTTTTAACACTCGAACACCTATACGGATTCTCCTGCACAGTGGCAGATATGTAAATACGGGGTTCCCATACCAATTCTTGCGCATTACGGTTCGAACACCCGAACACCTATACGGATTCTCCTGCACAGTGGCAGATATGTAAATACGGAGTTTACATACCATTTCTTGCGCATTACGGTTCGAACACCCGAACACCTATACGGATTCTCCTGCACAGTGGCAGATATGTAAATACGGGGTTTACATACCATTTCTTGCGCATTACGGTTCGAACACTCGAACACCTATATGGATTCTCCAGTACAGTGGCAGATATGTAAATACGGGGTTTCCATACCAATTCTTGCGCATTACGGTTCGAACACTCGAACACCTATACGGATCATTCTGCACAGTGGCAGATATGTAAATACGGGGTTTACATACCATTTCTTGCGCATTACGGTTCGAACACCCGAACAACTATACGGATTCTCTTGCACAGTGGCAGATATGTAAATACGGGGTTTACATACCATTTCTTGCGCATTACGGTTCTAACACTCGAACACCTATACGGATTCTCCTGCACAGTGGCAGATATGTAAATACGGGGTTTACATACCATTTCTTGCGCATTACGGTTCGAACACTCGAACACCTATACGGATTATCCTGCACAGTGGCAGATATGTAAATACGGGGTTTCCGTACCAATTCTTGCGCATTACGGTTCGAACACCCGAACACCTATACGGATTCTCCTGCACAGTGGCAGATATGTAAATACGGGGATTACATACCATTTTTTGCGCATTACGGTTCGAACACTCGAACACCTATACGGATTCTCCTGCACAGTGGCAGATATGTAAATACGGGGTTTCCATACCAATTCTTGCGCATTACGGTTCGAACACTCGAACACCTATACGGATCATTCTGCACAGTGGCAGATATGTAAATACGGGGTTTACATACCATTTCTTGCGCATTACGGTTCGAACACCCGAACACCTATACGGATTCTCTTGCACAGTGGCAGATGTGTAAATACGGGGTTTACATACCATTTCTTGCGCATTACAGTTCGAACACTCGAACACCTATACGGATTCTCCTGCACAGTGGCAGATATGTAAATACGGGGTTTCCATACCAATTCTTGCGCATTACGGTTCGAACACTCGAACACCTATACGGATCATTCTGCACAGTGGCAGATATGTAAATACGGGGTTTACATACCATTTCTTGCGCATTACGGTTCGAACACCCGAACACCTATACGGATTCTCTTGCACAGTGGCAGAAGTGTAAATACGGGGTTTACATACCATTTCTTGCGCATTACGGTTCGAACACTCGAACACCTATACGGATTCTCCTGCACAGTGGCAGATATGTAAATACGGGGTTTCCATACCAATTCTTGCGCATTACGGTTCGAACACTCGAACACCTATACGGATTATCCTGCACAGTGGCAGATGTGTAAATACGGGGTTTACATACCATTTCTTGCGCATTACGGTTCGAACACCCGAACACCTATACGGATTCTCCTGCACAGTGGCAGATATGTAAATACGGGGTTTACATGCCATTTCTTGAGCATTACGGTTCGAACACTCGAACACCTATACGGATTCTCCTACACAGTGGCAGATATGTAAATACGGGGTTTCCGTACCAATTCTTGCGCATTACGGTTCGAACACCCGAACACCTATACGGATTCTCCTGCACAGTGGCAGATATGTAAATACGGGGTTTACGTACCATTTCTTGCGCATTACGGTTCGAACACTCGAACACCTATACGGATTCTCCTGCACAGTGGCAGATATGTAAATACGAGGTTTCCATACCAATTCTTGCGCATTACGGTTCGAACACCCAAACACGTATACGGATTCTCCTGCACAGTGGCAGATATGTAAATACGGGGTTTACATACCATTTCTTGCGCATTACGGTTTTAACACTCGAACACCTATACGGATTATCCTGCACAGTGGCAGATATGTAAATACGGGGTTTCGATACCAATTCTTGCGCATTACGTTTCGAACACTCGAACACCTATACCGATTCTCCTGCACAGTGGCAGATATGTAAATACGGGGTTTTCGTACCATTTCTTGCGCATTACGGTTCGAACACTCGAACACCTATACGGATTCTCCTGCACAGTGGCAGATATGTAAATACGGGGTTTACATACCATTTCTTGCGCATTACCGTTCGAACACTCGAACACCTATACGGATTCTCCTACACAGTGGCAGATATGTAAATACGGGGTTTCCGTACCAATTCTTGCGCATTACGGTTCGAACACCCGAACACCTATACGGATTCTCCTGCACAGTGGCAGATATGTAAATACGGGGATTACATACCATTTCTTGCGCATTACGGTTCGAACACTCGAACACCTATACGGATTCTCCAGCACAGTGGCAGATATGTAAATACGGGGTTTCCATACCAATTCTTGCGCATTACGGTTCGAACACTCGAACACCTATACGGATCATTCTGCACAGTGGCAGATATGTAAATACGGGGTTTACATACCATTTCTTGCGCATTACGGTTCGAACACCCGAACACCTATACGGATTCTCTTGCACAGTGGCAGAAGTGTAAATACGGGGTTTACATACCATTTCTTGCGCATTACGGTTCGAACACTCGAACACCTATACGGATTCTCCTGCACAGTGGCAGATATGTAAATACGGGGTTTCCATACCAATTCTTGCGCATTACGGTTCGAACACTCGAACACCTATACGGATTATCCTGCACAGTGGCAGATGTGTAAATACGGGGTTTACATACCATTTCTTGCGCATTACGGTTCGAACACCCGAACACCTATACGGATTCTCCTGCACAGTGGCAGATATGTAAATACGGGGTTTACATGCCATTTCTTGAGCATTACGGTTCGAACACTCGAACACCTATACGGATTCTCCTACACAGTGGCAGATATGTAAATACGGGGTTTCCGTACCAATTCTTGCGCATTACGGTTCGAACACCCGAACACCTATACGGATTCTCCTGCACAGTGGCAGATATGTAAATACGGGGTTTACGTACCATTTCTTGCGCATTACGGTTCGAACACTCGAACACCTATACGGATTCTCCTGCACAGTGGCAGATATGTAAATACGAGGTTTCCATACCAATTCTTGCGCATTACGGTTCGAACACCCAAACACGTATACGGATTCTCCTGCACAGTGGCAGATATGTAAATACGGGGTTTACATACCATTTCTTGCGCATTACGGTTTTAACACTCGAACACCTATACGGATTATCCTGCACAGTGGCAGATATGTAAATACGGGGTTTCGATACCAATTCTTGCGCATTACGTTTCGAACACTCGAACACCTATACCGATTCTCCTGCACAGTGGCAGATATGTAAATACGGGGTTTTCGTACCATTTCTTGCGCATTACGGTTCGAACACTCGAACACCTATACGGATTCTCCTGCACAGTGGCAGATATGTAAATACGGGGTTTACATACCATTTCTTGCGCATTACCGTTCGAACACTCGAACACCTATACGGATTCTCCTACACAGTGGCAGATATGTAAATACGGGGTTTCCGTACCAATTCTTGCGCATTACGGTTCGAACACCCGAACACCTATACGGATTCTCCTGCACAGTGGCAGATATGTAAATACGGGGATTACATACCATTTCTTGCGCATTACGGTTCGAACACTCGAACACCTATACGGATTCTCCAGCACAGTGGCAGATATGTAAATACGGGGTTTCCATACCAATTCTTGCGCATTACGGTTCGAACACTCGAACACCTATACGGATCATTCTGCACAGTGGCAGATATGTAAATACGGGGTTTACATACCATTTCTTGCGCATTACGGTTCGAACACCCGAACACCTATACGGATTCTCTTGCACAGTGGCAGAAGTGTAAATACGGGGTTTACATACCATTTCTTGCGCATTACGGTTCGAACACTCGAACACCTATACGGATTCTCCTGCACAGTGGCAGATATGTAAATACGGGGTTTCCATACCAATTCTTGCGCATTACGGTTCGAACACTCGAACACCTATACGGATTATCCTGCACAGTGGCAGATGTGTAAATACGGGGTTTACATACCATTTCTTGCGCATTACGGTTCGAACACCCGAACACCTATACGGATTCTCCTGCACAGTGGCAGATATGTAAATACGGGGTTTACATGCCATTTCTTGAGCATTACGGTTCGAACACTCGAACACCTATACGGATTCTCCTACACAGTGGCAGATATGTAAATACGGGGTTTCCGTACCAATTCTTGCGCATTACGGTTCGAACACCCGAACACCTATACGGATTCTCCTGCACAGTGGCAGATATGTAAATACGGGGTTTACGTACCATTTCTTGCGCATTACGGTTCGAACACTCGAACACCTATACGGATTCTCCTGCACAGTGGCAGATATGTAAATACGAGGTTTCCATACCAATTCTTGCGCATTACGGTTCGAACACCCAAACACGTATACGGATTCTCCTGCACAGTTGCAGATATGTAAATACGGGGTTTACATACCATTTCTTGCGCATTACGGTTTTAACACTCGAACACCTATACGGATTATCCTGCACAGTGGCAGATATGTAAATACGGGGTTTCGATACCAATTCTTGCGCATTACGGTTCGAACACTCGAACACCTATACGGATTCTCCTGCACAGTGGCAGATATGTAAATACGGGGTTTCCGTACCAATTCTTGCGCATTACGGTTCGAACACCCGAACACCTATACGGATTCTCCTGCACAGTGGCAGATATGTAAATACGGGGATTACATACCATTTCTTGCGCATTCCGGTTCGAACACTCGAACACCAATACGGATTCTCCAGCACAGTGGCAGATATGTAAATACGGGGTTTCCATACCAATTCTTGCGCATTACGGTTCGAACACTCGAACACCTATACGGATCATTCTGCACAGTGGCAGATATGTAAATACGGGGTTTACATACCATTTCTTGCGCATTACGGTTCGAACACGCGAACACCTATACGGATTCTCTTGCACAGTGGCAGAAGTGTAAATACGGGGTTTACATACCATTTCTTGCGCATTACGGTTCGAACACTCGAACACCTATACGGATTCTCCTGCACAGTGGCAGATATGTAAATACGGGGTTTCCATACCAATTCTTGCGCATTACGGTTCGAACACTCGAACACCTATACGGATTCTCCTGCACAGTGGCAGATATGTAAATACGGGGTTTACATACCATTTCTTGCGCATTACGGTTCGAACACTCGAACACCTATACGGATTCTCCTGCACAGTGGCAGATATGTAAATACGGGGTTCCCATACCAATTCTTGCGCATTACGGTTCGAACACCCGAACACCTATACGGATTCTCCTGCACAGTGGCAGATATGTAAATACGGAGTTTACATACCATTTCTTGCGCATTACGGTTCGAACACCCGAACACCTATACGGATTCTCCTGCACAGTGGCAGATATGTAAATACGGGGTTTACATACCATTTCTTGCGCATTACGGTTCGAACACTCGAACACCTATATGGATTCTCCAGCACAGTGGCAGATATGTAAATACGGGGTTTCCATACCAATTCTTGCGCATTACGGTTCGAACACTCGAACACCTATACGGATCATTCTGCACAGTGGCAGATATGTAAATACGGGGTTTACATACCATTTCTTGCGCATTACGGTTCGAACACCCGAACAACTATACGGATTCTCTTGCACAGTGGCAGATATGTAAATACGGGGTTTACATACCATTTCTTGCGCATTACGGTTCTAACACTCGAACACCTATACGGATTCTCCTGCACAGTGGCAGATATGTAAATACGGGGTTTACATACCATTTCTTGCGCATTACGGTTCGAACACTCGAACACCTATACGGATTATCCTGCACAGTGGCAGATATGTAAATACGGGGTTTCCGTACCAATTCTTGCGCATTACGGTTCGAACACCCGAACACCTATACGGATTCTCCTGCACAGTGGCAGATATGTAAATACGGGGATTACATACCATTTTTTGCGCATTACGGTTCGAACACTCGAACACCTATACGGATTCTCCTGCACAGTGGCAGATATGTAAATACGGGGTTTCCATACCAATTCTTGCGCATTACGGTTCGAACACTCGAACACCTATACGGATCATTCTGCACAGTGGCAGATATGTAAATACGGGGTTTACATACCATTTCTTGCGCATTACGGTTCGAACACCCGAACACCTATACGGATTCTCTTGCACAGTGGCAGATGTGTAAATACGGGGTTTACATACCATTTCTTGCGCATTACAGTTCGAACACTCGAACACCTATACGGATTCTCCTGCACAGTGGCAGATATGTAAATACGGGGTTTCCATACCAATTCTTGCGCATTACGGTTCGAACACTCGAACACCTATACGGATCATTCTGCACAGTGGCAGATATGTAAATACGGGGTTTACATACCATTTCTTGCGCATTACGGTTCGAACACCCGAACACCTATACGGATTCTCTTGCACAGTGGCAGAAGTGTAAATACGGGGTTTACATACCATTTCTTGCGCATTACGGTTCGAACACTCGAACACCTATACGGATTCTCCTGCACAGTGGCAGATATGTAAATACGGGGTTTCCATACCAATTCTTGCGCATTACGGTTCGAACACTCGAACACCTATACGGATTATCCTGCACAGTGGCAGATGTGTAAATACGGGGTTTACATACCATTTCTTGCGCATTACGGTTCGAACACCCGAACACCTATACGGATTCTCCTGCACAGTGGCAGATATGTAAATACGGGGTTTACATGCCATTTCTTGAGCATTACGGTTCGAACACTCGAACACCTATACGGATTCTCCTACACAGTGGCAGATATGTAAATACGGGGTTTCCGTACCAATTCTTGCGCATTACGGTTCGAACACCCGAACACCTATACGGATTCTCCTGCACAGTGGCAGATATGTAAATACGGGGTTTACGTACCATTTCTTGCGCATTACGGTTCGAACACTCGAACACCTATACGGATTCTCCTGCACAGTGGCAGATATGTAAATACGAGGTTTCCATACCAATTCTTGCGCATTACGGTTCGAACACCCAAACACGTATACGGATTCTCCTGCACAGTGGCAGATATGTAAATACGGGGTTTACATACCATTTCTTGCGCATTACGGTTTTAACACTCGAACACCTATACGGATTCTCCTGCACAGTGGCAGATATGTAAATACGGGGTTTCGATACCAATTCTTGCGCATTACGGTTCGAACACTCGAACACCTATACGGATTCTCCTGCACAGTGGCAGATATGTAAATACGGGGTTTTCGTACCATTTCTTGCGCATTACGGTTCGAACACTCGAACACCTATACGGATTCTCCTGCACAGTGGCAGATATGTAAATACGGGGTTTACATACCATTTCTTGCGCATTACCGTTCGAACACTCGAACACCTATACGGATTCTCCTACACAGTGGCAGATATGTAAATACGGGGTTTCCGTACCAATTCTTGCGCATTACGGTTCGAACACCCGAACACCTATACGGATTCTCCTGCACAGTGGCAGATATGTAAATACGGGGATTACATACCATTTCTTGCGCATTACGGTTCGAACACTCGAACACCTATACGGATTCTCCAGCACAGTGGCAGATATGTAAATACGGGGTTTCCATACCAATTCTTGCGCATTACGGTTCGAACACTCGAACACCTATACGGATCATTCTGCACAGTGGCAGATATGTAAATACGGGGTTTACATACCATTTCTTGCGCATTACGGTTCGAACACCCGAACACCTATACGGATTCTCTTGCACAGTGGCAGAAGTGTAAATACGGGGTTTACATACCACTTCTTGCGCATTACGGTTCGAACACTCGAACACCTATACGGATTCTCCTGCACAGTGGCAGATATGTAAATACGGGGTTTCCATACCAATTCTTGCGCATTACGGTTCGAACACTCGAACACCTATACGGATTCTCCTGCACAGTGGCAGATATGTAAATACGGGGTTTACATACCATTTCTTGCGCATTACGGTTCGAACACTCGAACACCTATACGGATTCTCCTGCACAGTGGCAGATATGTAAATACGGGGTTCCCATACCAATTCTTGCGCATTACGGTTCGAACACCCGAACACCTATACGGATTCTCCTGCACAGTGGCAGATATGTAAATACGGAGTTTACATACCATTTCTTGCGCATTACGGTTCGAACACCCGAACACCTATACGGATTCTCCTGCACAGTGGCAGATATGTAAATACGGGGTTTACATACCATTTCTTGCGCATTACGGTTCGAACACTCGAACACCTATATGGATTCTCCAGCACAGTGGCAGATATGTAAATACGGGGTTTCCATACCAATTCTTGCGCATTACGGTTCGAACACTCGAACACCTATACGGATCATTCTGCACAGTGGCAGATATGTAAATACGGGGTTTACATACCATTTCTTGCGCATTACGGTTCGAACACCCGAACAACTATACGGATTCTCTTGCACAGTGGCAGATATGTAAATACGGGGTTTACATACCATTTCTTGCGCATTACGGTTCTAACACTCGAACACCTATACGGATTATCCTGCATAGTGGCAGATATGTAAATACGGGGTTTCCGTACCAATTCTTGCGCATTACGGTTCGAACACCCGAACACCTATACGGATTCTCCTGCGCAGTGGCAGATATGTAAATACGGGGATTACATACCATTTTTTGCGCATTACGGTTCGAACACTCGAACACCTATACGGATTCTCCTGCACAGTGGCAGATATGTAAATACGGGGTTTCCATACCAATTCTTCCGCATTACGGTTCGAACACTCGAACACCTATACGGATCATTCTGCACAGTGGCAGATATGTAAATACGGGGTTTACATACCATTTCTTGCGCATTACGGTTCGAACACCCGAACACCTATACGGATTCTCTTGCACAGTGGCAGATGTGTAAATACGGGGTTTACATACCATTTCTTGCGCATTACAGTTCGAACACTCGAACACCTATACGGATTCTCCTGCACAGTGGCAGATATGTAAATACGGGGTTTCCATACCAATTCTTGCGCATTACGGTTCGAACACTCGAACACCTATACGGATTATCCTGCACAGTGGCAGATGTGTAAATACGGGGTTTACATACCAATTCTTGCGCATTACGGTTCGAACACCCGAACACCTATACGGATTCTCCTGCACAGTGGCAGATATGTAAATACGGGGTTTACATACCATTTCTTGCGCATTACGGTTCGAACACTCGAACACCTATACGGATTCTCCTACACAGTGGCAGATATGTAAATACGGGGTTTCCGTACCAATTCTTGCGCATTACGGTTCGAACACCCGAACACCTATACGGATTCTCCTGCACAGTGGCAGATATGTAAATACAGGGTTTTCGTACCATTTCTTGCGCATTACGGTTCGAACACTCGAACACCTATACGGATTCTCCTGCACAGTGGCAGATATGTAAATACGAGGTTTCCATACCAATTCTTGCGCATTACGGTTCGAACACCCAAACACATGTACGGATTCTCCTGCACAGTGGCAGATATGTAAATACGGGGTTTACATACCATTTCTTGCGCATTACGGTTCGAACACTCGAACACCTATACGGATTCTCCTGCACAGTGGCAGATATGTAAATACGGGGTTTCGATACCAATTCTTGCGCATTACGGTTCGAACACTCGAACACCTATACGGATTCTCCTGCACAGTGGCAGATATGTAAATACGGGGTTTACATACCATTTCTTGCGCATTACGGTTCGAACACTCGAACACCTATACGGATTCTCCTGCACAGTGGCAGATATGTAAATACGAGGTTCCCATACCAATTCTTGCGCATTACGGTTCGAACACCCGAACACCTATACGGATTCTCCTGCACAGTGGAAGATATGTAAATACGGAGTTTACATACCATTTCTTGCGCATTACGGTTCGAACACCCGAACACCTATACGGATTCTCCTGCACAGTGGCAGATATGTAAATACGGGGTTTACATACCATTTCTTGCGCATTACGGTTCGAACACTCGAACACCTATATGGATTCTCCAGCACAGTGGCAGATATGTAAATACGGGGTTTCCATACCAATTCTTGCGCATTACGGTTCGAACACTCGAACACCTATACGGATCATTCTGCACAGTGGCAGATATGTAAATACGGGGTTTACATACCATTTCTTGCGCATTACGGTTCGAACACCCGAACAACTATACGGATTCTCTTGCACAGTGGCAGATATGTAAATACGGGGTTTACATACCATTTCTTGCGCATTACGGTTCGAACACTCGAACATCTATACGGATTATCCTGCACAGTGGCAGATATGTAAATACGGGGTTTACATACCATTTCTTGCGCATTACGGTTCGAACACTCGAACACCTATACGGATTATCCTGCACAGTGGCAGATATGTAAATACGGGGTTTCCGTACCAATTCTTGCGCATTACGGTTCGAACACCCGAACACCTATACGGATTCTCCTGCACAGTGGCAGATATGTAAATACGGGGATTACATACCATTTTTTGCGCATTACGGTTCGAACACTCGAACACCTATACGGATTCTCCTGCACAGTGGCAGATATGTAAATACGGGGTTTCCATACCAATTCTTGCGCATCACGGTTCGAACACTCGAACACCTATACGGATTATCCTGCACAGTGGTAGATGTGTAAATACGGGGTTTACATACCATTTCTTGCGCATTACGGTTCGAACACCCGAACACCTATACGGATTCTCCTGCACAGTGGCAGATATGTAAATACGGGGTTTACATACCATTTCTTGCGCATTACGGTTCGAACACTCGAACACCTATACGGATTCTCCTGCACAGTGGCAGATATGTAAATACGGGGTTTCGATACCAATTCTTGCGCATTACGGTTCGAACACTCGAACACCTATACGGATTCTCCTGCACAGTGGCAGATATGTAAATACGGGGTTTACATACCATTTCTTGCGCATTACGGTTCGAACACTCGAACACCTATACGGATTCTCCTGCACAGTGGCAGATATGTAAATACGGGGTTCCCATACCAATTCTTGCGCATTACGGTTCGAACACCCGAACACCTATACGGATTCTCCTGCACAGTGGAAGATATGTAAATACGGAGTTTACATACCATTTCTTGCGCATTACGGTTCGAACACCCGAACACCTATACGGATTCTCCTGCACAGTGGCAGATATGTAAATACGGGGTTTACATACCATTTCTTACGCATTACGGTTCGAACACTCGAACACCTATATGGATTCTCCAGCACAGTGGCAGATATGTAAATACGGGGTTTCCATACCAATTCTTGCGCATTACGGTTCGAACACTCGAACACCTATACGGATCATTCTGCACAGTGGCAGATATGTAAATACGGGGTTTACATACCATTTCTTGCGCATTACGGTTCGAACACCCGAACAACTATACGGATTCTCTTGCAAAGTGGCAGATATGTAAATACGGGGTTTACATACCATTTCTTGCGCATTACGGTTCGAACACTCGAACACCTATACGGATTATCCTGCACAGTGGCAGATATGTAAATACGGGGTTTACATACCATTTCTTGCGCATTACGGTTCGAACACTCGAACACCTATACGGATTATCCTGCACAGTGGCAGATATGTAAATACGGGGTTTCCGTACCAATTCTTGCGCATTACGGTTCGAACACCCGAACACCTATACGGATTCTCCTGCACAGTGGCAGATATGTAAATACGGGGATTACATACCATTTTTTGCGCATTACGGTTCGAACACTCGAACACCTATACGGATTCTCCTGCACAGTGGCAGATATGTAAATACGGGGTTTCCATACCAATTCTTGCGCATTACGGTTCGAACACTCGAACACCTATACGGATCATGCTGCACAGTGGCAGATATGTAAATACGGGGTTTACATACCATTTCTTGCGCATTACGGTTCGAACACCCGAACACCTATACGGATTCTCTTGCACAGTGGCAGATGTGTAAATACGGGGTTTACATACCATTTCTTGCGCATTACGGTTCGAACACTCGAACACCTATACGGATTCTCCTGCACAGTGGCAGATATGTAAATACGGGGTTTCCATACCAATTCTTGCGCATTACGGTTCGAACACTCGAACACCTATACGGATTATCCTGCACAGTGGCAGATGTGTAAATACGGGGTTTACATACCATTTCTTGCGCATTACGGTTCGAACACCCGAACACCTATACGGATTCTCCTGCACAGTGGCAGATATGTAAATACGGGGTTTACATACCATTTCTTGCGCATTACGGTTCGAACACTCGAACACCTATACGGATTCTCCTACACGGTGGCAGATATGTAAATACGGGGTTTCCGTACCAATTCTTGCGCATTACGGTTCGAACACCCGAACACCTATACGGATTCTCCTGCACAGTGGCAGATATGTAAATACGGGGTTTCCATACCAATTCTTGCGCATTATGGTTCGAACACCCGAACACCTATACGGATTCTCCTGCACAGTGGCAGATATGTAAATACGGGGTTTACATACCATTTCTTGCGCATTACGGTTCGAACACTCGAACACCTATACGGATTCTCCTACACAGTGGCAGATATGTAAATTCGGGGTTTCCGTACCAATTCTTGCGCATTACGGTTCGAACACCCGAACACCTATACGGATTCTCCTGCACAGTGGCAGATATGTAAATACGGGGTTTACGTACCATTTCTTGCGCATTACGGTTCGAACACTCGAACACCTATACGGATTCTCCTGCACAGTGGCAGATATGTAAATACGAGGTTTCCATACCAATTCTTGCGCATTACGGTTCGAACACCCAAACACATATACGGATTCTCCTGCACAGTGGCAGATATGTAAATACGGGGTTTACATACCATTTCTTGCGCATTACGGTTCGAACACCCGAACACCTATACGGATTATCCTGCACAGTGGCAGATATGTAAATACGGGGTTTCCATACCAATTCTTGCGCATTACGGTTCGAACACTCGAACACCTATACGGATTCTCCTGCACAGTGGCAGATATGTAAATACGGGGTTTACATACCATTTCTTGCGCATTACGGTTCGAACACTCGAACACCTATACGGATTCTCCTGCACAGTGGCAGATATGTAAATACGGGGTTCCCATACCAATTCTTGCGCATTACGGTTCGAACACCCGAACACCTATACGGATTCTCCTGCACAGTGGCAGATATGTAAATACGGAGTTTACATACCATTTCTTGCGCATTACGGTTCGAACACCCGAACACCTATACGGATTCTCCTGCACAGTGGCAGATATGTAAATACGGGGTTTACATACCATTTCTTGCGCATTACGGTTCGAACACTCGAACACCTATATGGATTCTCCAGCACAGTGGCAGATATGTAAATACGGGGTTTCCATACCAATTCTTGCGCATTACGGTTCGAACACTCGAACACCTATACGGATCATTCTGCACAGTGGCAGATATGTAAATACGGGGTTTACATACCATTTCTTGCGCATTACGGTTCGAACACCCGAACAACTATACGGATTCTCTTGCACAGTGGCAGATATGTAAATACGGGGTTTACATACCATTTCTTGCGCATTACGGTTCTAACACTCGAACACCTATACGGATTCTCCTGCACAGTGGCAGATATGTAAATACGGGGTTTACATACCATTTCTTGCGCATTACGGTTCGAACACTCGAACACCTATACGGATTATCCTGCATAGTGGCAGATATGTAAATACGGGGTTTCCGTACCAATTCTTGCGCATTACGGTTCGAACACCCGAACACCTATACGGATTCTCCTGCACAGTGGCAGATATGTAAATACGGGGATTACATACCATTTTTTGCGCATTACGGTTCGAACACTCGAACACCTATACGGATTCTCCTGCACAGTGGCAGATATGTAAATACGGGGTTTCCATACCAATTCTTGCGCATTACGGTTCGAACACTCGAACACCTATACGGATCATTCTGCACAGTGGCAGATATGTAAATACGGGGTTTACATACCATTTCTTGCGCATTACGGTTCGAACACCCGAACACCTATACGGATTCTCTTGCACAGTGGCAGATGTGTAAATACGGGGTTTACATACCATTTCTTGCGCATTACAGTTCGAACACTCGAACACCTATACGGATTCTCCTGCACAGTGGCAGATATGTAAATACGGGGTTTCCATACCAATTCTTGCGCATTACGGTTCGAACACTCGAACACCTATACGGATTATCCTGCACAGTGGCAGATGTGTAAATACGGGGTTTACATACCATTTCTTGCGCATTACGGTTCGAACACCCGAACACCTATACGGATTCTCCTGCACAGTGGCAGATATGTAAATACGGGGTTTACATACCATTTCTTGCGCATTACGGTTCGAACACTCGAACACCTATACGGATTCTCCTACACAGTGGCAGATATGTAAATACGGGGTTTCCGTACCAATTCTTGCGCATTACGGTTCGAACACCCGAACACCTATACGGATTCTCCTGCACAGTGGCAGATATGTAAATACAGGGTTTTCGTACCATTTCTTGCGCATTACGGTTCGAACACTCGAACACCTATACGGATTCTCCTGCACAGTGGCAGATATGTAAATACGAGGTTTCCATACCAATTCTTGCGCATTACGGTTCGAACACCCAAACACATGTACGGATTCTCCTGCACAGTGGCAGATATGTAAATACGGGGTTTACATACCATTTCTTGCGCATTACGGTTCGAACACTCGAACACCTATACGGATTCTCCTGCACAGTGGCAGATATGTAAATACGGGGTTTCGATACCAATTCTTGCGCATTACGGTTCGAACACTCGAACACCTATACGGATTCTCCTGCACAGTGGCAGATATGTAAATACGGGGTTTACATACCATTTCTTGCGCATTACGGTTCGAACACTCGAACACCTATACGGATTCTCCTGCACAGTGGCAGATATGTAAATACGGGGTTCCCATACCAATTCTTGCGCATTACGGTTCGAACACCCGAACACCTATACGGATTCTCCTGCACAGTGTAAGATATGTAAATACGGAGTTTACATACCATTTCTTGCGCATTACGGTTCGAACACCCGAACACCTATACGGATTCTCCTGCACAGTGGCAGATATGTAAATACGGGGTTTACATACCATTTCTTGCGCATTACGGTTCGAACACTCGAACACCTATATGGATTCTCCAGCACAGTGGCAGATATGTAAATACGGGGTTTCCATACCAATTCTTGCGCATTACGGTTCGAACACTCGAACACCTATACGGATCATTCTGCACAGTGGCAGATATGTAAATACGGGGTTTACATACCATTTCTTGCGCATTACGGTTCGAACACCCGAACAACTATACGGATTCTCTTGCACAGTGGCAGATATGTAAATACGGGGTTTACATACCATTTCTTGCGCATTACGGTTCGAACACTCGAACATCTATACGGATTATCCTGCACAGTGGCAGATATGTAAATACGGGGTTTACATACCATTTCTTGCGCATTACGGTTCGAACACTCGAACACCTATACGGATTATCCTGCACAGTGGCAGATATGTAAATACGGGGTTTCCGTACCAATTCTTGCGCATTACGGTTCGAACACCCGAACACCTATACGGATTCTCCTGCACAGTGGCAGATATGTAAATACGGGGATTACATACCATTTTTTGCGCATTACGGTTCGAACACTCGAACACCTATACGGATTCTCCTGCACAGTGGCAGATATGTAAATACGGGGTTTCCATACCAATTCTTGCGCATCACGGTTCGAACACTCGAACACCTATACGGATTATCCTGCACAGTGGTAGATGTGTAAATACGGGGTTTACATACCATTTCTTGCGCATTACGGTTCGAACACCCGAACACCTATACGGATTCTCCTGCACAGTGGCAGATATGTAAATACGGGGTTTACATACCATTTCTTGCGCATTACGGTTCGAACACTCGAACACCTATACGGATTCTCCTGCACAGTGGCAGATATGTAAATACGGGGTTTCGATACCAATTCTTGCGCATTACGGTTCGAACACTCGAACACCTATACGGATTCTCCTGCACAGTGGCAGATATGTAAATACGGGGTTTACATACCATTTCTTGCGCATTACGGTTCGAACACTCGAACATCTATACGGATTATCCTGCACAGTGGCAGATATGTAAATACGGGGTTTCCATACCAATTCTTGCGCATTACGGTTCGAACACTCGAACACCTATACGGATTCTCCTGCACAGTGGCAGATATGTAAATACGGGGTTTCCATACCATTTCTTGCGCATTACGGTTCGAACACTCGAACACCTATACGGATTCTCCTACACAGTGGCAGATATGTAAATTCGGGGTTTCCGTACCAATTCTTGCGCATTACGGTTCGAACACCCGAACACCTATACGGATTCTCCTGCACAGTGGCAGATATGTAAATACGGGGTTTACGTACCATTTCTTGCGCATTACGGTTCGAACACTCGAACACCTATACGGATTCTCCTGCACAGTGGCAGATATGTAAATACGAGGTTTCCATACCAATTCTTGCGCATTACGGTTCGAACACCCAAACACATATACGGATTCTCCTGCACAGTGGCAGATATGTAAATACGGGGTTTACATACCATTTCTTGCGCATTACGGTTCGAACACCCGAACACCTGTACGGATTATCCTGCACAGTGGCAGATATGTAAATACGGGGTTTCCATACCAATTCTTGCGCATTACGGTTCGAACACTCGAACACCTATACGGATTCTCCTGCACAGTGGCAGATATGTAAATACGGGGTTTACATACCATTTCTTGCGCATTACGGTTCGAACACTCGAACACCTATACGGATTCTCCTGCACAGTGGCAGATATGTAAATACGGGGTTCCCATACCAATTCTTGCGCATTACGGTTCGAACACCCGAACACCTATACGGATTCTCCTGCACAGTGGCAGATATGTAAATACGGAGTTTACATACCATTTCTTGCGCATTACGGTTCGAACACCCGAACACCTATACGGATTCTCCTGCACAGTGGCAGATATGTAAATACGGGGTTTACATACCATTTCTTGCGCATTACGGTTCGAACACTCGAACACCTATATGGATTCTCCAGCACAGTGGCAGATATGTAAATACGGGGTTTCCATACCAATTCTTGCGCATTACGGTTCGAACACTCGAACACCTATACGGATCATTCTGCACAGTGGCAGATATGTAAATACGGGGTTTACATACCATTTCTTGCGCATTACGGTTCGAACACCCGAACAACTATACGGATTCTCTTGCACAGTGGCAGATATGTAAATACGGGGTTTACATACCATTTCTTGCGCATTACGGTTCTAACACTCGAACACCTATACGGATTCTCCTGCACAGTGGCAGATATGTAAATACGGGGTTTACATACCATTTCTTGCGCATTACGGTTCGAACACTCGAACACCTATACGGATTATCCTGCATAGTGGCAGATATGTAAATACGGGGTTTCCGTACCAATTCTTGCGCATTACGGTTCGAACACCCGAACACCTATACGGATTCTCCTGCACAGTGGCAGATATGTAAATACGGGGATTACATACCATTTTTTGCGCATTACGGTTCGAACACTCGAACACCTATACGGATTCTCCTGCACAGTGGCAGATATGTAAATACGGGGTTTCCATACCAATTCTTGCGCATTACGGTTCGAACACTCGAACACCTATACGGATCATTCTGCACAGTGGCAGATATGTAAATACGGGGTTTACATACCATTTCTTGCGCATTACGGTTCGAACACCCGAACACCTATACGGATTCTCTTGCACAGTGGCAGATGTGTAAATACGGGGTTTACATACCATTTCTTGCGCATTACAGTTCGAACACTCGAACACCTATACGGATTCTCCTGCACAGTGGCAGATATGTAAATACGGGGTTTCCATACCAATTCTTGCGCATTACGGTTCGAACACTCGAACACCTATACGGATTATCCTGCACAGTGGCAGATGTGTAAATACGGGGTTTACATACCATTTCTTGCGCATTACGGTTCGAACACCCGAACACCTATACGGATTCTCCTGCACAGTGGCAGATATGTAAATACGGGGTTTACATACCATTTCTTGCGCATTACGGTTCGAACACTCGAACACCTATACGGATTCTCCTACACAGTGGCAGATATGTAAATACGGGGTTTCCGTACCAATTCTTGCGCATTACGGTTCGAACACCCGAACACCTATACGGATTCTCCTGCACAGTGGCAGATATGTAAATACAGGGTTTTCGTACCATTTCTTGCGCATTACGGTTCGAACACTCGAACACCTATACGGATTCTCCTGCACAGTGGCAGATATGTAAATACGAGGTTTCCATACCAATTCTTGCGCATTACGGTTCGAACACCCAAACACATGTACGGATTCTCCTGCACAGTGGCAGATATGTAAATACGGGGTTTACATACCATTTCTTGCGCATTACGGTTCGAACACTCGAACACCTATACGGATTCTCCTGCACAGTGGCAGATATGTAAATACGGGGTTTCGATACCAATTCTTGCGCATTACGGTTCGAACACTCGAACACCTATACGGATTCTCCTGCACAGTGGCAGATATGTAAATACGGGGTTTACATACCATTTCTTGCGCATTACGGTTCGAACACTCGAACACCTATACGGATTCTCCTGCACAGTGGCAGATATGTAAATACGGGGTTCCCATACCAATTCTTGCGCATTACGGTTCGAACACCCGAACACCTATACGGATTCTCCTGCACAGTGGAAGATATGTAAATACGGAGTTTACATACCATTTCTTGCGCATTACGGTTCGAACACCCGAACACCTATACGGATTCTCCTGCACAGTGGCAGATATGTAAATACGGGGTTTACATACCATTTCTTGCGCATTACGGTTCGAACACTCGAACACCTATATGGATTCTCCAGCACAGTGGCAGATATGTAAATACGGGGTTTCCATACCAATTCTTGCGCATTACGGTTCGAACACTCGAACACCTATACGGATCATTCTACACAGTGGCAGATATGTAAATACGGGGTTTACATACCATTTCTTGCGCATTACGGTTCGAACACCCGAACAACTATACGGATTCTCTTGCACAGTGGCAGATATGTAAATACGGGGTTTACATACCATTTCTTGCGCATTACGGTTCGAACACTCGAACATCTATACGGATTATCCTGCACAGTGGCAGATATGTAAATACGGGGTTTACATACCATTTCTTGCGCATTACGGTTCGAACACTCGAACACCTATACGGATTATCCTGCACAGTGGCAGATATGTAAATACGGGGTTTCCGTACCAATTCTTGCGCATTACGGTTCGAACACCCGAACACCTATACGGATTCTCCTGCACAGTGGCAGATATGTAAATACGGGGATTACATACCATTTTTTGCGCATTACGGTTCGAACACTCGAACACCTATACGGATTCTCCTGCACAGTGGCAGATATGTAAATACGGGGTTTCCATACCAATTCTTGCGCATCACGGTTCGAACACTCGAACACCTATACGGATTATCCTGCACAGTGGTAGATGTGTAAATACGGGGTTTACATACCATTTCTTGCGCATTACGGTTCGAACACCCGAACACCTATACGGATTCTCCTGCACAGTGGCAGATATGTAAATACGGGGTTTACATACCATTTCTTGCGCATTACGGTTCGAACACTCGAACACCTATACGGATTCTCCTGCACAGTGGCAGATATGTAAATACGGGGTTTCGATACCAATTCTTGCGCATTACGGTTCGAACACTCGAACACCTATACGGATTCTCCTGCACAGTGGCAGATATGTAAATACGGGGTTTACATACCATTTCTTGCGCATTACGGTTCGAACACTCGAACATCTATACGGATTATCCTGCACAGTGGCAGATATGTAAATACGGGGTTTACATACCATTTCTTGCGCATTACGGTTCGAACACTCGAACACCTATACGGATTATCCTGCACAGTGGCAGATATGTAAATACGGGGTTTCCGTACCAATTCTTGCGCATTACGGTTCGAACACCCGAACACCTATACGGATTCTCCTGCACAGTGGCAGATATGTAAATACGGGGATTACATACCATTTTTTGCGCATTACGGTTCGAACACTCGAACACCTATACGGATTCTCCTGCACAGTGGCAGATATGTAAATACGGGGTTTCCATACCAATTCTTGCGCATTACGGTTCGAACACTCGAACACCTATACGGATCATTCTGCACAGTGGCAGATATGTAAATACGGGGTTTACATACCATTTCTTGCGCATTACGGTTCGAACACCCGAACACCTATACGGATTCTCTTGCACAGTGGCAGATGTGTAAATACGGGGTTTACATACCATTTCTTGCGCATTACGGTTCGAACACTCGAACACCTATACGGATTCTCCTACACAGTGGCAGATATGTAAATACGGGGTTTCCATACCAATTCTTGCGGATTACGGTTCGAACACTCGAACACCTATACGGATTATCCTGCACAGTGGCAGATGTGTAAATACGGGGTTTACATACCATTTCTTGCGCATTACGGTTCGAACACCCGAACACCTATACGGATTCTCCTGCACAGTGGCAGATATGTAAATACGGGGTTTACATACCATTTCTTGCGCATTACGGTTCGAACACTCGAACACCTATACGGATTCTCCTACACGGTGGCAGATATGTAAATACGGGGTTTCCGTACCAATTCTTGCGCATTACGGTTCGAACACCCGAACACCTATACGGATTCTCCTGCACAGTGGCAGATATGTAAATACGGGGTTTCCATACCAATTCTTGCGCATTATGGTTCGAACACCCGAACACCTATACGGATTCTCCTGCACAGTGGCAGATATGTAAATACGGGGTTTACATACCATTTCTTGCGCATTACGGTTCGAACACTCGAACTCCTATACGGATTCTCCTACACAGTGGCAGATATGTAAATTCGGGGTTTCCGTACCAATTCTTGCGCATTACGGTTCGAACACCCGAACACCTATACGGATTCTCCTGCACAGTGGCAGATATGTAAATACGGGGTTTACGTACCATTTCTTGCGCATTACGGTTCGAACACTCGAACACCTATACGGATTCTCCTGCACAGTGGCAGATATGTAAATACGAGGTTTCCATACCAATTCTTGCGCATTACGGTTCGAACACCCAAACACATATACGGATTCTCCTGCACAGTGGCAGATATGTAAATACGGGGTTTACATACCATTTCTTGCGCATTACGGTTCGAACACCCGAACACCTATACGGATTATCCTGCACAGTGGCAGATATGTAAATACGGGGTTTCCATACCAATTCTTGCGCATTACGGTTCGAACACTCGAACACCTATACGGATTCTCCTGCACAGTGGCAGATATGTAAATACGGGGTTTACATACCATTTCTTGCGCATTACGGTTCGAACACCCGAACAACTATACGGATTCTCTTGCACAGTGGCAGATATGTAAATACGGGGTTTACATACCATTTCTTGCGCATTACGGTTCGAACACTCGAACACCTATACGGATTCTCCTGCAAAGTGGCAGATATGTAAATACGGGGTTTCCATACCAATTCTTGCGCATTACGGTTCGAACACTCGAACACCTATACGGATTATCCTGCACAGTGGCAGATGTGTAAATACGGGGTTTACATACCATTTCTTGCGCATTACGGTTCGAACACCCGAACACCTATACGGATTCTTCTGCACAGTGGCAGATATGTAAATACGGGGTTTACATACCATTTCTTGCGCATTACCGTTCGAACACTCGAACACCTATACGGATTCTCCTACACAGTGGCAGATATGTAAATACGGGGTTTCCGTACCAATTCTTGCGCATTACGGTTCGAACACCCGAACACCTATACGGATTCTCCTGCACAGTGGCAGATATGTAAATACGGGGATTACATACCATTTCTTGCGCATTACGGTTCGAACACTCGAACACCTATACGGATTCTCCTGCACAGTGGCAGATATGTAAATACGTGGTTTCCATACCAATTCTTGCGTATTACGGTTCGAACACTCGAACACCTATACGGATCATTCTGCACAGTGGCAGATATGTAAATACGGGGTTTACATACCATTTCTTGCGCATTACGGTTCGAACACCCGAACACCTATACGGATTCTCTTGCACAGTGGCAGAAGTGTAAATACGGGGTTTACATACCATTTCTTGCGCATTACGGTTCGAACACTCGAACACCTATACGGATTCTCCTGCACAGTGGCAGATATGTAAATACGGGGTTTCCATACCAATTCTTGCGCATTACGGTTCGAACACTCGAACACCTATACGGATTATCCTGCACAGTGGCAGATGTGTAAATACGGGGTTTACATACCATTTCTTGCGCATTACGGTTCGAACACCCGAACACCTATACGGATTCTCCTGCACAGTGGCAGATATGTAAATACGGGGTTTACATACCATTTCTTGAGCATTACGGTTCGAACACTCGAACACCTATACGGATTCTCCTACACAGTGGCAGATATGTAAATACGGGGTTTCCGTACCAATTCTTGCGCATTACGGTTCGAACACCCGAACACCTATACGGATTCTCCTGCACAGTGGCAGATATGTAAATACGGGGTTTACGTACCATTTCTTGCGCATTACGGTTCGAACACTCGAACACCTATACGGATTCTCCTGCACAGTGGCAGATATGTAAATACGGGGTTTACATACCATTTCTTGCGCATTACGGTTCGAACACTCGAACACCTATACGGATTCTCCTGCACAGTGGCAGATATGTAAATATGGGTTTTCCATACCAATTCTTGCGCATTACGGTTCGAACACCCGAACACCTATACGGATTCTCCTGCACAGTGGCAGATATGTAAATACGGAGTTTACATACCATTTCTTGCGCATTACGGTTCGAACACCCGAACAACTATACGGATTCTCTTGCACAGTGGCAGATATGTAAATACGGGGTTTACATACCATTTCTTGCGCATTACAGTTCGAACACTCGAACACCTATACGGATTATCCTACACAGTGGCAGATATGTAAATACGGGGTTTACATACCATTTCTTGCGCATTACGGTTCGAACACTCGAACACCTATACGGATTCTCCTACACAGTGGCAGATATGTAAATACGGGGTTTCCGTACCAATTCTTGCGCATTACGGTTCGAACACCCGAACACCTATACGGATTCTCCTGCACAGTGGCAGATATGTAAATACGGGGATTACATACCATTTCTTGCGCATTACGGTTCGAACACTCGAACACCTATACGGATTCTCCTGCACAGTGGCAGATATGTAAATACGGGGTTTCCATACCAATTCTTGCGCATTACGGTTCGAACACTCGAACACCTATACGGATCATTCTGCACAGTGGCAGATATGTAAATACGGGGTTTACATACCATTTCTTGCGCATTACGGTTCGAACACCCGAACACCTATACGGATTCTCTTGCACAGTGGCAGATATGTAAATACGAGGTTTACATACCATTTCTTGCGCATTACGGTTCGAACACTCGAACACCTATACGGATTCTCCTGCACAGTGGCAGATATGTAAATACGGGGTTTCCATACCAATTCTTGCGCATTACGGTTCGAACACTCGAACACCTATACGGATTATCCTGCACAGTGGCAGATGTGTAAATACGGGGTTTACATACCATTTCTTGCGCATTACGGTTCGAACACCCGAACACCTATACGGATTCTCCTGCACAGTGGCAGATATGTAAATACGGGGTTTACATACCATTTCTTGCGCATTACGGTTCGAACACTCGAACACCTGTACGGATTCTCCTACACGGTGGCAGATATGTAAATACGGGGTTTCCGTACCAATTCTTGCGCATTACGGTTCGAACACCCGAACACCTATACGGATTCTCCTGCACAGTGGCAGATATGTAAATACGGGGTTTCCATACCAATTCTTGCGCATTATGGTTCGAACACTCGAACACCTATACGGATTCTCCTGCACAGTGGCAGATATGTAAATACGAGGTTTCCATACCAATTCTTGCGCATTACGGTTCGAACACCCAAACACATATACGGATTCTCCTGCACAGTGGCAGATATGTAAATACGGGGTTTACATACCATTTCTTGCGCATTACGGTTTGAACACTCGAACACCTATACGGATTCTCCTGCACAGTGGCAGATATGTAAATACGGGGTTTCGATACCAATTCTTGCGCATTACGGTTCGAACACTCGAACACCTATACGGATTCTCCTGCACAGTGGCAGATATGTAAATACGGGGTTTACATACCATTTCTTGCGCATTACGGTTCGAACACTCGAACACCTATACGGATTCTCCTGCACAGTGGCAGATATGTAAATACGGGGTTTCCATACCAATTCTTGCGCATTACGGTTCGAACACTCGAACACCTATACGGATTATCCTGCACAGTGGCAGATGTGTAAATACGGGGTTTACATACCATTTCTTGCGCATTACGGTTCGAACACCCGAACACCTATACGGATTCTCCTGCACAGTGGCAGATATGTAAATACGGGGTTTACATACCATTTCTTGCGCATTACGGTTCGAACACTCGAACACCTATACGGATTCTCCTACACAGTGGCAGATATGTAAATACGGGGTTTCCGTACCAATTCTTGCGCATTACGGTTCGAACACCCGAACACCTATACGGATTCTCCTGCACAGTGGCAGATATGTAAATACGGGGTTTCCATACCAATTCTTGCGCATTACGGTTCGAACACTCGAACACCTATACGGATTCTCCTGCACAGTGGCAGATATGTAAATACGAGGTTTCCATACCAATTCTTGCGCATTACGGTTCGAACACCCAAACACATATACGGATTCTCCTGCACAGTGGCAGATATGTAAATACGGGGTTTACATACCATTTCTTGCGCATTACGGTTTGAACACTCGAACACCTATACGGATTCTCCTGCACAGTGGCAGATATGTAAATACGGGGTTTCGATACCAATTCTTGCGCATTACGGTTCGAACACTCGAACACCTATACGGATTCTCCTGCACAGTGGCAGATATGTAAATACGGGGTTTACATACCATTTCTTGCGCATTACGGTTCGAACACTCGAACACCTATACGGATTCTCCTGCACAGTGGCAGATATGTAAATACGGGGTTTCCATACCAATTCTTGCGCATTACGGTTCGAACACCCGAACACCTATACGGATTCTCCTGCACAGTGGCAGATATGTAAATACGGGGTTTTCGTACCATTTCTTGCGCATTACGGTTCGAACACTCGAACACCTATACGGATTCTCCTGCACAGTGGCAGATATGTAAATACGAGGTTTCCATACCAATTCTTGCGCATTACGGTTCGAACACCCAAACACATATACGGATTCTCCTGCACAGTGGCAGATATGTAAATACGGGGTTTACATACCATTTCTTGCGCATTACGGTTCGAACACTCGAACACCTATACGGATTCTCCTGCACAGTGGCAGATATGTAAATACGAGGTTTCCATACCAATTCTTGCGCATTACGGTTCGAACACCCAAACACATATACGGATTCTCCTGCACAGTGGCAGATATGTAAATACGGGGTTTACATACCATTTGTTGCGCATTACGGTTTGAACACTCGAACACCTATACGGATTCTCCTGCACAGTGGCAGATATGTAAATACGGGGTATCGATACCAATTCTTGCGCATTACGGTTCGAACACTCGAACACCTATACGGATTCTCCTGCACAGTGGCAGATATGTAAATACGGGGTTTACATACCATTTCTTGCGCATTACGGTTCGAACACTCGAACACCTATACGGATTCTCCTGCACAGTGGCAGATATGTAAATACGGGGTTTCCATACCAATTCTTGCGCATTACGGTTCGAACACCCGAACACCTATACGGATTCTCCTGCACAGTGGCAGATATGTAAATACGGGGTTTTCGTACCATTTCTTGCGCATTACGGTTCGAACCCTCGAACACCTATACGGATTCTCCTGCACAGTGGCAGATATGTAAATACGAGGTTTCCATACCAATTCTTGCGCATTACGGTTCGAACACCCAAACACATATACGGATTCTCCTGCACAGTGGCAGATATGTAAATACGGGGTTTACATACCATTTCTTGCGCATTACGGTTCGAACACTCGAACACCTATACGGATTCTCCTGCACAGTGGCAGATATGTAAATACGGGGTTTCGATACCAATTCTTGCGCATTACGGTTCGAACACTCGAACACCTATACGGATTCTCCTGCACAGTGGCAGATATGTAAATACGGGGTTTACATACCATTTCTGGCGCATTACGGTTCGAACACTCGAACACCTATACGGATTCTCCTGCACAGTGGCAGATATGTAAATACGGGGTTTACATACCATTTCTTGCGCATTACGGTTCGAACACTCGAACACCTGTACGGATTCTCCTACACGGTGGCAGATATGTAAATACGGGGTTTCCGTACCAATTCTTGCGCATTACGGTTCGAACACCCGAACACCTATACGGATTCTCCTGCACAGTGGCAGATATGTAAATACGGGGTTTCCATACCAATTCTTGCGCATTATGGTTCGAACACTCGAACACCTATACGGATTCTCCTGCACAGTGGCAGATATGTAAATACGAGGTTTCCATACCAATTCTTGCGCATTACGGTTCGAACACCCAAACACATATACGGATTCTCCTGCACAGTGGCAGATATGTAAATACGGGGTTTACATACCATTTCTTGCGCATTACGGTTTGAACACTCGAACACCTATACGGATTCTCCTGCACAGTGGCAGATATGTAAATACGGGGTTTCGATACCAATTCTTGCGCATTACGGTTCGAACACTCGAACACCTATACGGATTCTCCTGCACAGTGGCAGATATGTAAATACGGGGTTTACATACCATTTCTTGCGCATTACGGTTCGAACACTCGAACACCTATACGGATTCTCCTGCACAGTGGCAGATATGTAAATACGGGGTTTCCATACCAATTCTTGCGCATTACGGTTCGAACACTCGAACACCTATACGGATTATCCTGCACAGTGGCAGATGTGTAAATACGGGGTTTACATACCATTTCTTGCGCATTACGGTTCGAACACCCGAACACCTATACGGATTCTCCTGCACAGTGGCAGATATGTAAATACGGGGTTTACATACCATTTCTTGCGCATTACGGTTCGAACACTCGAACACCTATACGGATTCTCCTACACAGTGGCAGATATGTAAATACGGGGTTTCCGTACCAATTCTTGCGCATTACGGTTCGAACACCCGAACACCTATACGGATTCTCCTGCACAGTGGCAGATATGTAAATACGGGGTTTCCATACCAATTCTTGCGCATTACGGTTCGAACACTCGAACACCTATACGGATTCTCCTGCACAGTGGCAGATATGTAAATACGAGGTTTCCATACCAATTCTTGCGCATTACGGTTCGAACACCCAAACACATATACGGATTCTCCTGCACAGTGGCAGATATGTAAATACGGGGTTTACATACCATTTCTTGCGCATTACGGTTTGAACACTCGAACACCTATACGGATTCTCCTGCACAGTGGCAGATATGTAAATACGGGGTTTCGATACCAATTCTTGCGCATTACGGTTCGAACACTCGAACACCTATACGGATTCTCCTGCACAGTGGCAGATATGTAAATACGGGGTTTACATACCATTTCTTGCGCATTACGGTTCGAACACTCGAACACCTATACGGATTCTCCTGCACAGTGGCAGATATGTAAATACGGGGTTTCCATACCAATTCTTGCGCATTACGGTTCGAACACCCGAACACCTATACGGATTCTCCTGCACAGTGGCAGATATGTAAATACGGGGTTTTCGTACCATTTCTTGCGCATTACGGTTCGAACACTCGAACACCTATACGGATTCTCCTGCACAGTGGCAGATATGTAAATACGAGGTTTCCATACCAATTCTTGCGCATTACGGTTCGAACACCCAAACACATATACGGATTCTCCTGCACAGTGGCAGATATGTAAATACGGGGTTTACATACCATTTCTTGCGCATTACGGTTCGAACACTCGAACACCTATACGGATTCTCCTGCACAGTGGCAGATATGTAAATACGAGGTTTCCATACCAATTCTTGCGCATTACGGTTCGAACACCCAAACACATATACGGATTCTCCTGCACAGTGGCAGATATGTAAATACGGGGTTTACATACCATTTGTTGCGCATTACGGTTTGAACACTCGAACACCTATACGGATTCTCCTGCACAGTGGCAGATATGTAAATACGGGGTATCGATACCAATTCTTGCGCATTACGGTTCGAACACTCGAACACCTATACGGATTCTCCTGCACAGTGGCAGATATGTAAATACGGGGTTTACATACCATTTCTTGCGCATTACGGTTCGAACACTCGAACACCTATACGGATTCTCCTGCACAGTGGCAGATATGTAAATACGGGGTTTCCATACCAATTCTTGCGCATTACGGTTCGAACACCCGAACACCTATACGGATTCTCCTGCACAGTGGCAGATATGTAAATACGGGGTTTTCGTACCATTTCTTGCGCATTACGGTTCGAACCCTCGAACACCTATACGGATTCTCCTGCACAGTGGCAGATATGTAAATACGAGGTTTCCATACCAATTCTTGCGCATTACGGTTCGAACACCCAAACACATATACGGATTCTCCTGCACAGTGGCAGATATGTAAATACGGGGTTTACATACCATTTCTTGCGCATTACGGTTCGAACACTCGAACACCTATACGGATTCTCCTGCACAGTGGCAGATATGTAAATACGGGGTTTCGATACCAATTCTTGCGCATTACGGTTCGAACACTCGAACACCTATACGGATTCTCCTGCACAGTGGCAGATATGTAAATACGGGGTTTACATACCATTTCTGGCGCATTACGGTTCGAACACTCGAACACCTATACGGATTCTCCTGCACAGTGGCAGATATGTAAATACGGGGTTTACATACCATTTCTTGCGCATTACGGTTCGAACACTCGAACACCTATACGGATTCTCCTGCACAGTGGCAGATATGTAAATACGGGTTTTCCAAACCAATTCTTGCGCATTACGGTTCGAACACCCGAACACCTATACGGATTCTCCTGCACAGTGGCAGATATGTAAATACGGAGTTTACATACCATTTCTTGCGCATTACGGTTCGAACACCCGAACAACTATACGGATTCTCTTGCACAGTGGCAGATATGTAAATACGGGGTTTACATACCATTTCTTGCGCATTACGGTTCGTACACTCGAACACCTATACGGATTATCCTACACAGTGGCAGATATGTAAATACGGGGTTTACATACCATTTCTTGCGCATTACGGTTCGAACACTCGAACACCTATACGGATTCTCCTACACAGTGGCAGATATGTAAATACGGGATTTCCGTACCAATTCTTGCGCATTACGGTTCGAACACCCGAACACCTATACGGATTCTCCTGCACAGTGGCAGATATGTAAATACGGGGATTACATACCATTTCTTGCGCATTACGGTTCGAACACTCGAACACCTATACGGATTCTCCAGCACAGTGGCAGATATGTAAATACGGGGTTTCCATACCAATTCTTGCGCATTACGGTTCGAACACTCGAACACCTATACAGATTCTCCTACACAGTGGCAGATATGTAAATACGGGGTTTACATACCATTTCTTGCGCATTACGGTTCGAACACCAGAACACCTATACGGATTCTCTTGCACAGTGGCAGATATGTAAATACGGGGTTTACATACCATTTCTTGCGCATTACGGTTCGAACACTCGAACACCTATACGGATTCTCCTGCACAGTGGCAGATATGTAAATACGGGGTTTCCATACCAATTCTTGCGCATTACGGTTCGAACACTCGAACACCTATACGGATTATCCTGCACAGTGGCAGATGTGTAAATACGGGGTTTACATACCATTTCTTGCGCATTACGGTTCGAACACTCGAACACCTATACGGATTCTCCTACACAGTGGCAGATATGTAAATACGGGGTTTCCGTACCAATTCTTGCGCATTACGGTTCGAACACCCGAACACCTATACGGATTCTCCTGCACAGTGGCAGATATGTAAATACGGGGATTACATACCATTTCTTGCGCATTACGGTTCGAACACTCGAACACCTATACGGATTCTCCTGCACAGTGGCAGATATGTAAATACGGGGTTTCCATACCAATTCTTGCGCATTACGGTTCGAACACTCGAACACCTATACGGATCATTCTGCACAGTGGCAGATATGTAAATACGGGGTTTACATACCATTTCTTGCGCATTACGGTTCGAACACCCGAACACCTATACGGATTCTCTTGCACAGTGGCAGATATGTAAATACGAGGTTTACATACCATTTCTTGCGCATTACGGTTCGAACACTCGAACACCTATACGGATTCTCCTGCACAGTGGCAGATATGTAAATACGGGGTTTCCATACCAATTCTTGCGCATTACGGTTCGAACACTCGAACACCTATACGGATTATCCTGCACAGTGGCAGATGTGTAAATACGGGGTTTACATACCATTTCTTGCGCATTACGGTTCGAACACCCGAACACCTATACGGATTCTCCTGCACAGTGGCAGATATGTAAATACGGGGTTTACATACCATTTCTTGCGCATTACGGTTCGAACACTCGAACACCTGTACGGATTCTCCTACACGGTGGCAGATATGTAAATACGGGGTTTCCGTACCAATTCTTGCGCATTACGGTTCGAACACCCGAACACCTATACGGATTCTCCTGCACAGTGGCAGATATGTAAATACGGGGTTTCCATACCAATTCTTGCGCATTATGGTTCGAACACTCGAACACCTATACGGATTCTCCTGCACAGTGGCAGATATGTAAATACGAGGTTTCCATACCAATTCTTGCGCATTACGGTTCGAACACCCAAACACATATACGGATTCTCCTGCACAGTGGCAGATATGTAAATACGGGGTTTACATACCATTTCTTGCGCATTACGGTTTGAACACTCGAACACCTATACGGATTCTCCTGCACAGTGGCAGATATGTAAATACGGGGTTTCGATACCAATTCTTGCGCATTACGGTTCGAACACTCGAACACCTATACGGATTCTCCTGCACAGTGGCAGATATGTAAATACGGGGTTTACATACCATTTCTTGCGCATTACGGTTCGAACACTCGAACACCTATACGGATTCTCCTGCACAGTGGCAGATATGTAAATACGGGGTTTCCATACCAATTCTTGCGCATTACGGTTCGAACACTCGAACACCTATACGGATTATCCTGCACAGTGGCAGATGTGTAAATACGGGGTTTACATACCATTTCTTGCGCATTACGGTTCGAACACCCGAACACCTATACGGATTCTCCTGCACAGTGGCAGATATGTAAATACGGGGTTTACATACCATTTCTTGCGCATTACGGTTCGAACACTCGAACACCTATACGGATTCTCCTACACAGTGGCAGATATGTAAATACGGGGTTTCCGTACCAATTCTTGCGCATTACGGTTCGAACACCCGAACACCTATACGGATTCTCCTGCACAGTGGCAGATATGTAAATACGGGGTTTCCATACCAATTCTTGCGCATTACGGTTCGAACACTCGAACACCTATACGGATTCTCCTGCACAGTGGCAGATATGTAAATACGAGGTTTCCATACCAATTCTTGCGCATTACGGTTCGAACACCCAAACACATATACGGATTCTCCTGCACAGTGGCAGATATGTAAATACGGGGTTTACATACCATTTCTTGCGCATTACGGTTTGAACACTCGAACACCTATACGGATTCTCCTGCACAGTGGCAGATATGTAAATACGGGGTTTCGATACCAATTCTTGCGCATTACGGTTCGAACACTCGAACACCTATACGGATTCTCCTGCACAGTGGCAGATATGTAAATACGGGGTTTACATACCATTTCTTGCGCATTACGGTTCGAACACTCGAACACCTATACGGATTCTCCTGCACAGTGGCAGATATGTAAATACGGGGTTTCCATACCAATTCTTGCGCATTACGGTTCGAACACCCGAACACCTATACGGATTCTCCTGCACAGTGGCAGATATGTAAATACGGGGTTTTCGTACCATTTCTTGCGCATTACGGTTCGAACACTCGAACACCTATACGGATTCTCCTGCACAGTGGCAGATATGTAAATACGAGGTTTCCATACCAATTCTTGCGCATTACGGTTCGAACACCCAAACACATATACGGATTCTCCTGCACAGTGGCAGATATGTAAATACGGGGTTTACATACCATTTCTTGCGCATTACGGTTCGAACACTCGAACACCTATACGGATTCTCCTGCACAGTGGCAGATATGTAAATACGAGGTTTCCATACCAATTCTTGCGCATTACGGTTCGAACACCCAAACACATATACGGATTCTCCTGCACAGTGGCAGATATGTAAATACGGGGTTTACATACCATTTGTTGCGCATTACGGTTTGAACACTCGAACACCTATACGGATTCTCCTGCACAGTGGCAGATATGTAAATACGGGGTATCGATACCAATTCTTGCGCATTACGGTTCGAACACTCGAACACCTATACGGATTCTCCTGCACAGTGGCAGATATGTAAATACGGGGTTTACATACCATTTCTTGCGCATTACGGTTCGAACACTCGAACACCTATACGGATTCTCCTGCACAGTGGCAGATATGTAAATACGGGGTTTCCATACCAATTCTTGCGCATTACGGTTCGAACACCCGAACACCTATACGGATTCTCCTGCACAGTGGCAGATATGTAAATACGGGGTTTTCGTACCATTTCTTGCGCATTACGGTTCGAACCCTCGAACACCTATACGGATTCTCCTGCACAGTGGCAGATATGTAAATACGAGGTTTCCATACCAATTCTTGCGCATTACGGTTCGAACACCCAAACACATATACGGATTCTCCTGCACAGTGGCAGATATGTAAATACGGGGTTTACATACCATTTCTTGCGCATTACGGTTCGAACACTCGAACACCTATACGGATTCTCCTGCACAGTGGCAGATATGTAAATACGGGGTTTCGATACCAATTCTTGCGCATTACGGTTCGAACACTCGAACACCTATACGGATTCTCCTGCACAGTGGCAGATATGTAAATACGGGGTTTACATACCATTTCTGGCGCATTACGGTTCGAACACTCGAACACCTATACGGATTCTCCTGCACAGTGGCAGATATGTAAATACGGGGTTTACATACCATTTCTTGCGCATTACGGTTCGAACACTCGAACACCTATACGGATTCTCCTGCACAGTGGCAGATATGTAAATACGGGTTTTCCAAACCAATTCTTGCGCATTACGGTTCGAACACCCGAACACCTATACGGATTCTCCTGCACAGTGGCAGATATGTAAATACGGAGTTTACATACCATTTCTTGCGCATTACGGTTCGAACACCCGAACAACTATACGGATTCTCTTGCACAGTGGCAGATATGTAAATACGGGGTTTACATACCATTTCTTGCGCATTACGGTTCGTACACTCGAACACCTATACGGATTATCCTACACAGTGGCAGATATGTAAATACGGGGTTTACATACCATTTCTTGCGCATTACGGTTCGAACACTCGAACACCTATACGGATTCTCCTACACAGTGGCAGATATGTAAATACGGGATTTCCGTACCAATTCTTGCGCATTACGGTTCGAACACCCGAACACCTATACGGATTCTCCTGCACAGTGGCAGATATGTAAATACGGGGATTACATACCATTTCTTGCGCATTACGGTTCGAACACTCGAACACCTATACGGATTCTCCAGCACAGTGGCAGATATGTAAATACGGGGTTTCCATACCAATTCTTGCGCATTACGGTTCGAACACTCGAACACCTATACAGATTCTCCTACACAGTGGCAGATATGTAAATACGGGGTTTACATACCATTTCTTGCGCATTACGGTTCGAACACCAGAACACCTATACGGATTCTCTTGCACAGTGGCAGATATGTAAATACGGGGTTTACATACCATTTCTTGCGCATTACGGTTCGAACACTCGAACACCTATACGGATTCTCCTGCACAGTGGCAGATATGTAAATACGGGGTTTCCATACCAATTCTTGCGCATTACGGTTCGAACACTCGAACACCTATACGGATTATCCTGCACAGTGGCAGATGTGTAAATACGGGGTTTACATACCATTTCTTGCGCATTACGGTTCGAACACCCGAACACCTATACGGATTCTCCTGCACAGTGGCAGATATGTAAATACAGGGTTTACATACCATTTCTTGCGCATTACGGTTCGAACACTCGAACACCTATACGGATTCTCCTACACAGTGGCAGATATGTAAATACGGGGTTTCCGTACCAATTCTTGCGCATTACGGTTCGAACACCCGAACACCTATACGGATTCTCCTGCACAGTGGCAGATATGTAAATACGGGGTTTCCATGCCAATTCTTGCGCATTACGGTTCGAACACTCGAACACCTATACGGATTCTCCTGCACAGTGGCAGATATGTAAATACGAGGTTTCCATACCAATTCTTGCGCATTACGGTTCGAACACCCAAACACATATACGGATTCTCCTGCACAGTGGAAGATATGTAAATACGGGGTTTACATACCATTTCTTGCGCATTACGGTTTGAACACTCGAACACCTATACGGATTCTCCTGCACAGTGGCAGATATGTAAATACGGGGTTTCGATACCAATTCTTGCGCATTACGGTTCGAACACTCAAACACCTATACGGATTCTCCTGCACAGTGGCAGATATGTAAATACGGGGTTTACATACCATTTCTTGCGCATTACGGTTCGAACACTCGAACACCTATACGGATTCTCCTGCACAGTGGCAGATATGTAAATACGGGGTTTCCATACCAATTCTTGCGCATTACGGTTCGAACACTCGAACACCTATACGGATCATTCTGCACAGTGGCAGATATGTAAATACGGGGTTTACATACCATTTCTTGCGCATTACGGTTCGAACACCCGAACACCTATACGGATTCTCCTGCACAGTGGCAGATATGTAAATACGGGGTTTACATACCATTTCTTGCGCATTACGGTTCGAACACTCGAACACCTGTACGGATTCTCCTACACGGTGGCAGATATGTAAATACGGGGTTTCCGTACCAATTCTTGCGCATTACGGTTCGAACACCCGAACACCTATACGGATTCTCCTGCACAGTGGCAGATATGTAAATACGGGGTTTCCATACCAATTCTTGCGCATTATGGTTCGAACACTCGAACACCTATACGGATTCTCCTGCACAGTGGCAGATATGTAAATACGAGGTTTCCATACCAATTCTTGCGCATTACGGTTCGAACACCCAAACACATATACGGATTCTCCTGCACAGTGGCAGATATGTAAATACGGGGTTTACATACCATTTCTTGCGCATTACGGTTTGAACACTCGAACACCTATACGGATTCTCCTGCACAGTGGCAGATATGTAAATACGGGGTTTCGATACCAATTCTTGCGCATTACGGTTCGAACACTCGAACACCTATACGGATTCTCCTGCACAGTGGCAGATATGTAAATACGGGGTTTACATACCATTTCTTGCGCATTACGGTTTGAACACTCGAACACCTATACGGATTCTCCTGCACAGTGGCAGATATGTAAATACGGGGTTTCGATACCAATTCTTGCGCATTACGGTTCGAACACTCGAACACCTATACGGATTCTCCTGCACAGTGGCAGATATGTAAATACGGGGTTTCCATACCAATTCTTGCGCATTACGGTTCGAACACCCGAACACCTATACGGATTCTCCTGCACAGTGGCAGATATGTAAATACGGGGTTTTCGTACCATTTCTTGCGCATTATGGTTCGAACACTCGAACACCTATACGGATTCTCCTGCACAGTGGCAGATATGTAAATACGAGGTTTCCATACCAATTCTTGCGCATTACGGTTCGAACACCCAAACACATATACGGATTCTCCTGCACAGTGGCAGATATGTAAATACTGGGTTTACATACCATTTCTTGCGCATTACGGTTTGAACACTCGAACACCTATACGGATTCTCCTGCACAGTGGCAGATATGTAAATACGGGGTTTCGATACCAATTCTTGCGCATTACGGTTCGAACACTCGAACACCTATACGGATTCTCCTGCACAGTGGCAGATATGTAAATACGGGGTTTACATACCATTTCTTGCGCATTACGGTTTGAACACTCGAACACCTATACGGATTCTCCTGCACAGTGGCAGATATGTAAATACGGGGTTTCGATACCAATTCTTGCGCATTACGGTTCGAACACTCGAACACCTATACGGATTCTCCTGCACAGTGGCAGATATGTAAATACAGGGTTTACATACCATTTCTTGCGCATTACGGTTCGAACACCCGAACACCTATACGGATTCTCCTGCACAGTGGCAGATATGTAAATACAGGGTTTACATACCATTTCTTGCGCATTACGGTTCGAACACTCGAACACCTATACGGATTCTCCTACACAGTGGCAGATATGTAAATACGGGGTTTCCGTACCAATTCTTGCGCATTACGGTTCGAACACCCGAACACCTATACGGATTCTCCTGCACAGTGGCAGATATGTAAATACGGGGTTTCCATACCAATTCTTGCGCATTACGGTTCGAACACTCGAACACCTATACGGATTCTCCTGCACAGTGGCAGATATGTAAATACGAGGTTTCCATACCAATTCTTGCGCATTACGGTTCGAACACCCAAACACATATACGGATTCTCCTGCACAGTGGAAGATATGTAAATACGGGGTTTACATACCATTTCTTGCGCATTACGGTTTGAACACTCGAACACCTATACGGATTCTCCTGCACAGTGGCAGATATGTAAATACGGGGTTTCGATACCAATTCTTGCGCATTACGGTTCGAACACTCGAACACCTATACGGATTCTCCTGCACAGTGGCAGATATGTAAATACGGGGTTTACATACCATTTCTTGCGCATTACGGTTTGAACACTCGAACACCTATACGGATTCTCCTGCACAGTGGCAGATATGTAAATACGGGGTTTCGATACCAATTCTTGCGCATTACGGTTCGAACACTCGAACACCTATACGGATTCTCCTGCACAGTGGCAGATATGTAAATACAGGGTTTACATACCATTTCTTGCGCATTACGGTTCGAACATTCGAACACCTATACGGATTCTCCTACACAGTGGCAGATATGTAAATACGGGGTTTCCGTACCAATTCTTGCGCATTACGGTTCGAACACCCGAACACCTATACGGATTCTCCTGCACAGTGGCAGATATGTAAATACGGGGTTTCCATACCAATTCTTGCGCATTACGGTTCGAACACTCGAACACCTATACGGATTCTCCTGCACAGTGGCAGATATGTAAATACGAGGTTTCCATACCAATTCTTGCGCATTACGGTTCGAACACCCAAACACATATACGGATTCTCCTGCACAGTGGCAGATATGTAAATACGGGGTTTACATACCATTTCTTGCGCATTACGGTTTGAACACTCGAACACCTATACGGATTCTCCTGCACAGTGGCAGATATGTAAATACGGGGTTTCGATACCAATTCTTGCGCATTACGGTTCGAACACTCAAACACCTATACGGATTCTCCTGCACAGTGGCAGATATGTAAATACGGGGTTTACATACCATTTCTTGCGCATTACGGTTCGAACACTCGAACACCTATACGGATTCTCCTGCACAGTGGCAGATATGTAAATACGGGGTTTCCATACCAATTCTTGCGCATTACGGTTCGAACACTCGAACACCTATACGGATTATCCTGCACAGTGGCAGATGTGTAAATACGGGGTTTACATACCATTTCTTGCGCATTACGGTTCGAACACCCGAACACCTATACGGATTCTCCTGCACAGTGGCAGATATGTAAATACGGGGTTTACATACCATTTCTCGCGCATTACGGTTCGAACACTCGAACACCTGTACGGATTCTCCTACACGGTGGCAGAAATGTAAATACGGGGTTTCCGTACCAATTCTTGCGCATTACGGTTCGAACACCCGAACACCTATACGGATTCTCCTGCACAGTGGCAGATATGTAAATACGGGGTTTCCATACCAATTCTTGCGCATTATGGTTCGAACACTCGAACACCTATACGGATTCTCCTGCACAGTGGCAGATATGTAAATACGAGGTTTCCATACCAATTCTTGCGCATTACGGTTCGAACACCCAAACACATATACGGATTCTCCTGCACAGTGGCAGATATGTAAATACGGGGTTTACATACCATTTCTTGCGCATTACGGTTTGAACACTCGAACACCTATACGGATTCTCCTGCACAGTGGCAGATATGTAAATACGGGGTTTCGATACCAATTCTTGCGCATTACGGTTCGAACACTCGAACACCTATACGGATTCTCCTGCACAGTGGCAGATATGTAAATACGGGGTTTACATACCATTTCTTGCGCATTACGGTTCGAACACTCGAACACCTATACGGATTCTCCTGCACAGTGGCAGATATGTAAATACGGGGTTTCCATACCAATTCTTGCGCATTACGGTTCGAACACTCGAACACCTATACGGATTATCCTGCACAGTGGCAGATGTGTAAATACGGGGTTTACATACCATTTCTTGCGCATTACGGTTCGAACACCCGAACACCTATACGGATTCTCCTGCACAGTGGCAGATATGTAAATACGGGTTTTACATACCATTTCTTGCGCATTACGGTTCGAACACTCGAACACCTATACGGATTCTCCTACACAGTGGCAGATATGTAAATACGGGGTTTCCGTACCAATTCTTGCGCATTACGGTTCGAACACCCGAACACCTATACGGATTCTCCTGCACAGTGGCAGATATGTAAATACGGGGTTTCCATACCAATTCTTGCGCATTACGGTTCGAACACTCGAACACCTATACGGATTCTCCTGCACAGTGGCAGATATGTAAATACGAGGTTTCCATACCAATTCTTGCGCATTACGGTTCGAACACCCAAACACATATACGGATTCTCCTGCACAGTGGCAGATATGTAAATACGGGGTTTACATACCATTTCTTGCGCATTACGGTTTGAACACTCGAACACCTATACGGATTCTCCTGCACAGTGGCAGATATGTAAATACGGGGTTTCGATACCAATTCTTGCGCATTACGGTTCGAACACTCGAACACCTATACGGATTCTCCTGCACAGTGGCAGATATGTAAATACGGGGTTTACATACCATTTCTTGCGCATTACGGTTCGAACACTCGAACACCTATACGGATTCTCCTGCACAGTGGCAGATATGTAAATACGGGGTTTCCATACCAATTCTTGCGCATTACGGTTCGAACACCCGAACACCTATACGGATTCTCCTGCACAGTGGCAGATATGTAAATACGGGGTTTTCGTACCATTTCTTGCGCATTACGGTTCGAACACTCGAACACCTATACGGATTCTCCTGCACAGTGGCAGATATGTAAATACGAGGTTTCCATACCAATTCTTGCGCATTACGGTTCGAACACCCAAACACATATACGGATTCTCCTGCACAGTGGCAGATATGTAAATACGGGGTTTACATACCATTTCTTGCGCATTACGGTTCGAACACTCGAACACCTATACGGATTCTCCTGCACAGTGGCAGATATGTAAATACGAGGTTTCCATACCAATTCTTGCGCATTACGGTTCGAACACCCAAACACATATACGGATTCTCCTGCACAGTGGCAGATATGTAAATACGGGGTTTACATACCATTTCTTGCGCATTACGGTTTGAACACTCGAACACCTATACGGATTCTCCTGCACAGTGGCAGATATGTAAATACGGGGTTTCGATACCAATTCTTGCGCATTACGGTTCGAACACTCGAACACCTATACGGATTCTCCTGCACAGTGGCAGATATGTAAATACGGGGTTTACATACCATTTCTTGCGCATTACGGTTCGAACACTAGAACACCTATACGGATTCTCCTGCACAGTGGCAGATATGTAAATACGGGGTTTCCATACCAATTGTTGCGCATTACGGTTCGAACACCCGAACACCTATACGGATTCTCCTGCACAGTGGCAGATATGTAAATACGGGGTTTTCGTACCATTTCTTGCGCATTACGGTTCGAACACTCGAACACCTATACGGATTCTCCTGCACAGTGGCAGATATGTAAATACGAGGTTTCCATACCAATTCTTGCGCATTACGGTTCGAACACCCAAACACATATACGGATTCTCCTGCACAGTGGCAGATATGTAAATACGGGGTTTACATACCATTTCTTGCGCATTACGGTTCGAACACTCGAACACCTATACGGATTCTCCTGCACAGTGGCAGATATGTAAATACGGGGTTTCGATACCAATTCTTGCGCATTACGGTTCGAACACTCGAACACCTATACGGATTCTCCTGCACAGTGGCAGATATGTAAATACGGGGTTTACATACCATTTCTGGCGCATTACGGTTCGAACACTCGAACACCTATACGGATTCTCCTGCACAGTGGCAGATATGTAAATACGGGGTTTACATACCATTTCTTGCGCATTACGGTTCGAACACTCGAACACCTATACGGATTCTCCTGCACAGTGGCAGATATGTAAATACGGGTTTTCCAAACCAATTCTTGCGCATTACGGTTCGAACACCCGAACACCTATACGGATTCTCCTGCACAGTGGCAGATATGTAAATACGGAGTTTACATACCATTTCTTGCGCATTACGGTTCGAACACCCGAACAACTATACGGATTCTCTTGCACAGTGGCAGATATGTAAATACGGGGTTTACATACCATTTCTTGCGCATTACGGTTCGAACACTCGAACACCTATACGGATTATCCTACACAGTGGCAGATATGTAAATACGGGGTTTACATACCATTTCTTGCGCATTACGGTTCGAACACTCGAACACCTATACGGATTCTCCTACACAGTGGCAGATATGTAAATACGGGGTTTCCGTACCAATTCTTGCGCATTACGGTTCGAACACCCGAACACCTATACGGATTCTCCTACACAGTGGCAGATATGTAAATACGGGGTTTCCATACCAATTCTTGCGCATTACGGTTCGAACACTCGAACACCTATACGGATTCTCCTGCACAGTGGCAGATATGTAAATACGAGGTTTCCATACCAATTCTTGCGCATTACGGTTCGAACACCCAAACACAAATACGGATTCTCCTGCACAGTGGCAGATATGTAAATACGGGGTTTACATACCATTTCTTGCGCATTACGGTTTCAACACTCGAACACCTATACGGATTCTCCTGCACAGTGGCAGATATGTAAATACGGGGTTTCGATACCAATTCTTGCGCATTACGGTTCGAACACTCAAACACCTATACGGATTCTCCTGCACAGTGGCAGATATGTAAATACGGGGTTTGCATACCATTTCTTGCGCATTACGGTTCGAACACTCGAACACCTATACGGATTCTCCTGCACAGTGGCAGATATGTAAATACGGGGTTTCCATACCAATTCTTGCGCATTACGGTTCGAACACTCGAACACCTATACGGATTATCCTGCACAGTGGCAGATGTGTAAATACGGGGTTTACATACCATTTCTTGCGCATTACGGTTCGAACACCCGAACACCTATACGGATTCTCCTGCACAGTGGCAGATATGTAAATACGGGGTTTACATACCATTTCTTGCGCATTACGGTTCGAACACTCGAACACCTGTACGGATTCTCCTACACGGTGGCAGATATGTAAATACGGGGTTTCCGTACCAATTCTTGCGCATTACGGTTCGAACACCCGAACACCTATACGGATTCTCCTGCACAGTGGCAGATATGTAAATACGGGGTTTCCATACCAATTCTTGCGCATTATGGTTCGAACACTCGAACACCTATACGGATTCTCCTGCACAGTGGCAGATATGTAAATACGAGGTTTCCATACCAATTCTTGCGCATTACGGTTCGAACACCCAAACACATATACGGATTCTCCTGCACAGTGGCAGATATGTAAATACGGGGTTTACATACCATTTCTTGCGCATTACGGTTTGAACACTCGAACACCTATACGGATTCTCCTGCACAGTGGCAGATATGTAAATACGGGGTTTCGATACCAATTCTTGCGCATTACGGTTCGAACACTCGAACACCTATACGGATTCTCCTGCACAGTGGCAGATATGTAAATACGGGGTTTACATACCATTTCTTGCGCATTACGGTTCGAACACTCGAACACCTATACGGATTCTCCTGCACAGTGGCAGATATGTAAATACGGGGTTTCCATACCAATTCTTGCGCATTACGGTTCGAACACTCGAACACCTATACGGATTATCCTGCACAGTGGCAGATGTGTAAATACGGGGTTTACATACCATTTCTTGCGCATTACGGTTCGAACACCCGAACACCTATACGGATTCTCCTGCACAGTGGCAGATATGTAAATACGGGGTTTACATACCATTTCTTGCGCATTACGGTTCGAACACTCGAACACCTATACGGATTCTCCTACACAGTGGCAGATATGTAAATACGGGGTTTCCGTACCAATTCTTGCGCATTACGGTTCGAACACCCGAACACCTATACGGATTCTCCTGCACAGTGGCAGATTTGTAAATACGGGGTTTCCATACCAATTCTTGCGCATTACGGTTCGAACACTCGAACACCTATACGGATTCTCCTGCACAGTGGCAGATATGTAAATACGAGGTTTCCATACCAATTCTTGCGCATTACGGTTCGAACACCCAAACACATATACGGATTCTCCTGCACAGTGGCAGATATGTAAATACGGGGTTTACATACCATTTCTTGCGCATTACGGTTTGAACACTCGAACACCTATACGGATTCTCCTGCACAGTGGCAGATATGTAAATACGGGGTTTCGATACCAATTCTTGCGCATTACGGTTCGAACACTCGAACACCTATACGGATTCTCCTGCACAGTGGCAGATATGTAAATACGGGGTTTACATACCATTTCTTGCGCATTACGGTTCGAACACTCGAACACCTATACGGATTCTCCTGCACAGTGGCAGATATGTAAATACGGGGTTTCCATACCAATTCTTGCGCATTACGGTTCGAACACCCGAACACCTATACGGATTCTCCTGCACAGTGGCAGATATGTAAATACGGGGTTTTCGTACCATTTCTTGCGCATTACGGTTCGAACACTCGAACACCTATACGGATTCTCCTGCACAGTGGCAGATATGTAAATACGAGGTTTCCATACCAATTCTTGCGCATTACGGTTCGAACACCCAAACACATATACGGATTCTCCTGCACAGTGGCAGATATGTAAATACGGGGTTTCCATACCATTTCTTGCGCATTACGGTTCGAACACTCGAACACCTATACGGATTCTCCTGCACAGTGGCAGATATGTAAATACGAGGTTTCCATACCAATTCTTGCGCATTACGGTTCGAACACCCAAACACATATACGGATTCTCCTGCACAGTGGCAGATATGTAAATACGGGGTTTACATACCATTTCTTGCGCATTACGGTTTGAACACTCGAACACCTATACGGATTCTCCTGCACAGTGGCAGATATGTAAATACGGGGTTTCGATACCAATTCTTGCGCATTACGGTTCGAACACTCGAACACCTATACGGATTCTCCTGCACAGTGGCAGATATGTAAATACGGGGTTTACATACCATTTCTTGCGCATTACGGTTCGAACACTCGAACACCTATACGGATTCTCCTGCACAGTGGCAGATATGTAAATACGGGGTTTCCATACCAATTCTTGCGCATTACGGTTCGAACACCCGAACACCTATACGGATTCTCCTGCACAGTGGCAGATATGTAAATACGGGGTTTTCGTACCATTTCTTGCGCATTACGGTTCGAACACTCGAACACCTATACGGATTCTCCTGCACAGTGGCAGATATGTAAATACGAGGTTTCCATACCAATTCTTGCGCATTACGGTTCGAACACCCAAACACATATACGGATTCTCCTGCACAGTGGCAGATATGTAAATACGGGGTTTACATACCATTTCTTGCGCATTACGGTTCGAACACTCGAACACCTATACGGATTCTCCTGCACAGTGGCAGATATGTAAATACGGGGTTTCGATACCAATTCTTGCGCATTACGGTTCGAACACTCGAACACCTATACGGATTCTCCTGCACAGTGGCAGATATGTAAATACGGGGTTTACATACCATTTCTGGCGCATTACGGTTCGAACACTCGAACACCTATACGGATTCTCCTGCACAGTGGCAGATATGTAAATACGGGGTTTACATACCATTTCTTGCGCATTACGGTTCGAACACTCGAACACCTATACGGATTCTCCTGCACAGTGGCAGATATGTAAATACGGGTTTTCCAAACCAATTCTTGCGCATTACGGTTCGAACACCCGAACACCTATACGGATTCTCCTGCACAGTGGCAGATATGTAAATACGGAGTTTACATACCATTTCTTGCGCATTACGGTTCGAACACCCGAACAACTATACGGATTCTCTTGCACAGTGGCAGATATGTAAATACGGGGTTTACATACCATTTCTTGCGCATTACGGTTCGAACACTCGAACACCTATACGGATTATCCTACACAGTGGCAGATATGTAAATACGGGGTTTACATACCATTTCTTGCGCATTACGGTTCGAACACTCGAACACCTATACGGATTCTCCTACACAGTGGCAGATATGTAAATACGGGGTTTCCGTACCAATTCTTGCGCATTACGGTTCGAACACCCGAACACCTATACGGATTCTCCTGCACAGTGGCAGATATGTAAATACGGGGATTACATACCATTTCTTGCGCATTACGGTTCGAACACTCGAACACCTATACGGATTCTCCAGCACAGTGGCAGATATGTAAATACGGGGTTTCCATACCAATTCTTGCGCATTACGGTTCGAACACTCGAACACCTATACGGATCGTTCTGCACAGTGGCAGATATGTAAATACGGGGTTTACATACCATTTCTTGCGCATTACGGTTCGAACACCCGAACACCTATACGGATTCTCTTGCACAGTGGCAGATATGTAAATACGGGGTTTACATACCATTTCTTGCGCATTACGGTTCGAACACTCGAACACCTATACGGATTCTCCTGCACATTGGCAGATATGTAAATACGGGGTTTCCATACCAATTCTTGCGCATTACGGTTCGAACACTCGAACACCTATACGGATTATCCTGCACAGTGGCAGATGTGTAAATACGGGGTTTACATACCATTTCTTGCGCATTACGGTTCGAACACCCGAACACCTATACGGATTCTCCTGCACAGTGGCAGATATGTAAATACGGGGTTTACATACCATTTCTTGCGCATTACGGTTCGAACACTCGAACACCTATACGGATTCTCCTACACAGTGGCAGATATGTAAATACGGGGTTTCCGTACCAATTCTTGCGCATTACGGTTCGAACACCCGAACACCTATACGGATTCACCTGCACAGTGGCAGATATGTAAATACGGGGTTTCCATACCAATTCTTGCGCATTACGGTTCGAACACTCGAACACCTATACGGATTCTCCTGCACAGTGGCAGATATGTAAATACGAGGTTTCCATACCAATTCTTGCGCATTACGGTTCGAACACCCAAACACATATACGGATTCTCCTGCACAGTGGCAGATATGTAAATACGGGGTTTACATACCATTTCTTGCGCATTACGGTTTGAACACTCGAACACCTATACGGATTCTCCTGCACAGTGGCAGATATGTAAATACGGGGTTTCGATACCAATTCTTGCGCATTACGGTTCGAACACTCAAACACCTATACGGATTCTCCTGCACAGTGGCAGATATGTAAATACGGGGTTTACATACCATTTCTTGCGCATTACGGTTCGAACACTCGAACACCTATACGGATTCTCCTGCACAGTGGCAGATATGTAAATACGAGGTTTCCATACCAATTCTTGCGCATTACGGTTCGAACACCCAAACACATATACGGATTCTCCTGCACAGTGGCAGATATGTAAATACGGGGTTTACATACCATTTCTTGCGCATTACGGTTTGAACACTCGAACACCTATACGGATTCTCCTGCACAGTGGCAGATATGTAAATACGGGGTTTCGATACCAATTCTTGCGCATTACGGTTCGAACACTCGAACACCTATACGGATTCTCCTGCACAGTGGCAGATATGTAAATACGGGGTTTACATACCATTTCTTGCGCATTACGGTTCGAACACTCGAACACCTATACGGATTCTCCTGCACAGTGGCAGATATGTAAATACGGGGTTTCCATACCAATTCTTGCGCATTACGGTTCGAACACCCGAACACCTATACGGATTCTCCTGCACAGTGGCAGATATGTAAATACGGGGTTTTCGTACCATTTCTTGCGCATTACGGTTCGAACACTCGAACACCTATACGGATTCTCCTGCACAGTGGCAGATATGTAAATACGAGGTTTCCATACCAATTCTTGCGCATTACGGTTCGAACACCCAAACACATATACGGATTCTCCTGCACAGTGGCAGATATGTAAATACGGGGTTTCCATACCATTTCTTGCGCATTACGGTTCGAACACTCGAACACCTATACGGATTCTCCTGCACAGTGGCAGATATGTAAATACGAGGTTTCCATACCAATTCTTGCGCATTACGGTTCGAACACCCAAACACATATACGGATTCTCCTGCACAGTGGCAGATATGTAAATACGGGGTTTACATACCATTTCTTGCGCATTACGGTTTGAACACTCGAACACCTATACGGATTCTCCTGCACAGTGGCAGATATGTAAATACGGGGTTTCGATACCAATTCTTGCGCATTACGGTTCGAACACTCGAACACCTATACGGATTCTCCTGCACAGTGGCAGATATGTAAATACGGGGTTTACATACCATTTCTTGCGCATTACGGTTCGAACACTCGAACACCTATACGGATTCTCCTGCACAGTGGCAGATATGTAAATACGGGGTTTCCATACCAATTCTTGCGCATTACGGTTCGAACACCCGAACACCTATACGGATTCTCCTGCACAGTGGCAGATATGTAAATACGGGGTTTTCGTACCATTTCTTGCGCATTACGGTTCGAACACTCGAACACCTATACGGATTCTCCTGCACAGTGGCAGATATGTAAATACGAGGTTTCCATACCAATTCTTGCGCATTACGGTTCGAACACCCAAACACATATACGGATTCTCCTGCACAGTGGCAGATATGTAAATACGGGGTTTACATACCATTTCTTGCGCATTACGGTTCGAACACTCGAACACCTATACGGATTCTCCTGCACAGTGGCAGATATGTAAATACGGGGTTTCGATACCAATTCTTGCGCATTACGGTTCGAACACTCGAACACCTATACGGATTCTCCTGCACAGTGGCAGATATGTAAATACGGGGTTTACATACCATTTCTGGCGCATTACGGTTCGAACACTCGAACACCTATACGGATTCTCCTGCACAGTGGCAGATATGTAAATACGGGGTTTACATACCATTTCTTGCGCATTACGGTTCGAACACTCGAACACCTATACGGATTCTCCTGCACAGTGGCAGATATGTAAATACGGGTTTTCCAAACCAATTCTTGCGCATTACGGTTCGAACACCCGAACACCTATACGGATTCTCCTGCACAGTGGCAGATATGTAAATACGGAGTTTACATACCATTTCTTGCGCATTACGGTTCGAACACCCGAACAACTATACGGATTCTCTTGCACAGTGGCAGATATGTAAATACGGGGTTTACATACCATTTCTTGCGCATTACGGTTCGAACACTCGAACACCTATACGGATTATCCTACACAGTGGCAGATATGTAAATACGGGGTTTACATACCATTTCTTGCGCATTACGGTTCGAACACTCGAACACCTATACGGATTCTCCTACACAGTGGCAGATATGTAAATACGGGGTTTCCGTACCAATTCTTGCGCATTACGGTTCGAACACCCGAACACCTATACGGATTCTCCTGCACAGTGGCAGATATGTAAATACGGGGATTACATACCATTTCTTGCGCATTACGGTTCGAACACTCGAACACCTATACGGATTCTCCAGCACAGTGGCAGATATGTAAATACGGGGTTTCCATACCAATTCTTGCGCATTACGGTTCGAACACTCGAACACCTATACGGATCGTTCTGCACAGTGGCAGATATGTAAATACGGGGTTTACATACCATTTCTTGCGCATTACGGTTCGAACACCCGAACACCTATACGGATTCTCTTGCACAGTGGCAGATATGTAAATACGGGGTTTACATACCATTTCTTGCGCATTACGGTTCGAACACTCGAACACCTATACGGATTCTCCTGCACAGTGGCAGATATGTAAATACGGGGTTTCCATACCAATTCTTGCGCATTACGGTTCGAACACTCGAACACCTATACGGATTATCCTGCACAGTGGCAGATGTGTAAATACGGGGTTTACATACCATTTCTTGCGCATTACGGTTCGAACACCCGAACACCTATACGGATTCTCCTGCACAGTGGCAGATATGTAAATACGGGGTTTACATACCATTTCTTACGCATTACGGTTTGAACATTCGAACACCTATACGGATTCTCCTGCACAGTGGCAGATATGTAAATACGGGGTTTCGATACCAATTCTTGCGCATTACGGTTCGAACACTCGAACACCTATACGGATTCTCCTGCACAGTGGCAGATATGTAAATACGGGGTTTACATACCATTTCTTGCGCATTACGGTTCGAACACTCGAACACCTATACGGATTCTCCTGCACAGTGGCAGATATGTAAATACGGGGTTTCCATACCAATTCTTGCGCATTACGGTTCGAACACCCGAACACCTATACGGATTCTCCTGCACAGTGGCAGATATGTAAATACGGGGTTTTCGTACCATTTCTTGCGCATTACGGTTCGAACACTCGAACACCTATACGGATTCTCCTGCACAGTGGCAGATATGTAAATACGAGGTTTCCATACCAATTCTTGCGCATTACGGTTCGAACACCCAAACACATATACGGATTCTCCTGCACAGTGGCAGATATGTAAATACGGGGTTTACATACCATTTCTTGCGCATTACGGTTCGAACACTCGAACACCTATACGGATTCTCCTGCACAGTGGCAGATATGTAAATACGGGGTTTCGATACCAATTCTTGCGCATTACGGTTCGAACACTCGAACACCTATACGGATTCTCCTGCACAGTGGCAGATATGTAAATACGGGGTTTACATACCATTTCTGGCGCATTGCGGTTCGAACACTCGAACACCTATACAGATTCCCCTGCACAGTGGCAGATATGTAAATACGGGGTTTACATACCATTTCTTGCGCATTACGGTTCGAACACTCGAACACCTATACGGATTCTCCTGCACAGTGGCAGATATGTAAATACGGGTTTTCCATACCAATTCTTGCGCATTACGGTTCGAACACCCGAACACCTATACGGATTCTCCTGCACAGTGGCAGATATGTAAATACGGAGTTTACATACCATTTCTTGCGCATTACGGTTCGAACACCCGACCAACTATACGGATTCTCTTGCACAGTGGCAGATATGTAAATACGGGGTTTACATACCATTTCTTGCGCATTACGGTTCGAACACTCGAACACCTATACGGATTATCCTACACAGTGGCAGATATGTAAATACGGGGTTTACATACCATTTCTTGCGCATTACGGTTCGAACACTCGAACACCTATACGGATTCTCCTACACAGTGGCAGATATGTAAATACGGGGTTTCCGTACCAATTCTTGCGCATTACGGTTCGAACACCCGAACACCTATACGGATTCTCCTGCACAGTGGCAGATATGTAAATACGGGGATTACATACCATTTCTTGCGCATTACGGTCCGAACACTCGAACACCTATACGGATTCTCCAGCACAGTGGCAGATATGTAAATACGGGGTTTCCATACCAATTCTTGCGCATTACGGTTCGAACACTCGAACACCTATACGGATCATTCTGCACAGTGGCAGATATGTAAATACGGGGTTTACATACCATTTCTTGCGCATTACGGTTCGAACACCCGAACACCTATACGGATTCTCTTGCACAGTGGCAGATATGTAAATACGGGGTTTACATACCATTTCTTGCGCATTACGGTTCGAACACTCGAACACCTATACGGATTCTCCTGCACAGTGGCAGATATGTAAATACGGGGTTTCCATACCAATTCTTGCGCATTACGGTTCGAGCACTCGAACACCTATACGGATTATCCTGCACAGTGGCAGATGTGTAAATACGGGGTTTACATACCATTTCTTGCGCATTACGGTTCGAACACCCGAACACCTATACGGATTCTCCTGCACAGTGGCAGATATGTAAATACGGGGTTTACATACCATTTCTTGCGCATTACGGTTCGAACACTCGAACACCTATACGGATTCTCCTACACAGTGGCAGATATGTAAATACGGGGTTTCCGTACCAATTCTTGCGCATTACGGTTCGAACACCCGAACACCTATACGGATTCTCCGGCACAGTGGCAGATATGTAAATACGGGGTTTCCATACCAATTCTTGCGCATTACGGTTCGAACACTCGAACACCTATAGGGATTCTCCTGCACAGTGGCAGATATGTAAATACGAGGTTTCCATACCAATTCTTGCGCATTACGGTTCGAACACTCGAACACCTATACGGATCATTCTGCACAGTGGCAGATATGTAAATACGGGGTTTACATACCATTTCTTGCGCATTACGGTTCGAACACCCGAACACCTATACGGATTCTCTTGCACAGTGGCAGATATGTAAATACGGGGTTTACATACCATTTCTTGCGCATTACGGTTCGAACACTCGAACACCTATACGGATTCTCCTGCACAGTGGCAGATATGTAAATACGGGGTTTCCATACCAATTCTTGCGCATTACGGTTCGAACACTCGAACACCTATACGGATTATCCTGCACAGTGGCAGATGTGTAAATACGGGGTTTACATACCATTTCTTGCGCATTACGGTTCGAACACCCGAACACCTATACGGATTCTCCTGCACAGTGGCAGATATGTAAATACGGGGTTTACATACCATTTCTTGCGCATTACGGTTCGAACACTCGAACACCTATACGGATTCTCCTACACAGTGGCAGATATGTAAATACGGGGTTTCCGTACCAATTCTTGCGCATTACGGTTCGAACACCCGAACACCTATACGGATTCTCCGGCACAGTGGCAGATATGTAAATACGGGGTTTCCATACCAATTCTTGCGCATTACGGTTCGAACACCCAAACACATATACGGATTCTCCTGCACAGTGGCAGATATGTAAATACGGGGTTTACATACCATTTCTTGCGCATTACGGTTTGAACACTCGAACACCTATACGGATTCTCCTGCACAGTGGCAGATATGCAAATACGGGGTTTCGATACCAATTCTTGCGCATTACGGTTCGAACACTCGAACACCTATACGGATTCTCCTGCACAGTGGCAGATATGTAAATACGGGGTTTACATACCATTTCTTGCGCATTACGGTTCGAACACTCGAACACCTATACGGATTCTCCTGCTCAGTGGCAGATATGTAAATACGGGGTTTCCATACCAATTCTTGCGCATTACGGTTCGAACACCCGAACACCTATACGGATTCTCCTGCACAGTGGCAGATATGTAAATACGAAGTTTACATACCATTTCTTGCGCATTACGGTTCGAACACCCGAACACCTATACGGATTCTACTGCACAGTGGCAGATATGTAAATACGGGGTTTACATACCATTTCTTGCGCATTACGGTTCGAACACTCGAACACCTATACAGATTCTCCAGCACAGTGGCAGATATGTAAATACGGGGTTTCCATACCAATTCTTGCGCATTACGGTTCGAACACTCGAACACCTATACGGATCATTCTGCACAGTGGCAGATATGTAAATACGGGGTTTACATACCATTTCTTGCGCATTACGGTTCGAACACCCGAACAACTATACGGATTCTCTTGCACAGTGGCAGATATGTAAATACGGGGTTTACATACCATTTCTTGCGCATTACGGTTCGAACACTCGAACACCTATACGGATTCTCCAGCACAGTGGCAGATATGTAAATACGGGGTTTCCATACCAATTCTTGCGCATTACGGTTCGAACACTCGAACACCTATACGGATCATTCTGCACAGTGGCAGATATGTAAATACGGGGTTTACATACCATTTCTTGCGCATTACGGTTCGAACACTCGAACACCTATACGGATTATCCTGCACAGTGGCAGATATGTAAATACGGGGTTTCCGTACCAATTCTTGCGCATTACGGTTCGAACACCCGAACACCTACACGGATTCTCCTGCACAGTGGCATATATGTAAATACGGGGATTACATACCATTTCTTGCGCATTACGGTTCGAACACTCGAACACCTATACGGATTCTCCTGCACAGTGGCAGATATGTAAATTCGGGGTTTCCATACCAATTCTTGCGCATTACGGTTCGAACACTCGAACACCTATACGGATCATTCTGCACAGTGGCAGATATTTAAATACGGGGTTTACATACCATTTCTTGCGCATTACGGTTCGAACACCCGAACATCTATACGGATTCTCTTGCACAGTGGCAGATATGTAAATACGGGGTTTACATACCATTTCATGCGCATTACGGTTCGAACACTCGAACACCTATACGGATTCTCCTGCACAGTGGCAGATATGTAAATACGGGGTTTCCATACCAATTCTTGCGCATTACGGTTCGAACACTCGAACACCTATACGGATTATCCTGCACAGTGGCAGATGTGTAAATACGGGGTTTACATACCATTTCTTGCGCATTACGGTTCGAACACCCGAACACCTATACGGATTCTCCTGCACAGTGGCAGATATGTAAATACGGGGTTTACATACCATTTCTTGCGCATTACGGTTCAAACACTCGAACACCTATACGGATTCTCCTACACAGTGGTAGATATGTAAATACGGGGTTTCCTTACCAATTCTTGCGCATTACGGTTCGAACACCCGAACACCTATACGGATTCTCCTGCACAGTGGCAGATATGTAAATACGGGGTTTACGTACCATATCTTGCGCATTACGGTTCGAACACTCGAACACCTATACGGATTCTCCTGCACAGTGGCAGATATGTAAATACGAGGTTTCCATACCAATTCTTGCGCATTACGGTTCGAACACCAAAACACATATACGGATTCTCCTGCACAGTGGCAGATATGTAAATACGGGGTTTACATACCATTTCTTGCGCATTACGGTTCGAACACTCGAACACCTATACGGATTCTCCTGCACAGTGGCTGATATGTAAATACGGGGTTTCGATACCAATTCTTGCGCATTACGGTTCGAACACTCGAACACCTATACGGATTCTCCTGCACAGTGGCAGATATGTAAATACGGGGTTTACATACCAATTCTTGCGCATTACGGTTCGAACACCTGAACACCTATACGGATTCTCCTGCACAGTGGCAGATGTGTAAATACGGGGTTTACATACCATTTCTTGCGCATTACGGTTCGAACACCCGAACACCTATACGGATTCTCCTGCACAGTGGCAGATATGTAAATACGGGGTTTACATACCATTTCTTGCGCATTACGGTTCGAACACCCGAACACCTATACGGATTCTCTTGCACAGTGGCAGATGTGTAAATACGGGGTTTACATACCATTTCTTGCGCATTACGGTTCGAACACTCGAACACCTATACGGATTCTCCTGCACAGTGGCAGATATGTAAATACGGGGTTTCCATACCAATTCTTGCGCATTACGGTTCGAACACTCGAACACCTATACGGATTATCCTGCACAGTGGCAGATGTGTAAATACGGGGTTTACATACCATTTCTTGCGCATTACGGTTCGAACACCCGAACACCTATACGGATTCTCCTGCACAGTGGCAGATATGTAAATACGGGCTTTACATACCATTTCTTGAGCATTACGGTTCGAACACTCGAACACCTATACGCATTCTCCTACACAGTGGCAGATATGTAAATACGGGGTTTCCGTACCAATTCTTGCGCATTACGGTTCGAACACCCGAACACCTATACGGATTCTCCTGCACAGTGGCAGATATGTAAATACGGGGTTTACGTACCATTTCTTGCGCATTACGGTTCGAACACTCGAACACCTATACGGATTCTCCTGCACAGTGGCAGATATGTAAATACGAGGTTTCCATACCAATTCTTGCGCATTACGGTTCGAACACCCAAACACATATACGGATTCTCCTGCACAGTGGCAGATATGTAAATACGGGGTTTACATACCAATTCTTGCGCATTACGGTTTTAACACTCGAACACCTCTACGGATTCTCCTGCACAGTGGCAGATATGTAAATACGGGGTTTCGATACCAATTCTTGCGCATTACGGTTCGAACACTCGAACACCTATACGGATTCTCCTGCACAGTGGCAGATATGTAAATACGGGGTTTACATACCATTTCTTGCGCAATACGGTTCGAACACTCGAACACCTATACGGATTCTCCTGCACAGTGGCAGATATGTAAATACGGGGTTCCCATACCAATTCTTGCGCATTACGGTTCGAACACCCGAACACCTATACGGATTCTCCTGCACAGTGGCAGATATGTAAATACGGAGTTTACATACCATTTCTTGCGCATTACGGTTCGAACACCCGAACACCTATACGGATTCTCCTGCACAGTGGCAGATATGTAAATACGGGGTTTACATACCATTTCTTGCGCATTACGGTTCGAACACTCGAACACCTATACGGATTCTCCAGCACAGTGGCAGATATGTAAATACGGGGTTTCCATACCAATTCTTGCGCATTACGGTTCGAACACTCGAACACCTATACGGATCATTCTGCACAGTGGCAGATATGTAAATACGGGGTTTACATACCATTTCTTGCGCATTACGGTTCGAACACCCGAACAACTATACGGATTCTCTTGCACAGTGGCAGATATGTAAATACGGGGTTTACATACCATTTCTTGCGCATTACGGTTCGAACACTCGAACACCTATACGGATTATCCTGCACAGTGGCAGATATGTAAGTACGGGGTTTACATACCAATTCTTGCGCATTACGGTTTGAACACTCGAACACCTATACGGATTATCCTGCACAATGGCAGATATGTAAATACGGGGTTTCCGTACCAATTCTTGCGCATTACGGTTCGAACACCCGAACACCAACACGGATTCTCCTGCACAGTGGCAGATATGTAAATACGGGGATTACATACCATTTCTTGCGCATTACGGTTCGAACACTCGAACACCTATACGGATTCTCCTGCACAGTGGCAGATATGTAAATACGGGGTTTCCATACCAATTCTTGCGCATTACGGTTCGAACACTCGAACACCTATACGGATCATTCTGCACAGTGGCAGATATGTAAATACGGGGTTTACATACCATTTCTTGCGCATTACGGTTCGAACACCCGAACACCTATACGGATTCTCTTGCACACTGGCAGATATGTAAATACGGGGTTTACATACCATTTCTTGCGCATTACGGTTCGAACACTCGAACACCTATACGGATTCTCCTGCACAGTGGCAGATATGTAAATACGGGGTTTCCATACCAATTCTTGCGCATTACGGTTCGAACACTCGAACACCTATACGGATTATCCTGCACAGTGGCAGATGTGTAAATACGGGGTTTACATACCAATTCTTGCGCATTACGGTTCGAACACCCGAACACCTATACGGATTCTCCTGCACAGTGGCAGATATGTAAATACGGGGTTTACATACCATTTCTTGCGCATTACGGTTCGAACAATCGAACACCTATACGGATTCTCCTACACAGTGGCAGATATGTAAATACGGGGTTTCCGTACCAATTCTTGCGCATTACGGTTCGAACACCCGAACACCTATACGGATTCTCCTACACAGTGGCAGATATGTAAATACGGGGTTTCCATACCAATTCTTGCGCATTACGGTTCGAACACTCGAACACCTATACGGATTCTCCTGCACAGTGGCTGATATGTAAATACGGGGTTTCGATACCAATTCTTGCGCATTACGGTTTGAACACTCGAACACCTATACGGATTCTCCTGCACAGTGGCAGATATGTAAATACGGGGTTTACATACCAATTCTTGCGCATTACGGTTCGAACACCCGAACACCTATACGGATTCTCCTGCACAGTGGCAGATGTGTAAATACGGGGTTTACATACCATTTCTTGCGCATTACGGTTCGAACACCCGAACACCTATACGGATTCTCCTGCACAGTGGCAGATATGTAAATACGGGGTTTACATACCATTTCTTGCGCATTACGGTTCGAACACCCGAACACCTATACGGATTCTCTTGCACAGTGGCAGATGTGTAAATACGGGGTTTACATACCATTTCTTGCGCATTACGGTTCGAACACTCGAACACCTATACGGATTCTCCTGCACAGTGGCAGATATGTAAATACGGGGTTTCCATACCAATTCTTGCGCATTACGGTTCGAACACTCGAACACCTATACGGATTATCCTGCACAGTGGCAGATGTGTAAATACGGGGTTTACATACCATTTCTTGCGCATTACGGTTCGAACACCCGAACACCTATACGGATTCTCCTGCACAGTGGCAGATATGTAAATACGGGGTTTACATACCATTTCTTGAGCATTACGGTTCGAACACTCGAACACCTATACGCATTCTCCTACACAGTGGCAGATATGTAAATACGGGGTTTCCGTACCAATTCTTGCGCATTACGGTTCGAACACCCGAACACCTATACGGATTCTCCTGCACAGTGGCAGATATGTAAATACGGGGTTTACGTACCATTTCTTGCGCATTACGGTTCGAACACTCGAACACCTATACGGATTCTCCTGCACAGTGGCAGATATGTAAATACGAGGTTTCCATACCAATTCTTGCGCATTACGGTTCGAACACCCAAACACATATACGGATTCTCCTGCACAGTGGCAGATATGTAAATACGGGGTTTACATACCATTTCTTGCGCATTACGGTTTTAACACTCGAACACCTATACGGATTCTCCTGCACAGTGGCAGATATGTAAATACGGGGTTTCGATACCAATTCTTGCGCATTACGGTTCGAACACTCGAACACCTATACGGATTCTCCTGCACAGTGGCAGATATGTAAATACGGGGTTTACATACCATTTCTTGCGCAATATGGTTCGAACACTCGAACACCTATACGGATTCTCCTGCACAGTGGCAGATATGTAAATACGGGGTTCCCATACCAATTCTTGCGCATTACGGTTCGAACACCCGAACACCTATACGGATTCTCCTGCACAGTGGCAGATATGTAAATACGGAGTTTACATACCATTTCTTGCGCATTACGGTTCGAACACCCGAACACCTATACGGATTCTCCTGCACAGTGGCAGATATGTAAATACGGGGTTTACATACCATTTCTTGCGCATTACGGTTCGAACACTCGAACACCTATACGGATTCTCCAGCACAGTGGCAGATATGTAAATACGGGGTTTCCATACCAATTCTTGCGCATTACGGTTCGAACACTCGAACACCTATACGGATCATTCTGCACAGTGGCAGATATGTAAATACGGGGTTTACATACCATTTCTTGCGCATTACGGTTCGAACACCCGAACAACTATACGGATTCTCTTGCACAGTGGCAGATATGTAAATACGGGGTTTACATACCATTTCTTGCGAATTACGGTTCGAACACTCGAACACCTATACGGATTATCCTGCACAGTGGCAGATATGTAAGTACGGGGTTTACATACCATTTCTTGCGCATTACGGTTCGAACATTCGAACACCTATACGGATTATCCTGCACAATGGCAGATATGTAAATACGGGGTTTCCGTACCAATTCTTGCGCATTACGGTTCGAACACCCGAACACCAACACGGATTCTCCTGCACAGTGGCAGATATGTAAATACGGGGATTACATACCATTTCTTGCGCATTACGGTTCGAACACTCGAACACCTATACGGATTCTCCTGCACAGTGGCAGATATGTAAATACGGGGTTTCCATACCAATTCTTGCGCATTACGGTTCGAACACTCGAACACCTATACGGATCATTCTGCACAGTGGCAGATATTTAAATACGGGGTTTACATACCATTTCTTGCGCATTACGGTTCGAACACCCGAACACCTATACGGATTCTCTTGCACACTGGCAGATATGTAAATACGGGGTTTACATACCATTTCTTGCGCATTACGGTTCGAACACTCGAACACCTATACGGATTCTCCTGCACAGTGGCAGATATGTAAATACGGGGTTTCCATACCAATTCTTGCGCATTACGGTTCGAACACTCGAACACCTATACGGATTATCCTGCACAGTGGCAGATGTGTAAATACGGGGTTTACATACCATTTCTTGCGCATTACGGTTCGAACACCCGAACACCTATACGGATTCTCCTGCACAGTGGCAGATATGTAAATACGGGGTTTACATACCATTTCTTGCGCATTACGGTTCGAACACTCGAACACCTATACGGATTCTCCTACACAGTGGCAGATATGTAAATACGGGGTTTCCGTACCAATTCTTGCGCATTACGGTTCGAACACCCGAACACCTATACGGATTCTCCTACACAGTGGCAGATATGTAAATACGGGGTTTCCATACCAATTCTTGCGCATTACGGTTCGAACACTCGAACAGCTATACGGATTCTCCTGCACAGTGGCAGATATGTAAATACGAGGTTTCCGTACCGATTCTTGCGCATTACGGTTCGAACACCCAAACACATATACGGATTCTCCTGCACAGTGGCAGATATGTAAATACGGGGTTTACATACCATTTCTTGCGCATTACGGTTTGAACACTCGAACACCTATACGGATTCTCCTGCACAGTGGCAGATATGTAAATACGGGGTTTCGATACCAATTCTTGCGCATTACGGTTCGAACACCCGAACACCTATACGGATTCTCCTGCACAGTGGCAGATATGTAAATACGGGGTTTCGATACCATTTCTTGCGCATTACGGTTCGAACACGCGAACACCTATACGGATTCTCCTGCACAGTGGCAGATATGTAAATACGGGGTTTCGATACCAATTCTTGCGCATTACGGTTCGAACACCCGAACACCTATACGGATTCTCCTACACAGTGGCAGATATGTAAATACGGGGTTTCCATACCAATTCTTGCGCATTACGGTTCGAACACTCGAACACCTATACGGATTCTCCTGCACAGTGGCAGATATGTAAATACGAGGTTTCCGTACCAATTCTTGCCCATTACGGTTCGAACACCCAAACACATATACGGATTCTCCTGCACAGTGGCAGATATGTAAATACGGGGTTTACATATCATTTCTTGCGCATTACGGTTTGAACACTCGAACACCTATACGGATTCTCCTGCACAGTGGCAGATATGTAAATACGGGGTTTCGATACCAATTCTTGCGCATTACGGTTCGAACACCCGAACACCTATACGGATTCTCCTGCACAGTGGCAGATATGTAAATACGGGGTTTACATACCATTTCTTGCGCATTACGGTTCGAACACTCGAACACCTATACGGATTCTCCTACACAGTGGCAGATATGTAAATACGGGGTTTCCGTACCAATTCTTGCGCATTACGGTTCGAACACCCGAACACCTATACGGATTCTCCTGCACAGTGGCAGATATGTAAATACGGAGTTTACATACCATTTCTTGCGCATTACGGTTCGAACACCCGAACACCTATACGGATTCTCCTGCACAGTGGCAGATATGTAAATACGGGGTTTACATACCATTTCTTGCGCATTACGGTTCGAACACTCGAACACCTATACAGATTCTCCAGCACAGTGGCAGATATGTAAATACGGGGTTTCCATACCAATTCTTGCGCATTACGGTTCGAACACTCGAACACCTATACGGATCATTCTGCACAGTGGCAGATATGTAAATACGGGGTTTACATACCATTTCTTGCGCATTACGGTTCGAACACCCGAACACCTATACGGATTCTCTTGCACAGTGGCAGATATGTAAATACGGGGTTTACATACCAATTCTTGCGCATTACGGTTCGAACACTCGAACACCTATACAGATTCTCCAGCACAGTGGCAGATATGTAAATACGGGGTTTCCATACCAATTCTTGCGCATTACGGTTCGAACACTCGAACACCTATACGGATCATTCTGCACAGTGGCAGATATGTAAATACGGGGTTTACATACCATTTCTTGCGCATTACGGTTCGAACACTCGAACACCTATACGGATTCTCCTGCACAGTGGCAGATATGTAAATACGGGGTTTCCATACCAATTCTTGCGCATTACGGTTCGAACACCCGAACACCTATACGGATTCTCCTGCCCAGTGGCAGATATGTAAATACGGAGTTTACATACCATTTCTTGCGCATTACGGTTCGAACACCCGAACACCTATACGGATTCTCCTGCACAGTGGCAGATATGTAAATACGGGGTTTACATACCATTTCTTGCGCATTACGGTTCGAACACTCGAACACCTATACAGATTCTCCAGCACAGTGGCAGATATGTAAATACGGGGTTTCCATACCAATTCTTGCGCATTACGGTTCGAACACTCGAACACCTATACGGATTCTCCTGCACAGTGGCAGATATGTAAATACGGGGTTTACATACCATTTCTTGCGCATTACGGTTCGAACACTCGAACACCTATACGGATTCTCCTGCACAGTGGCAGATATGTAAATACGGGGTTTCCATACCAATTCTTGCGCATTACGGTTCGAACACTCGAACACCTATACGGATTATCCTGCACAGTGGCAGATGTGTAAATACGGGGTTTACATACCATTTCTTGCGCATTACGGTTCGAACACCCGAACACCTATACGGATTCTCCTGCACAGTGGCAGATATGTAAATACGGGGTTTACATACCATTTCTTGCGCATTACGGTTCGAACACTCGAACACCTATACGGATTCTCCTACACAGTGGCAGATATGTAAATACGGGGTTTCCGTACCAATTCTTGCGCATTACGGTTCGAACACCCGAACACCTATACGGATTCTTCTGCACAGTGGCAGATATGTAAATACGGAGTTTACATACCATTTCTTGCGCATTACGGTTCGAACACCCGAACACCTATACGGATTCTCCTGCACAGTGGCAGATATGTAAATACGGGGTTTACATACCATTTCTTGCGCATTACGGTTCGAACACTCGAACACCTATACAGATTCTCCAGCACAGTGGCAGATATGTAAATACGGGGTTTCCATACCAATTCTTGCGCATTACGGTTCGAACACTCGAACACCTATACGGATCATTCTGCACAGTGGCAGATATGTAAATACGGGGTTTACATACCATTTCTTGCGCATTACGGTTCGAACACCCGAACACCTATACGGATTCTCTTGCACAGTGGCAGATATGTAAATACGGGGTTTACATACCAATTCTTGCGCATTACGGTTCGAACACTCGAACACCTATACAGATTCTCCAGCACAGTGGCAGATATGTAAATACGGGGTTTCCATACCAATTCTTGCGCATTACGGTTCGAACACTCGAACACCTATACGGATCATTCTGCACAGTGGCAGATATGTAAATACGGGGTTTACATACCATTTCTTGCGCATTACGGTTCGAACACTCGAACACCTATACGGATTCTCCTGCACAGTGGCAGATATGTAAATACGGCGTTTCCATACCAATTCTTGCGCATTACGGTTCGAACACCCGAACACCTATACGGATTCTCCTGCCCAGTGGCAGATATGTAAATACGGAGTTTACATACCATTTCTTGCGCATTACGGTTCGAACACCCGAACACCTATACGGATTCTCCTGCACAGTGGCAGATATGTAAATACGGGGTTTACATACCATTTCTTGCGCATTACGGTTCGAACATTCGAACACCTATACGGATTCTCCTACACAGTGGCAGATATGTAAATACGGGGTTTCCGTACCAATTCTTGCGCATTACGGTTCGAACACCCGAACACCTATACGGATTCTCCTGCACAGTGGCAGATATGTAAATACGGGGTTTACGTACCATTTCTTGCGCATTACGGTTCGAACACTCGAACACCTATACGGATTCTCCTGCACAGTGTCAGATATGTAAATACGAGGTTTCCATACCAATTCTTGCGCATTACGGTTCGAACACCCAAACACATATACGGATTCTCCTGCACAGTGGCAGATATGTAAATACGGGGTTTACATACCATTTCTTGTGCATTACGGTTCGAACACTCGAACACCTATACGGATTCTCCTGCACAGTGGCAGATATGTAAATACGGGGTTTCGATACCAATTCTTGCGCATTACGGTTCGAACACTCGAACACCTATACGGATTCTCCTGCACAGTGGCAGATATGTAAATACGGGGTTTACATACCATTTCTGGCGCATTACGGTTCGAACACTCGAACACCTATACGGATTCTCCAGCACAGTGGCAGATCTGTAAATACGGGGTTTACATACCATTTCTTGCGCATTACGGTTCGAACACTCGAACACCTATACGGATTCTCCAGCACAGTGGCAGATATGTAAATACGGGGTTTCCATACCAATTCTTGCGCATTACGGTTCGAACACTCGAACACCTATACGGATCATTCTGCACAGTGGCAGATATGTAAATACGGGGTTTACATACCATTTCTTGCGCATTACGGTTCGAACACCCGAACACCTATACGGATTCTCTTGCACAGTGGCAGATATGTAAATACGGGGTTTACATACCATTTCTTGCGCATTACGGTTCGAACACTCGAACACCTATACGGATTCTCCTGCACAGTGGCAGATATGTAAATACGGGGTTTCCATACCAATTCTTGCGCATTACGGTTCGAACACTCGAACACCTATACGGATTATCCTGCACAGTGGCAGATGTGTAAATACGGGGTTTACATACCATTTCTTGCGCATTACGGTTCGAACACCCGAACACCTATACGGATTCTCCTGCACAGTGGCAGATATGTAAATACGGGGTTTACATACCATTTCTTGCGCATTACGGTTCGAACACTCGAACACCTATACGGATTCTCCTACACAGTGGCAGATATGTAAATACGGGGTTTCCGTACCAATTCTTGCGCATTACGGTTCGAACACCCGAACACCTATACGGATTCTCCTGCACAGTGGCAGATATGTAAATACGGAGTTTACATACCATTTCTTGCGCATTACGGTTCGAACACCCGAACACCTATACGGATTCTCCTGCACAGTGGCAGATATGTAAATACGGGGTTTACATACCATTTCTTGCGCATTACGGTTCGAACACTCGAACACCTATACAGATTCTCCAGCACAGTGGCAGATATGTAAATACGGGGTTTCCATACCAATTCTTGCGCATTACGGTTCGAACACTCGAACACCTATACGGATCATTCTGCACAGTGGCAGATATGTAAATACGGGGTTTACATACCATTTCTTGCGCATTACGGTTCGAACACCCGAACACCTATACGGATTCTCTTGCACAGTGGCAGATATGTAAATACGGGGTTTACATACCAATTCTTGCGCATTACGGTTCGAACACTCGAACACCTATACAGATTCTCCAGCACAGTGGCAGATATGTAAATACGGGGTTTCCATACCAATTCTTGCGCATTACGGTTCGAACACTCGAACACCTATACGGATCATTCTGCACAGTGGCAGATATGTAAATACGGGGTTTACATACCATTTCTTGCGCATTACGGTTCGAACACTCGAACACCTATACGGATTCTCCTGCACAGTGGCAGATATGTAAATACGGGGTTTCCATACCAATTCTTGCGCATTACGGTTCGAACACCCGAACACCTATACGGATTCTCCTGCCCAGTGGCAGATATGTAAATACGGAGTTTACATACCATTTCTTGCGCATTACGGTTCGAACACCCGAACACCTATACGGATTCTCCTGCACAGTGGCAGATATGTAAATACGGGGTTTACATACCATTTCTTGCGCATTACGGTTCGAACACTCGAACACCTATACAGATTCTCCAGCACAGTGGCAGATATGTAAATACGGGGTTTCCATACCAATTCTTGCGCATTACGGTTCGAACACTCGAACACCTATACGGATTCTCCTGCACAGTGGCAGATATGTAAATACGGGGTTTACATACCATTTCTTGCGCATTACGGTTCGAACACTCGAACACCTATACAGATTCTCCAGCACAGTGGCAGATATGTAAATACGGGGTTTCCATACCAATTCTTGCGCATTACGGTTCGAACACTCGAACACCTATACGGATCATTCTGCACAGTGGCAGATATGTAAATACGGGGTTTACATACCATTTCTTGCGCATTACGGTTCGAACACTCGAACACCTATACGGATTCTCCTGCACAGTGGCAGATATGTAAATACGGGGTTTCCATACCAATTCTTGCGCATTACGGTTCGAACACCCGAACACCTATACGGATTCTCCTGCACAGTGGCAGATATGTAAATACGGAGTTTACATACCATTTCTTGCGCATTACGGTTCGAACACCCGAACACCTACATGGATTCTCCTGCACAGTGGCAGATATGTAAATACGGGGTTTACATACCATTTCTTGCGCATTACGGTTCGAACACTCGAACACCTATACAGATTCTCCAGCACAGTGGCAGATATGTAAATACGGGGTTTCCATACCAATTCTTGCGCATTACGGTTCGAACACTCGAACACCTATACGGATCATTCTGCACAGTGGCAGATATGTAAATACGGGGTTTACATTCCATTTCTTGCGCATTTCGGTTCGAACACCCGAACAACTATACGGATTCTCTTGCACAGTGGCAGATATGTAAATACGGGGTTTACATACCATTTCTTGCGCATTACGGTTCGAACACTCGAACACCTATACGGATTATCCTGCACAGTGGCAGATATGTAAATACGGGGTTTACATACCATTTCTTGCGCATTACGGTTCGAACATTCGAACACCTATACGGATTCTCCTACACAGTGGCAGATATGTAAATACGGGGTTTCCGTACCAATTCTTGCGCATTACGGTTCGAACACCCGAACACCTATACGGATTCTCCTGCACAGTGGCAGATATGTAAATACGGGGTTTACGTACCATTTCTTGCGCATTACGGTTCGAACACTCGAACACCTATACGGATTCTCCTGCACAGTGTCAGATATGTAAATACGAGGTTTCCATACCAATTCTTGCGCATTACGGTTCGAACACCCAAACACATATACGGATTCTCCTGCACAGTGGCAGATATGTAAATACGGGGTTTACATACCATTTCTTGTGCATTACGGTTCGAACACTCGAACACCTATACGGATTCTCCTGCACAGTGGCAGATATGTAAATACGGGGTTTCGATACCAATTCTTGCGCATTACGGTTCGAACACTCGAACACCTATACGGATTCTCCTGCACAGTGGCAGATATGTAAATACGGGGTTTACATACCATTTCTGGCGCATTACGGTTCGAACACTCGAACACCTATACGGATTCTCCAGCACAGTGGCAGATCTGTAAATACGGGGTTTACATACCATTTCTTGCGCATTACGGTTCGAACACTCGAACACCTATACGGATTCTCCAGCACAGTGGCAGATATGTAAATACGGGGTTTCCATACCAATTCTTGCGCATTACGGTTCGAACACTCGAACACCTATACGGATCATTCTGCACAGTGGCAGATATGTAAATACGGGGTTTACATACCATTTCTTGCGCATTACGGTTCGAACACCCGAACACCTATACGGATTCTCTTGCACAGTGGCAGATATGTAAATACGGGGTTTACATACCATTTCTTGCGCATTACGGTTCGAACACTCGAACACCTATACGGATTCTCCTGCACAGTGGCAGATATGTAAATACGTGGTTTCCATACCAATTCTTGCGCATTACGGTTCGAACACTCGAACACCTATACGGATTATCCTGCACAGTGGCAGATGTGTAAATACGGGGTTTACATACCATTTCTTGCGCATTACGGTTCGAACACCCGAACACCTATACGGATTCTCCTGCACAGTGGCAGATATGTAAATACGGGGTTTACATACCATTTCTTGCGCATTACGGTTCGAACACTCGAACACCTATACGGATTCTCCTACACAGTGGCAGATATGTAAATACGGGGTTTCCGTACCAATTCTTGCGCATTACGGTTCAAACACCCGAACACCTATACGGATTCTCCTGCACAGTGGCAGATATGTAAATACGGGGATTACATACCATTTCTTGCGCATTACGGTTCGAACACTCGAACACCTATACGGATTCTCCAGCACAGTGGCAGATATGTAAATACGGGGTTTCCATACCAATTCTTGCGCATTACGGTTCGAACACTCGAACACCTATACGGATCATTCTGCACAGTGGCAGATATGTAAATACGGGGTTTACATACCATTTCTTGCGCATTACGGTTCGAACACCCGAACACCTATACGGATTCTCTTGCACAGTGGCAGATATGTAAATACGGGGTTTACATACCATTTCTTGCGCATTACGGTTCGAACACTCGAACACCTATACGGATTCTCCTGCACAGTGGCAGATATGTAAATACGGGGTTTCCATACCAATTCTTGCGCATTACGGTTCGAACACTCGAACACCTATACGGATTATCCTGCACAGTGGCAGATGTGTAAATACGGGGTTTACATACCATTTCTTGCGCATTACGGTTCGAACACCCGAACACCTATACGGATTCTCCTGCACAGTGGCAGATATGTAAATACGGGGTTTACATACCATTTCTTGCGCATTACGGTTCGAACACTCGAACACCTATACGGATTCTCCTACACAGTGGCAGATATGTAAATACGGGGTTTCCGTACCAATTCTTGCGCATTACGGTTCGAACACCCGAACACCTATACGGATTCTCCTGCACAGTGGCAGATATGTAAATACGGGGTTTCCATACCAATTCTTGCGCATTACGGTTCGAACACTCGAACACCTATACGGATTCTCCTGCACAGTGGCAGATATGTAAATACGAGGTTTCCATACCAATTCTTGCGCATTACGGTTCGAACACCCAAACACATATACGGATTCTCCTGCACAGTGGCAGATATGTAAATACGGGGTTTACATACCATTTCTTGCGCATTACGGTTTGAACACTCGAACACCTATACGGATTCTCCTGCACAGTGGCAGATATGTAAATACGGGGTTTCGATACCAATTCTTGCGCATTACGGTTCGAACACCCGAACACCTATACGGATTCTCCTGCACAGTGGCAGATATGTAAATACGGGGTTTACATACCATTTCTTGCGCATTACGGTTCGAACACTCGAACACCTATACGGATTCTCCTGCACAGTGGCAGATATGTAAATACGGGGTTTCCATACCAATTCTTGCGCATTACGGTTCGAACACCCGAACACCTATACGGATTCTCCTGCACAGTGGCAGATATGTAAATACGGAGTTTACATACCATTTCTTGCGCATTACGATTCGAACACCCGAACACCTATACGGATTCTCCTGCACAGTGGCAGATATGTAAATACGGGGTTTACATACCATTTCTTGCGCATTACGGTTCGAACACTCGAACACCTATACAGATTCTCCTGCACAGTGGCAGATATGTAAATACGGGGTTTCCATACCAATTCTTGCGCATTACGGTTCGAACACTCGAACACCTATACGGATCATTCTGCACAGTGGCAGATATGTAAATACGGGGTTTACATACCATTTCTTGCGCATTACGGTTCGAACACCCGAACAACTATACGGATTCTCTTGCACAGTGGCAGATGTGTAAATACGGTGTTTACATACCATTTCTTGCGCATTACGGTTCGAACACCCGAACACCTATACGGATTATCCTGCACAGTGGCAGATATGTAAATACGGGGTTTACATACCATTTCTTGCGCATTACGGTTCGAACACTCGAACACCTATACGGATTCTCCTACACAGTGGCAGATATGTAAATACGGTGTTTCCGTACCAATTCTTGCGCATTACGGTTCGAACACCCGAACACCTATACGGATTCTCCTGCACAGTGGCAGATATGTAAATACGGGGATTACATACCATTTCTTGCGCATTACGGTTCGAACACTCGAACACCTATACGGATTCTCCTACACAGTGGCAGATATGTCAATACGGGGTTTCCGTACCAATTCTTGCGCATTACGGTTCGAACACCCGAACACCTATACGGATTCTCCTGCACAGTGGCAGATATGTAAATACGGGGATTACATACCATTTCTTGCGCATTACGGTTCGAACACTCGAACACCTATACGGATTCTCCTGCACAGTGGCAGATATGTAAATACGGGGTTTCGATACCAATTCTTGCGCATTACGGTTCGAACACTCGAACACCTATACGGATTCTCCTGCACAGTGGCAGATATGTAAATACGGGGTTTACATACCAATTCTTGCGCATTACGGTTCGAACACCCGAACACCTATACGGATTCTCCTGCATAGTGGCAGATGTGTAAATACGGGGTTTACATACCATTTCTTGCGCATTACGGTTCGAACACCCGAACACCTGTACGGATTCTCCTGCACAGTGGCAGATATGTAAATACGGGGTTTCCATACCATTTCTTGCGCATTACGGTTCGAACACTCGAACACCTATACGGATTATCCTGCACAGTGGCAGATATGTAAATACGGGGTTTCCATACCATTTCTTGCGCATTACAGTTCGAACACCCGAACACCTATACGGATTCTCCTACACAGTGGCAGATATGTAAATACGGGGTTTACATACCAATTCTTGCGCATTACGGTTCGAACACCCGAACACCTATACGGATTCTCCTACACAGTGGCAGATATGTAAATACAGGGTTTGCATACCAATTCTTGCGCATTACGGTTCGAACACCCGAACACCTATACGGATCATTCTGCACAGTGGCAGATATGTAAATACGGGGTTTACATACCATTTCTTGCGCATTACGGTTCGAACACCCGAACACCTATACGGATTCTCTTGCACAGTGGCAGATATGTAAATACGGGGTTTACATACCATTTCTTGCGCATTACGGTTCGAACACTCGAACACCTATACGGATTCTCCTACACAGTGGCAGATATGTAAATACGGGGTTTCCTTACCAATTCTTGCGCATTACGGTTCGAACACCCGAACACCTATACGGATTCTCCTGCACAGTGGCAGATATGTAAATACGGGGTTTACGTACCATTTCTTGCGCATTACGGTTCGAACACTCGAACACCTATACGGATTCTCCTGCACAGTGGCAGATATGTAAATACGAGGTTTCCATACCAATTCTTGCGCATTACGGTTCGAACACCCAAACACATATACGGATTCTCCTGCACAGTGGCAGATATGTAAATACGGGGTTTACATACCATTTCTTGCGCATTACGGTTCGAACACTCGAACACCTATACGGATTCTCCTGCACAGTGGCAGATATGTAAATACGGGGTTTCGATACCAATTCTTGCGCATTACGGTTCGAACACTCGAACACCTATACGGATTCTCCTGCACAGTGGCAGATATGTAAATACGGGGTTTACATACCATTTCTTGCGCATTACGGTTCGAACACTCGAACACCTATACGGATTCTCCTGCACAGTGGCAGATATGTAAATACGGGGTTTCCATACCAATTCTTGCGCATTACGGTTCGAACACTCGAACACCTATACGGATTATCCTGCACAGTGGCAGATGTGTAAATACGGGGTTTACATACCATTTCTTGCGCATTACGGTTCGAACACCCGAACACCTATACGGATTCTCCTGCACAGTGGCAGATATGTAAATACGGGGTTTACATACCATTTCTTGCGCATTACGGTTCGAACACTCGAACACCTATACGGATTCTCCTACACAGTGGCAGATATGTAAATACGGGGTTTCCTTACCAATTCTTGCGCATTACGGTTCGAACACCCGAACACCTATACGGATTCTCCTGCACAGTGGCAGATATGTAAATACGGGGTTTACGTACCATTTCTTGCGCATTACGGTTCGAACACTCGAACACCTATACGGATTCTCCTGCACAGTGGCAGATATGTAAATACGAGGTTTCCATACCAATTCTTGCGCATTACGGTTCGAACACCCAAACACATATACGGATTCTCCTGCACAGTGGCAGATATGTAAATACGGGGTTTACATACCATTTCTTGCGCATTACGGTTCGAACACTCGAACACCTATACGGATTCTCCTGCACAGTGGCAGATATGTAAATACGGGGTTTACGTACCATTTCTTGCGCATTACGGTTCGAACACGCGAACACCTATACGGATTCTCCTGCACAGTGGCAGATATGTAAATACGAGGTTTCCATACCAATTCTTGCGCATTACGGTTCGAACACCCAAACACATATACGGATTCTCCTGCACAGTGGCAGATATGTAAATACGGGGTTTACATACCATTTCTTGCGCATTACGGTTCGAACACTCGAACACCTATACGGATTCTCCTGCACAGTGGCAGATATGTAAATACGGGGTTTCGATACCAATTCTTGCGCATTACGGTTCGAACACTCGAAGACCTATACGGATTCTCCTGCACAGTGGCAGATATGTAAATACGGGGTTTACATACCATTTCTTGCGCATTACGGTTCGAACACTCGAACACCTATACGGATTCTCCTGCACAGTGGCAGATATGTAAATACGGGGTTTCCATACCAATTCTTGCGCATTACGGTTCGAACACCCGAACACCTATACGGATTCTCCTGCACAGTGGCCGATATGTAAATACGGAGTTTACATACCATTTCTTGCGCATTACGGTTCGAACACCCGAACACCTATACGGATTCTCCTGCACAGTGGCAGATATGTAAATACGGAGTTTACATACCATTTCTTGCGCATTACGGTTCGAACACTCGAACACCTATACGGATTATCCTGCACAGTGGCAGATATGTATATACGGGGTTTCCATACCAATTCTTGCGCATTACAGTTCGAACACCCGAACACCTATACGGATTCTCCAGCACAGTGGCAGATATGTAAATACGGGGTTTACATACCTTTTCTTGCGCATTACGGTTCGAACACTCGAACACCTATACGGATTCTCCTGCACAGTGGCAGATATGTAAATACGGGGTTTACATACCATTTCTTGCGCATTACGGTTCGAACACTCGAACACCTATACGGATTCTCCTGCACAGTGGCAGATATGTAAATACGGGGTTTACATACCATTTCTTGCGTATTACGGTTCGAACACTCGAACACCTATACGGATTCTCCTGCACAGTGGCAGATATGTAAATACGGGGTTTACATACCATTTCTTGCGCATTACGGTTCGAACACTCGAACACCTATACGGATTCTCCTGCACAGTGGCAGATATGTAAATACGGGGTTTCCATACCAATTCTTGCGCATTACGGTTCGAACACTCGAACACCTATACGGATTATCCTGCACAGTGGCAGATGTGTAAATACGGGGTTTACATACCATTTCTTGCGCATTACGGTTCGAACACCCGAACACCTATACGGATTCTCCTGCACAGTGGCAGATATGTAAATACGGGGTTTACATACCATTTCTTGCGCATTACGGTTCGAACACTCGAACACCTATACGGATTCTCCTACACAGTGGCAGATATGTAAATACGGGGTTTCCTTACCAATTCTTGCGCATTACGGTTCGAACACCCGAACACCTATACGGATTCTCCTGCACAGTGGCAGATATGTAAATACGGGGTTTACGTACCATTTCTTGCGCATTACGGTTCGAACACTCGAACACCTATACGGATTCTCCTGCACAGTGGCAGATATGTAAATACGAGGTTTCCATACCAATTCTTGCGCATTACGGTTCGAACACCCAAACACAAATACGGATTCTCCTGCACAGTGGCAGATATGTAAATACGGGGTTTACATACCATTTCTTGCGCATTACGGTTCGAACACTCGAACACCTATACGGATTCTCCTGCACAGTGGCAGATATGTAAATACGGGGTTTACGTACCATTTCTTGCGCATTACGGTTCGAACACGCGAACACCTATACGGATTCTCCTGCACAGTGGCAGATATGTAAATACGAGGTTTCCATACCAATTCTTGCGCATTACGGTTCGAACACCCAAACACATATACGGATTCTCCTGCACAGTGGCAGATATGTAAATACGGGGTTTACATACCATTTCTTGCGCATTACGGTTCGAACACTCGAACACCTATACGGATTCTCCTGCACAGTGGCAGATATGTAAATACGGGGTTTCGATACCAATTCTTGCGCATTACGGTTCGAACACTCGAAGACCTATACGGATTCTCCTGCACAGTGGCAGATATGTAAATACGGGGTTTACATACCATTTCTTGCGCATTACGGTTCGAACACTCGAACACCTATACGGATTCTCCTGCACAGTGGCAGATATGTAAATACGGGGTTTCCATACCAATTCTTGCGCATTACGGTTCGAACACCCGAACACCTATACGGATTCTCCTGCACAGTGGCCGATATGTAAATACGGAGTTTACATACCATTTCTTGCGCATTACGGTTCGAACACCCGAACACCTATACGGATTCTCCTGCACAGTGGCAGATATGTAAATACGGAGTTTACATACCATTTCTTGCGCATTACGGTTCGAACACTCGAACACCTATACGGATTATCCTGCACAGTGGCAGATATGTATATACGGGGTTTCCATACCAATTCTTGCGCATTACGGTTCGAACACCCGAACACCTATACGGATTCTCCTGCACAGTGGCAGATATGTAAATACGGGGTTTACATACCATTTCTTGCGCATTACGGTTCGAACACTCGAACACCTATACGGATTCTCCTACACAGTGGCAGATATGTAAATACGGGGTTTCCTTACCAATTCTTGCGCATTACGGTTCGAACACCCGAACACCTATACGGATTCTCCTGCACAGTGGCAGATATGTAAATACGGGGTTTACGTACCATTTCTTGCGCATTACGGTTCGAACACTCGAACACCTATACGGATTCTCCTGCACAGTGGCAGATATGTAAATACGAGGTTTCCATACCAATTCTTGCGCATTACGGTTCGAACACCCAAACACATATACGGATTCTCCTGCACAGTGGCAGATATGTAAATACGGGGTTTACATACCATTTCTTGCGCATTACGGTTCGAACACTCGAACACCTATACGGATTCTCCTACACAGTGGCAGATATGTAAATACGGGGTTTACGTACCATTTCTTGCGCATTACGGTTCGAACACGCGAACACCTATACGAATTCTCCTGCACAGTGGCAGATATGTAAATACGAGGTTTCCATACCAATTCTTGCGCATTACGGTTCGAACACCCAAACACATATACGGATTCTCCTGCACAGTGGCAGATATGTAAATACGGGGTTTACATACCATTTCTTGCGCATTACGGTTCGAACACTCTAACACCTATACGGATTCTCCTGCACAGTGGCAGATATGTAAATACGGGGTTTCGATACCAATTCTTGCGCATTACGGTTCGAACACTCGAAGACCTATACGGATTCTCCTGCACAGTGGCAGATATGTAAATACGGGGTTTACATACCATTTCTTGCGCATTACGGTTCGAACACTCGAACACCTATACGGATTCTCCTGCACAGTGGCAGATATGTAAATACGGGGTTTCCATACCAATTCTTGCGCATTACGGTTCGAACACCCGAACACCTATACGGATTCTCCTGCACAGTGGCCGATATGTAAATACGGAGTTTACATACCATTTCTTGCGCATTACGGTTCGAACACCCGAACACCTATACGGATTCTCCTGCACAGTGGCAGATATGTAAATACGGAGTTTACATACCATTTCTTGCGCATTACGGTTCGAACACTCGAACACCTATACGGATTATCCTGCACAGTGGCAGATATGTATATACGGGGTTTCCATACCAATTCTTGCGCATTACAGTTCGAACACCCGAACACCTATACGGATTCTCCAGCACAGTGGCAGATATGTAAATACGGGGTTTACATACCTTTTCTTGCGCATTACGGTTCGAACACTCGAACACCTATACGGATTCTCCTGCACAGTGGTAGATATGTAAATACGGGGTTTACATACCATTTCTTGCGCATTACGGTTCGAACACTCGAACACCTATACGGATTCTCCTGCACAGTGGCAGATATGTAAATACGGGGTTTACATACCATTTCTTGCGCATTACGGTTCGAACACTCGAACACCTATACGGATTCTCCTGCACCGTGGCAGATATGTAAATACGGGGTTTCCATACCAATTCTTGCGCATTACGGTTCGAACACCCGAACACCTATACGGATTCTCCTGCACAGTGGCCGATATGTAAATACGGAGTTTACATACCATTTCTTGCGCATTACGGTTCGAACACCCGAACACCTATACGGATTCTCCTGCACAGTGGCAGATATGTAAATACGGAGTTTACATACCATTTCTTGCGCATTACGGTTCGAACACTCGAACACCTATACGGATTATCCTGCACAGTGGCAGATATGTATATACGGGGTTTCCATACCAATTCTTGCGCATTACAGTTCGAACACCCGAACACCTATACGGATTCTCCAGCACAGTGGCAGATATGTAAATACGGGGTTTACATACCTTTTCTTGCGCATTACGGTTCGAACACTCGAACACCTATACGGATTCTCCTACACAGTGGCAGATATGTAAATACGGGGTTTCCTTACCAATTCTTGCGCATTACGGTTCGAACACCCAAACACATATACGGATTCTCCTGCACAGTGGCAGATATGTAAATACGGGGTTTACATACCATTTCTTGCGCATTACGGTTCGAACACTCGAACACCTATACGGATTCTCCTGCACAGTGGCAGATATGTAAATACGGGGTTTCGATACCAATTCTTGCGCATTACGGTTCGAACACTCGAACACCTATACGGATTCTCCTGCACAGTGGCAGATATGTAAATACGGGGTTTACATACCATTTCTGGCGCATTACGGTTCGAACACTCGAACACCTATACGGATTCTCCAGCACAGTGGCAGATATGTAAATACGGGGTTTACATACCATTTCTTGCGCATTACGGTTCGAACACTCGAACACCTATACGGATTCTCCTGCACAGTGGCAGATATGTAAATACGGGGTTTCCATACCAATTCTTGCGCATTACGGTTCGAACACCCGAACACCTATACGGATTCTCCTGCACAGTGGCAGATATGTAAATACGGAGTTTACATACCATTTCTTGCGCATTACGGTTCGAACACCCGAACAACTATACGGATTCTCTTGCACAGCGGCAGATATGTAAATACGGGGTTTACATACCATTTCTTGCGCATTACGGTTCGAACACTCGAACACCTATACGGATTATCCTGCACAGTGGCAGATATGTAAATACGGGGTTTACATACCATTTCTTGCGCATTACGGTTCGAACACTCGAACACCTATACGGATTCTCCTACACAGTGGCAGATATGTAAATACGGGGTTTCCGTACCAATTCTTGCGCATTACGGTTCGAACACCCGAACACCTATGCGGATTCTCCTGCACAGTGGCAGATATGTAAATACGGGGATTACATACCATTTCTTGCGCATTACGGTTCGAACACTCGAACACCTATACGGATTCTCCAGCACAGTGGCAGATATGTAAATACGGGGTTTCCATACCAATTCTTGCGCATTACGGTTCGAACACTCGAACACCTATACGGATCATTCTGCACAGTGGCAGATATGTAAATACAGGGTTTACATACCATTTCTTGCGCATTACGGTTCGAACACCCGAACACCTATACGGATTCTCTTGCACAGTGGCAGATATGTAAATACGGGGTTTACATACCATTTCTTGCGCATTACGGTTCGAACACTCGAACACCTATACGGATTCTCCTGCACAGTGGCAGATATGTAAATACGGGGTTTACATACCATTTCTTGCGCATTACGGTTCGAACACTCGAACACCTATACGGATTCTCCTGCACAGTGGCAGATATGTAAATACGGGGTTTACATACCATTTCTTGCGCATTACGGTTCGAACACTCGAACACCTATACGGATTCTCCTACACAGTGGCAGATATGTAAATACGGGGTTTCCGTACCAATTCTTGCGCATTACGGTTCGAACACCCGAACACCTATACGGATTCTCCTGCACAGTGGCAGATATGTAAATACGGGGTTTCCATACCAATTCTTGCGCATTACGGTTCGAACACTCGAACACCTATACGGATTCTCCTGCACAGTGGCAGATATGTAAATACGAGGTTTCCATACCAATTCTTGCGCATTACGGTTCGAACACCCAAACACATATACGGATTCTCCTGCACAGTGGCAGATATGTAAATACGGGGTTTACATACCATTTCTTGCGCATTACGGTTTGAACACTCGAACACCTATACGGATTCTCCTGCACAGTGGCAGATATGTAAATACGGGGTTTCGATACCAATTCTTGCGCATTACGGTTCGAACACCCGAACACCTATACGGATTCTCCTGCACAGTGGCAGATATGTAAATACGGGGTTTACATACCATTTCTTGCGCATTACGGTTCGAACACTCGAACACCTATACGGATCATTCTGCACAGTGGCAGATATGTAAATACGGGGTTTACATACCATTTCTTGCGCATTACGGTTCGAACACCCGAACAACTATACGGATTCTCTTGCACAGTGGCAGATATGTAAATACGGGGTTTACATACCATTTCTTGCGCATTACGGTTCGAACACTCGAACACCTATACGGATTATCCTGCACAGTGGCAGATATGTAAATACGGGGTTTACATACCATTTCTTGCGCATTACGGTTCGAACACTCGAACACCTATACGGATTCTTCTACACAGTGGCAGATATGTCAATACGGGGTTTCCGTACCAATTCTTGCGCATTACGGTTCGAACACCCGAACACCTATACGGATTCTCCTGCACAGTGGCAGATATGTAAATACGGGGATTACATACCATTTCTTGCGCATTACGGTTCGAACACTCGAACACCTATACGGATTCTCCAGCACAGTGGCAGATATGTAAATACGGGGTTTCGATACCAATTCTTGCGCATTACGGTTCGAACACTCGAAGACCTATACGGATTCTCCTGCACAGTGGCAGATATGTAAATACGAGGTTTCCATACCAATTCTTGCGCATTACGGTTCGAACACCCAAACACATATACGGATTCTCCTGCACAGTGGCAGATATGTAAATACGGGGTTTACATACCATTTCTTGCGCATTACGGTTCGAACACTCGAACACCTATACGGATTCTCCTGCACAGTGGCAGATATGTAAATACGGGGTTTCGATACCAATTCTTGCGCATTACGGTTCGAACACTCGAAGACCTATACGGATTCTCCTGCACAGTGGCAGATATGTAAATACGGGGTTTACATACCATTTCTTGCGCATTACGGTTCGAACACTCGAACACCTATACGGATTCTCCTGCACAGTGGCAGATATGTAAATACGGGGTTTCCATACCAATTCTTGCGCATTACGGTTCGAACACCCGAACACCTATACGGATTCTCCTGCACAGTGGCCGATATGTAAATACGGAGTTTACATACCATTTCTTGCGCATTACGGTTCGAACACCCGAACACCTATACGGATTCTCCTGCACAGTGGCAGATATGTAAATACGGAGTTTACATACCATTTCTTGCGCATTACGGTTCGAACACTCGAACACCTATACGGATTATCCTGCACAGTGGCAGATATGTATATACGGGGTTTCCATACCAATTCTTGCGCATTACAGTTCGAACACCCGAACACCTATACGGATTCTCCAGCACAGTGGCAGATATGTAAATACGGGGTTTACATACCTTTTCTTGCGCATTACGGTTCGAACACTCGAACACCTATACGGATTCTCCTGCACAGTGGCAGATATGTAAATACGGGGTTTACATACCATTTCTTGCGCATTACGGTTCGAACACTCGAACACCTATACGGATTCTCCTGCACAGTGGCAGATATGTAAATACGGGGTTTACATACCATTTCTTGCGCATTACGGTTCGAACACTCGAACACCTATACGGATTCTCCTGCACCGTGGCAGATATGTAAATACGGGGTTTCCATACCAATTCTTGCGCATTACGGTTCGAACACCCGAACACCTATACGGATTCTCCTGCACAGTGGCCGATATGTAAATACGGAGTTTACATACCATTTCTTGCGCATTACGGTTCGAACACCCGAACACCTATACGGATTCTCCTGCACAGTGGCAGATATGTAAATACGGAGTTTACATACCATTTCTTGCGCATTACGGTTCGAACACTCGAACACCTATACGGATTATCCTGCACAGTGGCAGATATGTATATACGGGGTTTCCATACCAATTCTTGCGCATTACAGTTCGAACACCCGAACACCTATACGGATTCTCCAGCACAGTGGCAGATATGTAAATACGGGGTTTACATACCTTTTCTTGCGCATTACGGTTCGAACACTCGAACACCTATACGGATTCTCCTACACAGTGGCAGATATGTAAATACGGGGTTTCCTTACCAATTCTTGCGCATTACGGTTCGAACACCCAAACACATATACGGATTCTCCTGCACAGTGGCAGATATGTAAATACGGGGTTTACATACCATTTCTTGCGCATTACGGTTCGAACACTCGAACACCTATACGGATTCTCCTGCACAGTGGCAGATATGTAAATACGGGGTTTCGATACCAATTCTTGCGCATTACGGTTCGAACACTCGAACACCTATACGGATTCTCCTTCACAGTGGCAGATATGTAAATACGGGGTTTACATACCATTTCTGGCGCATTACGGTTCGAACACTCGAACACCTATACGGATTCTCCAGCACAGTGGCAGATATGTAAATACGGGGTTTACATACCATTTCTTGCGCATTACGGTTCGAACACTCGAACACCTATACGGATTCTCCTGCACAGTGGCAGATATGTAAATACGGGGTTTCCATACCAATTCTTGCGCATTACGGTTCGAACACCCGAACACCTATACGGATTCTCCTGCACAGTGGCAGATATGTAAATACGGAGTTTACATACCATTTCTTGCGCATTACGGTTCGAACACCCGAACAACTATACGGATTCTCTTGCACAGTGGCAGATATGTAAATACGGGGTTTACATACCATTTCTTGCGCATTACGGTTCGAACACTCGAACACCTATACGGATTATCCTGCACAGTGGCAGATATGTAAATACGGGGTTTACATACCATTTCTTGCGCATTACGGTTCGAACACTCGAACACCTATACGGATTCTCCTACACAGTGGCAGATATGTAAATACGGGGTTTCCGTACCAATTCTTGCGCATTACGGTTCGAACACCCGAACACCTATGCGGATTCTCCTGCACAGTGGCAGATATGTAAATACGGGGATTACATACCATTTCTTGCGCATTACGGTTCGAACACTCGAACACCTATACGGATTCTCCAGCACAGTGGCAGATATGTAAATACGGGGTTTCCATACCAATTCTTGCGCATTACGGTTCGAACACTCGAACACCTATACGGATCATTCTGCACAGTGGCAGATATGTAAATACGGGGTTTACATACCATTTCTTGCGCATTACGGTTCGAACACCCGAACACCTATACGGATTCTCTTGCACAGTGGCAGATATGTAAATACGGGGTTTACATACCATTTCTTGCGCATTACGGTTCGAACACTCGAACACCTATACGGATTCTCCTGCACAGTGGCAGATATGTAAATACGGGGTTTACATACCATTTCTTGCGCATTACGGTTCGAACACTCGAACACCTATACGGATTCTCCTGCACAGTGGCAGATATGTAAATACGGGGTTTACATACCATTTCTTGCGCATTACGGTTCGAACACTCGAACACCTATACGGATTCTCCTACACAGTGGCAGATATGTAAATACGGGGTTTCCGTACCAATTCTTGCGCATTACGGTTCGAACACCCGAACACCTATACGGATTCTCCTGCACAGTGGCAGATATGTAAATACGGGGTTTCCCTACCAATTCTTGCGCATTACGGTTCGAACACTCGAACACCTATACGGATTCTCCTGCACAGTGGCAGATATGTAAATACGAGGTTTCCATACCAATTCTTGCGCATTACGGTTCGAACACCCAAACACATATACGGATTCTCCTGCACAGTGGCAGATATGTAAATACGGGGTTTACATACCATTTCTTGCGCATTACGGTTTGAACACTCGAACACCTATACGGATTCTCCTGCACAGTGGCAGATATGTAAATACGGGGTTTCGATACCAATTCTTGCGCATTACGGTTCGAACACCCGAACACCTATACGGATTCTCCTGCACAGTGGCAGATATGTAAATACGGGGTTTACATACCATTTCTTGCGCATTACGGTTCGAACACTCGAACACCTATACGGATCATTCTGCACAGTGACAGATATGTAAATACGGGGTTTACATACCATTTCTTGCGCATTACGGTTCGAACACCCGAACAACTATACGGATTCTCTTGCACAGTGGCAGATATGTAAATACGGGGTTTACATACCATTTCTTGCGCATTACGGTTCGAACACTCGAACACCTATACGGATTATCCTGCACAGTGGCAGATATGTAAATACGGGATTTACATACCATTTCTTGCGCATTACGGTTCGAACACTCGAACACCTATACGGATTCTCCTACACAGTGGCAGATATGTCAATACGGGGTTTCCGTACCAATTCTTGCGCATTACGGTTCGAACACCCGAACACCTATACGGATTCTCCTGCACAGTGGCAGATATGTAAATACGGGGATTACATACCATTTCTTGCGCATTACGGTTCGAACACTCGAACACCTATACGGATTCTCCAGCACAGTGGCAGATATGTAAATACGGGGTTTCCATACCAATTCTTGCGCATTACGGTTCGAACACTCGAACACCTATACGGATCATTCTGCACAGTGGCAGATATGTAGATACGGGGTTTACATACCATTTCTTGCGCATTACGGTTCGAACACCCGAACACCTATACGGATTCTCTTGCACAGTGGCAGATATGTAAATACGGGGTTTACATACCATTTCTTGCGCATTGCGGTTCGAACACTCGAACACCTATACGGATTCTCCTGCACAGTGGCAGATATGTAAATACGGGGTTTACATACCATTTCTTGCGCATTATGGTTCGAACACTCGAACACCTATACGGATTCTCCTACACAGTGGCAGATATGTAAATACGGGGTTTCCGTACCAATTCTTGCGCATTACGGTTCGAACACCCGAACACCTATACGGATTCTCCTGCACAGTGGCAGATATGTAAATACGGGGATTACATACCATTTCTTGCGCATTACGGTTCGAACACCCGAACACCTATACGGATTCTCCTGCACAGTGGCAGATATGTAAATACGGAGTTTCCATACCAATTCTTGCGCATTACGGTTCGAACACCCGAACACCTATACGGATTCTCCTGCACAGTGGCAGATATGTAAATACGGGGTTTACATACCATTTCTTGCGCATTATGGTTCGAACACTCGAACACCTATACGGATTCTCCTACACAGTGGCAGATATGTAAATACGGGGTTTCCGTACCAATTCTTGCGCATTACGGTTCGAACACCCGAACACCTATACGGATTCTCCTGCACAGTGGCAGATATGTAAATACGGGGATTACATACCATTTCTTGCGCATTACGGTTCGAACACCCGAACACCTATACGGATTCTCCTGCACAGTGGCAGATATGTAAATACGGGGTTTACATACCATTTCTTGCGCATTACGGTTCGAACACTCGAACACCTATACGGATTATCCTGCACAGTGGCAGATATGTAAATACGGGGTTTACATACCATTTCTTGCGCATTACGGTTCGAACACTCGAACACCTATACGGATTCTTCTACACAGTGGCAGATATGTCAATACGGGGTTTCCGTACCAATTCTTGCGCATTACGGTTCGAACACCCGAACACCTATACGGATTCTCCTGCACAGTGGCAGATATGTAAATACGGGGATTACATACCATTTCTTGCGCATTACGGTTCGAACACTCGAACACCTATACGGATTCTCCAGCACAGTGGCAGATATGTAAATACGGGGTTTCGATACCAATTCTTGCGCATTACGGTTCGAACACTCGAAGACCTATACGGATTCTCCTGCACAGTGGCAGATATGTAAATACGAGGTTTCCATACCAATTCTTGCGCATTACGGTTCGAACACCCAAACACATATACGGATTCTCCTGCACAGTGGCAGATATGTAAATACGGGGTTTACATACCATTTCTTGCGCATTACGGTTCGAACACTCGAACACCTATACGGATTCTCCTGCACAGTGGCAGATATGTAAATACGGGGTTTCGATACCAATTCTTGCGCATTACGGTTCGAACACTCGAAGACCTATACGGATTCTCCTGCACAGTGGCAGATATGTAAATACGGGGTTTACATACCATTTCTTGCGCATTACGGTTCGAACACTCGAACACCTATACGGATTCTCCTGCACAGTGGCAGATATGTAAATACGGGGTTTCCATACCAATTCTTGCGCATTACGGTTCGAACACCCGAACACCTATACGGATTCTCCTGCACAGTGGCCGATATGTAAATACGGAGTTTACATACCATTTCTTGCGCATTACGGTTCGAACACCCGAACACCTATACGGATTCTCCTGCACAGTGGCAGATATGTAAATACGGAGTTTACATACCATTTCTTGCGCATTACGGTTCGAACACTCGAACACCTATACGGATTATCCTGCACAGTGGCAGATATGTATATACGGGGTTTCCATACCAATTCTTACGCATTACAGTTCGAACACCCGAACACCTATACGGATTCTCCAGCACAGTGGCAGATATGTAAATACGGGGTTTACATACCTTTTCTTGCGCATTACGGTTCGAACACTCGAACACCTATACGGATTCTCCTGCACAGTGGCAGATATGTAAATACGGGGTTTACATACCATTTCTTGCGCATTACGGTTCGAACACTCGAACACCTATACGGATTCTCCTGCACAGTGGCAGATATGTAAATACGGGGTTTACATACCATTTCTTGCGCATTACGGTTCGAACACTCGAACACCTATACGGATTCTCCTGCACCGTGGCAGATATGTAAATACGGGGTTTCCATACCAATTCTTGCGCATTACGGTTCGAACACCCGAACACCTATACGGATTCTCCTGCACAGTGGCCGATATGTAAATACGGAGTTTACATACCATTTCTTGCGCATTACGGTTCGAACACCCGAACACCTATACGGATTCTCCTGCACAGTGGCAGATATGTAAATACGGAGTTTACATACCATTTCTTGCGCATTACGGTTCGAACACTCGAACACCTATACGGATTATCCTGCACAGTGGCAGATATGTATATACGGGGTTTCCATACCAATTCTTGCGCATTACAGTTCGAACACCCGAACACCTATACGGATTCTCCAGCACAGTGGCAGATATGTAAATACGGGGTTTACATACCTTTTCTTGCGCATTACGGTTCGAACACTCGAACACCTATACGGATTCTCCTACACAGTGGCAGATATGTAAATACGGGGTTTCCTTACCAATTCTTGCGCATTACGGTTCGAACACCCAAACACATATACGGATTCTCCTGCACAGTGGCAGATATGTAAATACGGGGTTTACATACCATTTCTTGCGCATTACGGTTCGAACACTCGAACACCTATACGGATTCTCCTGCACAGTGGCAGATATGTAAATACGGGGTTTCGATACCAATTCTTGCGCATTACGGTTCGAACACTCGAACACCTATACGGATTCTCCTTCACAGTGGCAGATATGTAAATACGGGGTTTACATACCATTTCTGGCGCATTACGGTTCGAACACTCGAACACCTATACGGATTCTCCAGCACAGTGGCAGATATGTAAATACGGGGTTTACATACCATTTCTTGCGCATTACGGTTCGAACACTCGAACACCTATACGGATTCTCCTACACAGTGGCAGATATGTAAATACGGGGTTTCCATACCAATTCTTGCGCATTACGGTTCGAACACCCGAACACCTATACGGATTCTCCTGCACAGTGGCAGATATGTAAATACGGAGTTTACATACCATTTCTTGCGCATTACGGTTCGAACACCCGAACAACTATACGGATTCTCTTGCACAGTGGCAGATATGTAAATACGGGGTTTACATACCATTTCTTGCGCATTACGGTTCGAACACTCGAACACCTATACGGATTATCCTGCACAGTGGCAGATATGTAAATACGGGGTTTACATACCATTTCTTGCGCATTACGGTTCGAACACTCGAACACCTATACGGATTCTCCTACACAGTGGCAGATATGTAAATACGGGGTTTCCGTACCAATTCTTGCGCATTACGGTTCGAACACCCGAACACCTATGCGGATTCTCCTGCACAGTGGCAGATATGTAAATACGGGGATTACATACCATTTCTTGCGCATTACGGTTCGAACACTCGAACACCTATACGGATTCTCCAGCACAGTGGCAGATATGTAAATACGGGGTTTCCATACCAATTCTTGCGCATTACGGTTCGAACACTCGAACACCTATACGGATCATTCTGCACAGTGGCAGATATGTAAATACGGGGTTTACATACCATTTCTTGCGCATTACGGTTCGAACACCCGAACACCTATACGGATTCTCTTGCACAGTGGCAGATATGTAAATACGGGGTTTACATACCATTTCTTGCGCATTACGGTTCGAACACTCGAACACCTATACGGATTCTCCTGCACAGTGGCAGATATGTAAATACGGGGTTTACATACCATTTCTTGCGCATTACGGTTCGAACACTCGAACACCTATACGGATTCTCCTGCACAGTGGCAGATATGTAAATACGGGGTTTACATACCATTTCTTGCGCATTACGGTTCGAACACTCGAACACCTATACGGATTCTCCTACACAGTGGCAGATATGTAAATACGGGGTTTCCGTACCAATTCTTGCGCATTACGGTTCGAACACCCGAACACCTATACGGATTCTCCTGCACAGTGGCAGATATGTAAATACGGGGTTTCCCTACCAATTCTTGCGCATTACGGTTCGAACACTCGAACACCTATACGGATTCTCCTGCACAGTGGCAGATATGTAAATACGAGGTTTCCATACCAATTCTTGCGCATTACGGTTCGAACACCCAAACACATATACGGATTCTCCTGCACAGTGGCAGATATGTAAATACGGGGTTTACATACCATTTCTTGCGCATTACGGTTTGAACACTCGAACACCTATACGGATTCTCCTGCACAGTGGCAGATATGTAAATACGGGGTTTCGATACCAATTCTTGCGCATTACGGTTCGAACACCCGAACACCTATACGGATTCTCCTGCACAGTGGCAGATATGTAAATACGGGGTTTACATACCATTTCTTGCGCATTACGGTTCGAACACTCGAACACCTATACGGATCATTCTGCACAGTGGCAGATATGTAAATACGGGGTTTACATACCATTTCTTGCGCATTACGGTTCGAACACCCGAACAACTATACGGATTCTCTTGCACAGTGGCAGATATGTAAATACGGGGTTTACATACCATTTCTTGCGCATTACGGTTCGAACACTCGAACACCTATACGGATTCTCCAGCACAGTGGCAGATATGTAAATACGGGGTTTCCATACCAATTCTTGCGCATTACGGTTCGAACACTCGAACACCTATACGGATCATTCTGCACAGTGGCAGATATTTAAATACGGGGTTTACATACCATTTCTTGCGCATTACGGTTCGAACACCCGAACACCTATACGGATTCTCTTGCACAGTGGCAGATATGTAAATACGGGGTTTACATACCATTTCTTGCGCATTACGGTTCGAACACTCGAACACCTATACGGATTCTCCTGCACAGTGGCAGATATGTAAATACGGGGTTTCCATACCAATTCTTGCGCATTACGGTTCGAACACTCGAACACCTATACGGATCATTCTGCACAGTGGCAGATATGTAGATACGGGGTTTACATACCATTTCTTGCGCATTACGGTTCGAACACCCGAACACCTATACGGATTCTCTTGCACAGTGGCAGATATGTAAATACGGGGTTTACATACCATTTCTTGCGCATTGCGGTTCGAACACTCGAACACCTATACGGATTCTCCTGCACAGTGGCAGATATGTAAATACGGGGTTTACATACCATTTCTTGCGCATTATGGTTCGAACACTCGAACACCTATACGGATTCTCCTACACAGTGGCAGATATGTAAATACGGGGTTTCCGTACCAATTCTTGCGCATTACGGTTCGAACACCCGAACACCTATACGGATTCTCCTGCACAGTGGCAGATATGTAAATACGGGGATTACATACCATTTCTTGCGCATTACGGTTCGAACACCCGAACACCTATACGGATTCTCCTGCACAGTGGCAGATATGTAAATACGGAGTTTCCATACCAATTCTTGCGCATTACGGTTCGAACACCCGAACACCTATACGGATTCTCCTGCACAGTGGCAGATATGTAAATACGGGGTTTACATACCATTTCTTGCGCATTATGGTTCGAACACTCGAACACCTATACGGATTCTCCTACACAGTGGCAGATATGTAAATACGGGGTTTCCGTACCAATTCTTGCGCATTACGGTTCGAACACCCGAACACCTATACGGATTCTCCTGCACAGTGGCAGATATGTAAATACGGGGATTACATACCATTTCTTGCGCATTACGGTTCGAACACTCGAACACCTATACGGATTCTCCAGCACAGTGGCAGATATGTAAATACGGGGTTTCCATACCAATTCTTGCGCATTACGGTTCGAACACTCGAACACCTATACGGATCATTCTGCACAGTGGCAGATATTTAAATACGGGGTTTACATACCATTTCTTGCGCATTACGGTTCGAACACCCGAACACCTATACGGATTCTCTTGCACAGTGGCAGATATGTAAATACGGGGTTTACATACCATTTCTTGCGCATTACGGTTCGAACACTCGAACACCTATACGGATTCTCCTGCACAGTGGCAGATATGTAAATACGGGGTTTCCATACCAATTCTTGCGCATTACGGTTCGAACACTCGAACACCTATACGGATTATCCTGCACAGTGGCAGATGTGTAAATACGGGGTTTACATACCATTTCTTGCGCATTACGGTTCGAACACACGAACACCTATACGGATTCTCCTGCACAGTGGCAGATATGTAAATACGGGGTTTACATACCATTTCTTGTGCATTACGGTTCGAACACTCGAACACGTATACGGATTCTCCTACATAGTGGCAGATATGTAAATACGGGGTTTCCGTACCAATTCTTGCGCATTACGGTTCGAACACCCGAACACCTATACGGATTCTCATGCACAGTGGCAGATATGTAAATACGGGGTTTCCATACCAATTCTTACGCATTACGGTTCGAACACTCGAACACCTATACGGATTCTCCTGCACAGTGGCAGATATGTAAATACGAGGTTTCCATACCAATTCTTGCGCATTACGGTTCGAACACCCAAACACATATACGGATTCTCCTGCACAGTGGCAGATATGTAAATACGGGGTTTACATACCATTCCTTGCGCATTACGGTTTGAACACTCGAACACCTATACGGATTCTCCTGCACAGTGGCAGATATGTAAATACGGGGTTTCGATACCAATTCTTGCGCATTACGGTTCGAACACCCGAACACCTATACGGATTCTCCTGCACAGTGGCAGATATGTAAATACGGGGTTTACATACCATTTCTTGCGCATTACGGTTCGAACACTCGAACACCTATACGGATTCTCCTGCACAGTGGCAGATATGTAAATACGGGGTTTCCATACCAATTCTTGCGAATTACGGTTCGAACACCCGAACACCTATACGGATTCTCCTGCACAGTGGCAGATATGTAAATACGGAGTTTACATACCATTTCTTGCGCATTACGGTTCGAACACCCGAACACCTATACGGATTCTCCTGCACAGTGGCAGATATGTAAATACGGGGTTTACATACCATTTCTTGCGCATTACGGTTCGAACACTCGAACACCTATACAGATTCTCCAGCACAGTGGCAGATATGTAAATACGGGGTTTCCATACCAATTCTTGCGCATTACGGTTCGAACACTCGAACACCTATACGGATCATTCTGCACAGTGGCAGATATGTAAATACGGGGTTTACATACCATTTCTTGCGCATTACGGTTCGAACACCCGAACAACTATACGGATTCTCTTGCACAGTGGCAGATATGTAAATACGGGGTTTACATACCATTTCTTGCGCATTACGGTTCGAACACTCGAACACCTATACGGATTATCCTGCACAGTGGCAGATATGTAAATACGGGGTTTACATACCATTTCTTGCGCATTACGGTTCGAACACTCGAACACCTATACGGATTCTCCTACACAGTGGCAGATATGTCAATACGGGGTTTCCGTACCAATTCTTGCGCATTACGGTTCGAACACCCGAACACCTATACGGATTCTCCTGCACAGTGGCAGATATGTAAATACGGGGATTACATACCATTTCTTGCGCATTACGGTTCGAACACTCGAACACCTATACGGATTCTCCAGCACAGTGGCAGATATGTAAATACGGGGTTTCCATACCAATTCTTGCGCATTACGGTTCGAACACTCGAACACCTATACGGATCATTCTGCACAGTGGCAGATATGTAAATACGGGGTTTACATACCATTTCTTGCGCATTACGGTTCGAACACCCGAACACCTATACGGATTCTCTTGCACAGTGGCAGATATGTAAATACGGGGTTTACATACCATTTCTTGCGCATTGCGGTTCGAACACTCGAACACCTATACGGATTCTCCTGCATAGTGGCAGATATGTAAATACGGGGTTTCCATACCAATTCTTGCGCATTACGGTTCGAACACTCGAACACCTATACGGATTATCCTGCACAGTGGCAGATGTGTAAATACGGGGTTTACATACCATTTCTTGCGCATTACGGTTCGAACACCCGAACACCTATACGGATTCTCCTGCACAGTGGCAGATATGTAAATACGGGGTTTACATACCATTTCTTGCGCATTATGGTTCGAACACTCGAACACCTATACGGATTCTCCTACACAGTGGCAGATATGTAAATACGGGGTTTCCGTACCAATTCTTGCGCATTACGGTTCGAACACCCGAACACCTATACGGATTCTCCTGCACAGTGGCAGATATGTAAATACGGGGATTACATACCATTTCTTGCGCATTACGGTTCGAACACCCGAACACCTATACGGATTCTCCTGCACAGTGGCAGATATGTAAATACGGAGTTTCCATACCAATTCTTGCGCAATACGGTTCGAACACCCGAACACCTATACGGATTCTCCTGCATAGTGGCAGATATGTAAATACGGGGTTTACATACCATTTCTCGCGCATTATGGTTCGAACACTCGAACACCTATACGGATTCTCCTACACAGTGGCAGATATGTAAATACGGGGTTTCCGTACCAATTCTTGCGCATTACGGTTCGAACACCCGAACACCTATACGGATTCTCCTGCACAGTGGCAGATATGTAAATACGGGGATTACATACCATTTCTTGCGCATTACGGTTCGAACACTCGAGCACCTATACGGATTCTCCAGCACAGTGGCAGATATGTAAATACGGGGTTTCCATACCAATTCTTGCGCATTACGGTTCGAACACTCGAACACCTATACGGATCATTCTGCACAGCGGCAGATATGTAAATACGGGGTTTACATACCATTTCTTGCGCATTACGGTTCGAACACCCGAACACCTATACGGATTCTCTTGCACAGTGGCAGATATGTAAATACGGGGTTTACATACCATTTCTTGCGCATTACGGTTCGAACACTCGAACACCTATACGGATTCTCCTGCACAGTGGCAGATATGTAAATACGGGGTTTCCATACCAATTCTTGCGCATTACGGTTCGAACACTCGAACACCTATACGGATTATCCTGCACAGTGGCAGATGTGTAAATACGGGGTTTACATACCATTTCTTGCGCATTACGGTTCGAACACCCGAACACCTATACGGATTCTCCTGCACAGTGGCAGATATGTAAATACGGGGTTTACATACCATTTCTTGCGCATTACGGTTCGAACACTCGAACACCTATACGGATTCTCCTGCACAGTGGCAGATATGTAAATACGAGGTTTCCATACCAATTCTTGCGCATTACGGTTTGAACACCCAAACACATATACAGATTCTCCTGCAAAGTGGCAGATATGTAAATACGGGGTTTACATACCATTTCTTGCGCATTACGGTTTGAACACTCGAACACCTATACGGATTCTCCTGCACAGTGGCAGATATGTAAATACGGGGTTTCGATACCAATTCTTGCGCATTACGGTTCGAACACCCGAACACCTATACGGATTCTCCTGCACAGTGGCAGATATGTAAATACGGGGTTTACATACCATTTCTTGCGCATTACGGTTCGAACACTCGAACACCTATACGGATTCTCCTGCACAGTGGCAGATATGTAAATACGGGGTTTCCATACCAATTCTTGCGCATTACGGTTCGAACACCCGAACACCTATACGGATTCTCCTGCACAGTGGCAGATATGTAAATACGGAGTTTACATACCATTTCTTGCGCATTACGGTTCGAACACCCGAACACCTATACGGATTCTCCTGCACAGTGGCAGATATGTAAATACGGGGTTTACACACCATTTCTTGCGCATTACGGTTCGAACACTCGAACACCTATACAGATTCTCCAGCACAGTGGCAGATATGTAAATACGGGGTTTCCATACCAATTCTTGCGCATTACGGTTCGAACACTCGAACACCTATACGGATCATTCTGCACAGTGGCAGATATCTAAATACGGGGTTTACATACCATTTCTTGCGCATTACGGTTCGAACACCCGAACAACTATACGGATTCTCTTGCACAGTGGCAGATATGTAAATACGGGGTTTACATACCATTTCTTGCGCATTACGGTTCGAACACTCGAACACCTATACGGATTATCCTGCACAGTGGCAGATATGTAAATACGGGGTTTACATACCATTTCTTGCGCATTACGGTTCGAACACTCGAACACCTATACGGATTCTCCTACACAGTGGCAGATATGTCAATACGGGGTTTCCGTACCAATTCTTGCGCATTACGGTTCGAACACCCGAACACCTATACGGATTCTCCTGCACAGTGGCAGATATGTAAATACGGGGATTACATACCATTTCTTGCGCATTACGGTTCGAACACTCGAACACCTATACGGATTCTCCAGCACAGTGGCAGATATGTAAATACGGGGTTTCCATACCAATTCTTGCGCATTACGGTTCGAACACTCGAACACCTATACGGATCATTCTGCACAGTGGCAGATATGTAAATACGGGGTTTACATACCATTTCTTGCTCATTACGGTTCGAACACCCGAACACCTATACGGATTCTCTTGCACAGTGGCAGATATGTAAATACGGGGTTTACAGACCATTTCTTGCGCATTACGGTTCGAACACTCGAACACCTATACGGATTCTCCTGCACAGTGGCAGATATGTAAATACGGGGTTTCCATACCAATTCTTGCGCATTACGGTTCGAACACTCGAACACCTATACGGATTATCCTGCACAGTGGCAGATGTGTAAATACGGGGTTTACATACCATTTCTTGCGCATTACGGTTCGAACACCCGAACACCTATACGGATTCTCCTGCACAGTGGCAGATATGTAAATACGGGGTTTACATACCATTTCTTGCGCATTACGGGTCGAACACTCGAACACCTATACGGATTCTCCTACACAGTGGCAGATATGTAAATACGGGGTTTCCGTACCAATTCTTGCGCATTACGGTTCGAACACCCGAACACCTATACGGATTCTCCTGCACAGTGGCAGATATGTAAATACGGGGATTACATACCATTTCTTGCGCATTACGGTTCGAACACTCGAACACCTATACGGATTCTCCAGCACAGTGGCAGATATGTAAATACGGGGTTTCCATACCAATTCTTGCGCATTACGGTTCGAACACTCGAACACCTATACGGATCATTCTGCACAGTGGCAGATATGTAAATACGGGGTTTACATACCATTTCTTGCGCATTACGGTTCGAACACCCGAACAACTATACGGATTCTCTTGCACAGTGGCAGATATGTAAATACGGGGTTTACATACCATTTCTTGCGCATTACGGTTCGAACACTCGAACACCTATACGGATTATCCTGCACAGTGGCAGATATGTAAATACGGGGTTTACATACCATTTCTTGCGCATTACGGTTCGAACACTCGAACACCTATACGGATTCTCCTACACAGTGGCAGATATGTCAATACGGGGTTTCCGTACCAATTCTTGCGCATTACGGTTCGAACACCCGAACACCTATACGGATTCTCCTGCACAGTGGCAGATATGTAAATACGGGGATTACATACCATTTCTTGCGCATTACGGTTCGAACACTCGAACACCTATACGGATTCTCCAGCACAGTGGCAGATATGTAAATACGGGGTTTCCATACCAATTCTTGCGCATTACGGTTCGAACACTCGAACACCTATACGGATCATTCTGCACAGTGGCAGATATGTAAATACGGGGTTTACATACCATTTCTTGCTCATTACGGTTCGAACACCCGAACACCTATACGGATTCTCTTGCACAGTGGCAGATATGTAAATACGGGGTTTACAGACCATTTCTTGCGCATTACGGTTCGAACACTCGAACACCTATACGGATTCTCCTGCACAGTGGCAGATATGTAAATACGGGGTTTCCATACCAATTCTTGCGCATTACGGTTCGAACACTCGAACACCTATACGGATTATCCTGCACAGTGGCAGATGTGTAAATACGGGGTTTACATACCATTTCTTGCGCATTACGGTTCGAACACCCGAACACCTATACGGATTCTCCTGCACAGTGGCAGATATGTAAATACGGGGTTTACATACCATTTCTTGCGCATTACGGGTCGAACACTCGAACACCTATACGGATTCTCCTACACAGTGGCAGATATGTAAATACGGGGTTTCCGTACCAATTCTTGCGCATTACGGTTCGAACACCCGAACACCTATACGGATTCTCCTGCACAGTGGCAGATATGTAAATACGGGGATTACATACCATTTCTTGCGCATTACGGTTCGAACACTCGAACACCTATACGGATTCTCCAGCACAGTGGCAGATATGTAAATACGGGGTTTCCATACCAATTCTTGCGCATTACGGTTCGAACACTCGAACACCTATACGGATCATTCTGCACAGTGGCAGATATGTAAATACGGGGTTTACATACCATTTCTTGCGCATTACGGTTCGAACACCCGAACACCTATACGGATTCTCTTGCACAGTGGCAGATATGTAAATACGGGGTTTACATACCATTTCTTGCGCATTACGGTTCGAACAGTCGAACACCTATACGGATTCTCCTGCACAGTGGCAGATATGTAAATACGGGGTTTCCATACCAATTCTTGCGCATTACGGTTCGAACACTCGAACACCTATACGGATTATCCTGCACAGTGGCAGATGTGTAAATACGGGGTTTACATACCATTTCTTGCGCATTACGGTTCGAACACCCGAACACCTATACGGATTCTCCTGCACAGTGGCAGATATGTAAATACGGGGTTTACATACCATTTCTTGCGCATTACGGTTCGAACACTCGAACACCTATACGGATTCTCCTACACAGTGGCAGATATGTAAATACGGGGTTTCCTTACCAATTCTTGCGCATTACGGTTCGAACACCCGAACACCTATACGGATTCTCCGGCACAGTGGCAGATATGTAAATACGGGGTTTACGTACCATTTCTTGCGCATTACGGTTCGAACACTCGAACACCTATACGGATTCTGCTGCACAGTGGCAGATATGTAAATACGAGGTTTCCATACCAATTCTTGCGCATTACGGTTCGAACACCCCAACACATATACGGATTCTCCTGCACAGTGGCAGATATGTAAATACGGGGTTTACATACCATTTCTTGCGCATTACGGTTCGAACACTCGAACACCTATACGGATTCTCCTGCACAGTGGCAGATATGTAAATACGGGGTTTCGATACCAATTCTTGCGCATTACGGTTCGAACACTCGAACACCTATACGGATTCTCCTGCACAGTGGCAGATATGTAAATACGGGGTTTACATACCAATTCTTGCGCATTACGGTTCGAACACCCGAACACCTATACGGATTCTCCTGCACAGTGGCAGATGTGTAAATACGGGGTTTACATACCATTTCTTGCGCATTACGGTTCGAACACCCGAACACCTATACGGATTCTCCTGCACAGTGGCAGATATGTAAATACGGGGTTTACATACCATTTCTTGCGCATTACGGTTCGAACACTCGAACACCTATACGGATTATCCTACACAGTGGCAGATATGTCAATACGGGGTTTCCGTACCAATTCTTGCGCATTACGGTTCGAACACCCGAACACCTATACGGATTCTCCTGCACAGTGGCAGATATGTAAATACGGGGTTTACGTACCATTTCTTGCGCATTACGGTTCGAACACTCGAACACCTATACGGATTCTGCTGCACAGTGGCAGATATGTAAATACGAGGTTTCCATACCAATTCTTGCGCATTACGGTTCGAACACCCCAACACATATACGGATTCTCCTGCACAGTGGCAGATATGTAAATACGGGGTTTACATACCATTTCTTGCGCATTACGGTTCGAACACTCGAACACCTATACGGATTCTCCTGCACAGTGGCAGATATGTAAATACGGGGTTTCGATACCAATTCTTGCGCATTACGGTTCGAACACTCGAACACCTATACGGATTCTCCTGCACAGTGGCAGATATGTAAATACGGGGTTTACATACCAATTCTTGCGCATTACGGTTCGAACACCCGAACACCTATACGGATTCTCCTGCACAGTGGCAGATGTGTAAATACGGGGTTTACATACCATTTCTTGCGCATTACGGTTCGAACACCCGAACACCTATACGGATTCTCCTGCACAGTGGCAGATATGTAAATACGGGGTTTACATACCATTTCTTGCGCATTACGGTTCGAACACTCGAACACCTATACGGATTCTCCTACACAGTGGCAGATATGTCAATACGGGGTTTCCGTACCAATTCTTGCGCATTACGGTTCGAACACCCGAACACCTATACGGATTCTCCTGCACAGTGGCAGATATGTAAATACGGGGATTACATACCATTTCTTGCGCATTACGGTTCGAACACTCGAACACCTATACGGATTCTCCAGCACAGTGGCAGATATGTAAATACGGGGTTTCCATACCAATTCTTGCGCATTACGGTTCGAACACTCGAACACCTATACGGATCATTCTGCACAGTGGCAGATATGTAAATACGGGGTTTACATACCATTTCTTGCTCATTACGGTTCGAACACCCGAACACCTATACGGATTCTCTTGCACAGTGGCAGATATGTAAATACGGGGTTTACAGACCATTTCTTGCGCATTACGGTTCGAACACTCGAACACCTATACGGATTCTCCTGCACAGTGGCAGATATGTAAATACGGGGTTTCCATACCAATTCTTGCGCATTACGGTTCGAACACTCGAACACCTATACGGATTATCCTGCACAGTGGCAGATGTGTAAATACGGGGTTTACATACCATTTCTTGCGCATTACGGTTCGAACACCCGAACACCTATACGGATTCTCCTGCACAGTGGCAGATATGTAAATACGGGGTTTACATACCATTTCTTGCGCATTACGGGTCGAACACTCGAACACCTATACGGATTCTCCTACACAGTGGCAGATATGTAAATACGGGGTTTCCGTACCAATTCTTGCGCATTACGGTTCGAACACCCGAACACCTATACGGATTCTCCTGCACAGTAGCAGATATGTAAATACGGGGATTACATACCATTTCTTGCGCATTACGGTTCGAACACTCGAACACCTATACGGATTCTCCAGCACAGTGGCAGATATGTAAATACGGGGTTTCCATACCAATTCTTGCGCATTACGGTTCGAACACTCGAACACCTATACGGATCATTCTGCACAGTGGCAGATATGTAAATACGGGGTTTACATACCATTTCTTGCGCATTACGGTTCGAACACCCGAACACCTATACGGATTCTCTTGCACAGTGGCAGATATGTAAATACGGGGTTTACATACCATTTCTTGCGCATTACGGTTCGAACAGTCGAACACCTATACGGATTCTCCTGCACAGTGGCAGATATGTAAATACGGGGTTTCCATACCAATTCTTGCGCATTACGGTTCGAACACTCGAACACCTATACGGATTATCCTGCACAGTGGCAGATGTGTAAATACGGGGTTTACATACCATTTCTTGCGCATTACGGTTCGAACACCCGAACACCTATACGGATTCTCCTGCACAGTGGCAGATATGTAAATACGGGGTTTACATACCATTTCTTGCGCATTACGGTTCGAACACTCGAACACCTATACGGATTCTCCTACACAGTGGCAGATATGTAAATACGGGGTTTCCTTACCAATTCTTGCGCATTACGGTTCGAACACCCGAACACCTATACGGATTCTCCGGCACAGTGGCAGATATGTAAATACGGGGTTTACGTACCATTTCTTGCGCATTACGGTTCGAACACTCGAACACCTATACGGATTCTGCTGCACAGTGGCAGATATGTAAATACGAGGTTTCCATACCAATTCTTGCGCATTACGGTTCGAACACCCCAACACATATACGGATTCTCCTGCACAGTGGCAGATATGTAAATACGGGGTTTACATACCATTTCTTGCGCATTACGGTTCGAACACTCGAACACCTATACGGATTCTCCTGCACAGTGGCAGATATGTAAATACGGGGTTTCGATACCAATTCTTGCGCATTACGGTTCGAACACTCGAACACCTATACGGATTCTCCTGCACAGTGGCAGATATGTAAATACGGGGTTTACATACCAATTCTTGCGCATTACGGTTCGAACACCCGAACACCTATACGGATTCTCCTGCACAGTGGCAGATGTGTAAATACGGGGTTTACATACCATTTCTTGCGCATTACGGTTCGAACACCCGAACACCTATACGGATTCTCCTGCACAGTGGCAGATATGTAAATACGGGGTTTACATACCATTTCTTGCGCATTACGGTTCGAACACTCGAACACCTATACGGATTATCCTGCACAGTGGCAGATATGTAAATACGGGGTTTCCATACCATTTCTTGCGCATTACAGTTCGAACACCCGAACACCTATACGGATTCTCCTGCACAGTGGCAGATATGTAAATACGGGGTTTACATACCAATTCTTGCGCATTACGGTTCGAACACCCGAACACCTATACGGATTCTCCTACACAGTGGCAGATATATAAATACAGGGTTTGCATACCAATTCTTGCGCATTACGGTTCGAACACCCGAACACCTATACGGATCATTCTGCACAGTGGCAGATATGTAAATACGGAGTTTACATACCATTTCTTGCGCATTACGGTTCGAACACCCGAACACCTATACGGATTCTCTTGCACAGTGGCAGATATGTAAATACAGGGTTTACATACCATTTCTTGCGCATTACGGTTCGAACACTCGAACACCTATACGGATTCTCCTACACAGTGGCAGATATGTAAATACGGGGTTTCCTTACCAATTCTTGCGCATTACGGTTCGAACACCCGAACACCTATACGGATTCTCCTGCACAATGGCAGATATGTAAATACGGGGTTTACGTACCATTTCTTGCGCATTACGGTTCGAACACTCGAACACCTATACGGATTCTCCTGCACAGTGGCAGATATGTAAATACGAGGTTACCATACCAATTCTTGCGCATTACGGTTCGAACACCCAAACACATATACGGATTCTCCTGCACAGTGGCAGATATGTAAATACGGGGTTTACATACCATTTCTTGCGCATTACGGTTCGAACACTCGAACACCTATACGGATTCTCCTGCACAGTGGCAGATATGTAAATACGGGGTTTACATACCATTTCTTGTGCATTACGGTTCGAACACTCGAACACCTATACGGATTCTCCTGCACAGTGGCAGATATGTAAATACGGGGTTTCCATACCAATTCTTGCGCATTACGGTTCGAACACCCGAACACCTATACGGATTCTCCTGCACAGTGGCCGATATGTAAATACGGAGTTTACATACCATTTCTTGCGCATTACGGTTCGAACACCCGAACACCTATACGGATTCTCCTGCACAGTGGCAGATATGTAAATACGGAGTTTACATACCATTTCTTGCGCATTACGGTTCGAACACTCGAACACCTCTACGGATTATCCTGCACAGTGGCAGATATGTATATACGGGGTTTCCATACCAATTCTTGCGCATTACAGTTCGAACACCCGAACACCTATACGGATTCTCCAGCACAGTGGCAGATATGTAAATACGGGGTTTACATACCTTTTCTTGCGCATTACGGTTCGAACACTCGAACACCTATACGGATTATCCTGCACAGTGGCAGATATGTAAATACGGGGTTTCCATACCATTTCTTGCGCATTACAGTTCGAACACCCGAACACCTATACGGATTCTCCTGCACAGTGGCAGATATGTAAATACGGGGTTTACATACCAATTCTTGCGCATTACGGTTCGAACACCCGAACACCTATACGGATTCTCCTACACAGTGGCAGATATGTAAATACAGGGTTTGCATACCAATTCTTGCGCATTGCGGTTCGAACACCCGAACACCTATACGGATCATTCTGCACAGTGGCAGATATGTAAATACGGGGTTTACATACCATTTCTTGCGCATTACGGTTCGAACACCCGAACACCTATACGGATTCTCTTGCACAGTGGCAGATATGTAAATACGGGGTTTCCATACCAATTCTTGCGCATTACGGTTCGAACACCCGAACACCTATACGGATTCTCCTGCACAGTGGCAGATGTGTAAATACGGGGTTTACATACCATTTCTTGCGCATTACGGTTCGAACACCCGAACACCTATACGGATTCTCCTGCACAGTGGCAGATATGTAAATACGGGGTTTCCTTACCAATTCTTGCGCATTACGGTTCGAACACCCGAACACCTATACGGATTCTCCTGCACAATGGCAGATATGTAAATACGGGGTTTACGTACCATTTCTTGCGCATTACGGTTCGAACACTCGAACACCTATACGGATTCTCCTGCACAGTGGCAGATATGTAAATACGAGGTTACCATACCAATTCTTGCGCATTACGGTTCGAACACCCAAACACATATACGGATTCTCCTGCACAGTGGCAGATATGTAAATACGGGGTTTACATACCATTTCTTGCGCATTACGGTTCGAACACTCGAACACCTATACGGATTCTCCTGCACAGTGGCAGATATGTAAATACGGGGTTTACATACCATTTCTTGTGCATTACGGTTCGAACACTCGAACACCTATACGGATTCTCCTGCACAGTGGCAGATATGTAAATACGGGGTTTCCATACCAATTCTTGCGCATTACGGTTCGAACACCCGAACACCTATACGGATTCTCCTGCACAGTGGCCGATATGTAAATACGGAGTTTACATACCATTTCTTGCGCATTACGGTTCGAACACCCGAACACCTATACGGATTCTCCTGCACAGTGGCAGATATGTAAATACGGAGTTTACATACCATTTCTTGCGCATTACGGTTCGAACACTCGAACACCTCTACGGATTATCCTGCACAGTGGCAGATATGTATATACGGGGTTTCCATACCAATTCTTGCGCATTACAGTTCGAACACCCGAACACCTATACGGATTCTCCAGCACAGTGGCAGATATGTAAATACGGGGTTTACATACCTTTTCTTGCGCATTACGGTTCGAACACTCGAACACCTATACGGATTATCCTGCACAGTGGCAGATATGTAAATACGGGGTTTCCATACCATTTCTTGCGCATTACAGTTCGAACACCCGAACACCTATACGGATTCTCCTGCACAGTGGCAGATATGTAAATACGGGGTTTACATACCAATTCTTGCGCATTACGGTTCGAACACCCGAACACCTATACGGATTCTCCTACACAGTGGCAGATATGTAAATACAGGGTTTGCATACCAATTCTTGCGCATTGCGGTTCGAACACCCGAACACCTATACGGATCATTCTGCACAGTGGCAGATATGTAAATACGGGGTTTACATACCATTTCTTGCGCATTACGGTTCGAACACCCGAACACCTATACGGATTCTCTTGCACAGTGGCAGATATGTAAATACGGGGTTTCCATACCAATTCTTGCGCATTACGGTTCGAACACTCGAACACCTATACGGATTCTCCTGCACAGTGGCAGATGTGTAAATACGGGGTTTACATACCATTTCTTGCGCATTACGGTTCGAACACCCGAACACCTATACGGATTCTCCTGCACAGTGGCAGATATGTAAATACGGGGTTTACATACCATTTCTTGCGCATTACGGTTCGAACACTCGAACACCTATACGGATTCTCCTACACAGTGGCAGATATGTAAATACGGGGTTTCCGTACCAATTCTTGCGTCTTACGGTTCGAACACCCGAACACCTATACGGATTATCCTGCACAGTGGCAGATATGTAAATACGGGGTTTCCATACCATTTCTTGCGCATTACAGTTCGAACACCCGAACACCTATACGGATTCTCCAGCACAGTGGCAGATATGTAAATACGGGGTTTACATACCAATTCTTGCGCATTACGGTTCGAACACCCGAACACCTATACGGATTCTCCTACACAGTGGCAGATATGTAAATACAGGGTTTGCATACCAATTCTTGCGCATTGCGGTTCGAACACCCGAACACCTATACGGATCATTCTGCACAGTGGCAGATATGTAAATACGGGGTTTACATACCATTTCTTGCGCATTACGGTTCGAACACCCGAACACCTATACGGATTCTCTTGCACAGTGGCAGATATGTAAATACGGGGTTTCCATACCAATTCTTGCGCATTACGGTTCGAACACTCGAACACCTATACGGATTCTCCTGCACAGTGGCAGATGTGTAAATACGGGGTTTACATACCATTTCTTGCGCATTACGGTTCGAACACCCGAACACCTATACGGATTCTCCTGCACAGTGGCAGATATGTAAATACGGGGTTTACATACCATTTCTTGCGCATTACGGTTCGAACACTCGAACACCTATACGGATTCTCCTACACAGTGGCAGATATGTAAATACGGGGTTTCCGTACCAATTCTTGCGCCTTACGGTTCGAACACCCGAACACCTATACGGATTCTCCTGCACAGTGGCAGATATGTAAATACGGGGTTTACGTACCATTTCTTGCGCATTACGGTTCGAACACTCGAACACCTATACGGATTCTCCTGCACAGTGGCAGATATGTAAATACGGGGTTTCCATACCAATTCTTGCGCATTACGGTTCGAACACCCGAACACCTATACGGATTCTCCTGCACAGTGGCAGATATGTAAATACGGAGTTTACATACCATTTCTTGCGCATTACGGTTCGAACACCCGAACACCTATACGGATTCTCCTGCACAGTGGCAGATATGTAAATACGGGGTTTACATACCATTTCTTGCGCATTACGGTTCAAACACTCGAACACCTATACGGATTCTCCTGCACAGTGGCAGATATGTAAATACGGGATTTCCATACCAATTCTTGCGCATTACGGTTCGAACGCCCGAACACCTATACGGATTGTCCTGCACAGTGGCAGATATGTAAATACGGGGTTTACATACCATTTCTTGCGCATTACGGTTCGAACACTCGAACACCTATACGGATTCTCCTGCACAGTGGCAGATATGTAAATACGGGGTTTACATACCATTTCTTGCGCATTACGGTTCGAACAATTGAACACCTATACGGATTCTCCTGCACAGTGGCAGATATGTAAATACGGGGTTTACATACCATTTCTTGCGCATTACGGTTCGAACACTCTTACACCTATACGGATTATCCTGCACAGTGGCAGATATGTAAATTCGGGGTTTCCATACCAATTCTTGCGCATTACAGTTCGAACACCCGAACACCTATACGGATTCTCCTGCACAGTGGCAGATATGTAAATACGGGGTTTACATACCTTTTCTTGCGCATTACGGTTCGAACACTCGAACACCTATACGGATTCTCCTGCACAGTGGCAGATATGTAAATACGGGGTTTACATACCATTTCTTGCGCATTACGGTTCGAACACTCGAACACCTATACGGATTATCCTGCACAGTGGCAGATATGTAAATACGGGGTTTCCATACCAATTCTTGCGCATTACAGTTCGAACACCCGAACACCTATACGGATTCTCCTGCACAGTGGCAGATATGTAAATACGGGGTTTACATACCATTTCTTGCGCATTACGGTTCGAACACTCGAACACCTATACGGATTATCCTGCACAGTGGCAGATATGTAAATACAGGGTTTCCATACCAATTCTTGCGCATTACGGTTCGAACACCAGAACACCTATACGGATTCTCCTGCACAGTGGCAGATATGTAAATACAGGGTTTGCATACCAATTCTTGCGCATTACGGTTCGAACACCCCAATACCTATACGGATTCTCCTGCACAGTGGCAGATATGTAAATACGGGGTTTACATACCATTTCTTGCGGATTACGGTTCGAACACTCAAACACCTATACGGATTCTCCTGCACAGTGGCAGATATGTAAATACGGGGTTTACATACCATTTCTTGCGCATTACGGTTCGAACACTCGAACACCTATACGGATTATCCTGCACAGTGGCAGATATGTAAATACGGGGTTTACATACCATTTCTTGCGCATTACGGTTCGAACACTCGAACACCTATACGGATTCTCCTTCACAGTGGCAGATATGTAAATACGGGGTTTCCGTACCAATTTTTGCGCATTACGGTTCGAACACCCGAACACCTATACGGATTCTCCTGCACAGTGGCAGATATGTAAATACGGGGATTACATACCATTTCTTGCGCATTACGGTTCGAACACTCGAACACCTATACGGATTCTCCAGCACAGTGGCAGATATGTAAATACGGGGTTTCCATACCAATTCTTGCGCATTACGGTTCGAACACTCGAACACCTATACGGATCATTCTGCACAGTGGCAGATATGTAAATACGGGGTTTACATACCATTTCTTGCGCATTACGGTTCGAACACCCGAACACCTATTCGGATTCTCTTGCACAGTGGCAGATATGTAAATACGGGGTTTACATACCATTTCTTGCGCATTACGGTTCGAACACTCGAACACCTATACGGATTCTCTTGCACAGTGGCAGATATGTAAATACGGGGTTTCCATACCAATTCTTGCGCATTACGGTTCGAACACTCGAACACCTATACGGATTATCCTGCACAGTGGCAGATGTGTAAATACGGGGTTTACATACCATTTCTTGCGCATTACGGTTCGAACACCCGAACACCTATACGGATTCTCCTGCACAGTGGCAGATATGTAAATACGGGGTTTACATACCATTTCTTGCGCATTACGGTTCGAACACTCGAACACCTATACGGATTCTCCTACACAGTGGCAGATATGTAAATACGAGGTTTCCTTACCAATTCTTGCGCATTACGATTCGAACACCCGAACACCTATACGGATTCTCCTGCACAGTGGCAGATATGTAAATACGGGGTTTACGTACCATTTCTTGCGCATTACGGTTCGAACACTCGAACACCTATACGGATTCTCCTGCACAGTGGCAGATATGTAAATACGAGGTTTCCATACCAATTCTTGCGCATTACGGTTCGAACACCCAAACACATATACGGATTCTCCTGCACAGTTGCAGATATGTAAATACGGGGTTTACATACCATTTCTTGCGCATTACGGTTCGAACACTCGAACACCTATACGGATTCTCCTGCACAGTGGCAGATATGTAAATACGGGGTTTCGATACCAATTCTTGCGCATTACGGTTCGAACACTCGAACACCTATACGGATTCTCCTGCACAGTGGCAGATATGTAAATACGGGGTTTACATACCATTTCTTGCGCATTACGGTTCGAACACTCGAACACCTATACGGATTCTCCTGCACAGTGGCAGATATGTAAATACGGGGTTTCCATACCAATTCTTGCGCATTACGGTTCGAACACCCGAACACCTATACGGATTCTCCTGCACAGTGGCCGATATGTAAATACGGAGTTTACATACCATTTCTTGCGCATACGGTTCGAACACCCGAACACCTATACGGATTCTCCTGCTCAGTGGCAGATATGTAAATACGGAGTTTACATACCATTTCTTGCGCATTACGGTTCGAACACTCGAACACCTATACGGATTATCCTGCACAGTGGCAGATATGTAAATACGGGGTTTCCATACCAATTCTTGCGCATTACAGTTCGAACACCCGAACACCTATACGGATTCTCCTGCACAGTGGCAGATATGTAAATACGGGGTTTACATACCTTTTCTTGCGCATTACGGTTCGAACACCCGAACACCTATACGGATTCTCCTGCACAGTGGCAGATATGTAAATACGGGGTTTACATACCATTTCTTGCGCATTACGGTTCGAACACTCGAACACCTATACGGATTATCCTGCACAGTGGCAGATATGTAAATACGGGGTTTCCATACCAATTCTTGCGCATTACAGTTCGAACACCCGAACACCTATACGGATTCTCCTGCACAGTGGCAGATATGTAAATACGGGGTTTACATACCATTTCTTGCGCATTACGGTTCGAACACTCGAACACCTATACGGATTATCCTGCACAGTGGCAGATATGTAAATACAGGGTTTCCATACCAATTCTTGCGCATTACGGTTCGAACACCAGAACACCTATACGGATTCTCCTGCACAGTGGCAGATATGTAAATACAGGGTTTGCATACCAATTCTTGCGCATTACGGTTCGAACACCCCAATACCTATACGGATTCTCCTGCACAGTGGCAGATATGTAAATACGGGGTTTACATACCATTTCTTGCGGATTACGGTTCGAACACTCAAACACCTATACGGATTCTCCTGCACAGTGGCAGATATGTAAATACGGGGTTTACATACCATTTCTTGCGCATTACGGTTCGAACACTCGAACACCTATACGGATTATCCTGCACAGTGGCAGATATGTAAATACGGGGTTTACATACCATTTCTTGCGCATTACGGTTCGAACACTCGAACACCTATACGGATTCTCCTTCACAGTGGCAGATATGTAAATACGGGGTTTCCGTACCAATTTTTGCGCATTACGGTTCGAACACCCGAACACCTATACGGATTCTCCTGCACAGTGGCAGATATGTAAATACGGGGATTACATACCATTTCTTGCGCATTACGGTTCGAACACTCGAACACCTATACGGATTCTCCAGCACAGTGGCAGATATGTAAATACGGGGTTTCCATACCAATTCTTGCGCATTACGGTTCGAACACTCGAACACCTATACGGATTCTCCTGCACAGTGGCAGATGTGTAAATACGGGGTTTACATACCATTTCTTGCGCATTACGGTTCGAACACCCGAACACCTATACGGATTCTCCTGCACAGTGGCAGATATGTAAATACGGGGTTTACATACCATTTCTTGCGCATTACGGTTCGAACACTCGAACACCTATACGGATTCTCCTACACAGTGGCAGATATGTAAATACGGGGTTTCCGTACCAATTCTTGCGCCTTACGGTTCGAACACCCGAACACCTATACGGATTCTCCTGCACAGTGGCAGATATGTAAATACGGGGTTTACGTACCATTTCTTGCGCATTACGGTTCGAACACTCGAACACCTATACGGATTCTCCTGCACAGTGGCAGATATGTAAATACGGGGTTTCCATACCAATTCTTGCGCATTACGGTTCGAACACCCGAACACCTATACGGATTCTCCTGCACAGTGGCAGATATGTAAATACGGAGTTTACATACCATTTCTTGCGCATTACGGTTCGAACACCCGAACACCTATACGGATTCTCCTGCACAGTGGCAGATATGTAAATACGGGGTTTACATACCATTTCTTGCGCATTACGGTTCAAACACTCGAACACCTATACGGATTCTCCTGCACAGTGGCAGATATGTAAATACGGGATTTCCATACCAATTCTTGCGCATTACGGTTCGAACGCCCGAACACCTATACGGATTGTCCTGCACAGTGGCAGATATGTAAATACGGGGTTTACATACCATTTCTTGCGCATTACGGTTCGAACACTCGAACACCTATACGGATTCTCCTGCACAGTGGCAGATATGTAAATACGGGGTTTACATACCATTTCTTGCGCATTACGGTTCGAACAATTGAACACCTATACGGATTCTCCTGCACAGTGGCAGATATGTAAATACGGGGTTTACATACCATTTCTTGCGCATTACGGTTCGAACACTCTTACACCTATACGGATTATCCTGCACAGTGGCAGATATGTAAATTCGGGGTTTCCATACCAATTCTTGCGCATTACAGTTCGAACACCCGAACACCTATACGGATTCTCCTGCACAGTGGCAGATATGTAAATACGGGGTTTACATACCTTTTCTTGCGCATTACGGTTCGAACACTCGAACACCTATACGGATTCTCCTGCACAGTGGCAGATATGTAAATACGGGGTTTACATACCATTTCTTGCGCATTACGGTTCGAACACTCGAACACCTATACGGATTATCCTGCACAGTGGCAGATATGTAAATACGGGGTTTCCATACCAATTCTTGCGCATTACAGTTCGAACACCCGAACACCTATACGGATTCTCCTGCACAGTGGCAGATATGTAAATACGGGGTTTACATACCATTTCTTGCGCATTACGGTTCGAACACTCGAACACCTATACGGATTATCCTGCACAGTGGCAGATATGTAAATACAGGGTTTCCATACCAATTCTTGCGCATTACGGTTCGAACACCAGAACACCTATACGGATTCTCCTGCACAGTGGCAGATATGTAAATACAGGGTTTGCATACCAATTCTTGCGCATTACGGTTCGAACACCCCAATACCTATACGGATTCTCCTGCACAGTGGCAGATATGTAAATACGGGGTTTACATACCATTTCTTGCGGATTACGGTTCGAACACTCAAACACCTATACGGATTCTCCTGCACAGTGGCAGATATGTAAATACGGGGTTTACATACCATTTCTTGCGCATTACGGTTCGAACACTCGAACACCTATACGGATTATCCTGCACAGTGGCAGATATGTAAATACGGGGTTTACATACCATTTCTTGCGCATTACGGTTCGAACACTCGAACACCTATACGGATTCTCCTTCACAGTGGCAGATATGTAAATACGGGGTTTCCGTACCAATTTTTGCGCATTACGGTTCGAACACCCGAACACCTATACGGATTCTCCTGCACAGTGGCAGATATGTAAATACGGGGATTACATACCATTTCTTGCGCATTACGGTTCGAACACTCGAACACCTATACGGATTCTCCAGCACAGTGGCAGATATGTAAATACGGGGTTTCCATACCAATTCTTGCGCATTACGGTTCGAACACTCGAACACCTATACGGATCATTCTGCACAGTGGCAGATATGTAAATACGGGGTTTACATACCATTTCTTGCGCATTACGGTTCGAACACCCGAACACCTATTCGGATTCTCTTGCACAGTGGCAGATATGTAAATACGGGGTTTACATACCATTTCTTGCGCATTACGGTTCGAACACTCGAACACCTATACGGATTCTCTTGCACAGTGGCAGATATGTAAATACGGGGTTTCCATACCAATTCTTGCGCATTACGGTTCGAACACTCGAACACCTATACGGATTATCCTGCACAGTGGCAGATGTGTAAATACGGGGTTTACATACCATTTCTTGCGCATTACGGTTCGAACACCCGAACACCTATACGGATTCTCCTGCACAGTGGCAGATATGTAAATACGGGGTTTACATACCATTTCTTGCGCATTACGGTTCGAACACTCGAACACCTATACGGATTCTCCTACACAGTGGCAGATATGTAAATACGAGGTTTCCTTACCAATTCTTGCGCATTACGATTCGAACACCCGAACACCTATACGGATTCTCCTGCACAGTGGCAGATATGTAAATACGGGGTTTACGTACCATTTCTTGCGCATTACGGTTCGAACACTCGAACACCTATACGGATTCTCCTGCACAGTGGCAGATATGTAAATACGAGGTTTCCATACCAATTCTTGCGCATTACGGTTCGAACACCCAAACACATATACGGATTCTCCTGCACAGTTGCAGATATGTAAATACGGGGTTTACATACCATTTCTTGCGCATTACGGTTCGAACACTCGAACACCTATACGGATTCTCCTGCACAGTGGCAGATATGTAAATACGGGGTTTCGATACCAATTCTTGCGCATTACGGTTCGAACACTCGAACACCTATACGGATTCTCCTGCACAGTGGCAGATATGTAAATACGGGGTTTACATACCATTTCTTGCGCATTACGGTTCGAACACTCGAACACCTATACGGATTCTCCTGCACAGTGGCAGATATGTAAATACGGGGTTTCCATACCAATTCTTGCGCATTACGGTTCGAACACCCGAACACCTATACGGATTCTCCTGCACAGTGGCCGATATGTAAATACGGAGTTTACATACCATTTCTTGCGCATACGGTTCGAACACCCGAACACCTATACGGATTCTCCTGCTCAGTGGCAGATATGTAAATACGGAGTTTACATACCATTTCTTGCGCATTACGGTTCGAACACTCGAACACCTATACGGATTATCCTGCACAGTGGCAGATATGTAAATACGGGGTTTCCATACCAATTCTTGCGCATTACAGTTCGAACACCCGAACACCTATACGGATTCTCCTGCACAGTGGCAGATATGTAAATACGGGGTTTACATACCTTTTCTTGCGCATTACGGTTCGAACACCCGAACACCTATACGGATTCTCCTGCACAGTGGCAGATATGTAAATACGGGGTTTACATACCATTTCTTGCGCATTACGGTTCGAACACTCGAACACCTATACGGATTATCCTGCACAGTGGCAGATATGTAAATACGGGGTTTCCATACCAATTCTTGCGCATTACAGTTCGAACACCCGAACACCTATACGGATTCTCCTGCACAGTGGCAGATATGTAAATACGGGGTTTACATACCATTTCTTGCGCATTACGGTTCGAACACTCGAACACCTATACGGATTATCCTGCACAGTGGCAGATATGTAAATACAGGGTTTCCATACCAATTCTTGCGCATTACGGTTCGAACACCAGAACACCTATACGGATTCTCCTGCACAGTGGCAGATATGTAAATACAGGGTTTGCATACCAATTCTTGCGCATTACGGTTCGAACACCCCAATACCTATACGGATTCTCCTGCACAGTGGCAGATATGTAAATACGGGGTTTACATACCATTTCTTGCGGATTACGGTTCGAACACTCAAACACCTATACGGATTCTCCTGCACAGTGGCAGATATGTAAATACGGGGTTTACATACCATTTCTTGCGCATTACGGTTCGAACACTCGAACACCTATACGGATTATCCTGCACAGTGGCAGATATGTAAATACGGGGTTTACATACCATTTCTTGCGCATTACGGTTCGAACACTCGAACACCTATACGGATTCTCCTTCACAGTGGCAGATATGTAAATACGGGGTTTCCGTACCAATTTTTGCGCATTACGGTTCGAACACCCGAACACCTATACGGATTCTCCTGCACAGTGGCAGATATGTAAATACGGGGATTACATACCATTTCTTGCGCATTACGGTTCGAACACTCGAACACCTATACGGATTCTCCAGCACAGTGGCAGATATGTAAATACGGGGTTTCCATACCAATTCTTGCGCATTACGGTTCGAACACTCGAACACCTATACGGATCATTCTGCACAGTGGCAGATATGTAAATACGGGGTTTACATACCATTTCTTGCGCATTACGGTTCGAACACCCGAACACCTATTCGGATTCTCTTGCACAGTGGCAGATATGTAAATACGGGGTTTACATACCATTTCTTGCGCATTACGGTTCGAACACTCGAACACCTATACGGATTCTCTTGCACAGTGGCAGATATGTAAATACGGGGTTTCCATACCAATTCTTGCGCATTACGGTTCGAACACTCGAACACCTATACGGATTATCCTGCACAGTGGCAGATGTGTAAATACGGGGTTTACATACCATTTCTTGCGCATTACGGTTCGAACACCCGAACACCTATACGGATTCTCCTGCACAGTGGCAGATATGTAAATACGGGGTTTACATACCAATTCTTGCGCATTACGGTTCGAACACTCGAACACCTATACGGATTCCCCTACACAGTGGCAGATATGTAAATACGAGGTTTCCTTACCAATTCTTGCGCATTACGATTCGAACACCCGAACACCTATACGGATTCTCCTGCACAGTGGCAGATATGTAAATACGGGGTTTACGTACCATTTCTTGCGCATTACGGTTCGAACACTCGAACACCTATACGGATTCTCCTGCACAGTGGCAGATATGTAAATACGAGGTTTCCATACCAATTCTTGCGCATTACGGTTCGAACACCCAAACACATATACGGATTCTCCTGCACAGTTGCAGATATGTAAATACGGGGTTTACATACCATTTCTTGCGCATTACGGTTCGAACACTCGAACACCTATACGGATTCTCCTGCACAGTGGCAGATATGTAAATACGGGGTTTCGATACCAATTCTTGCGCATTACGGTTCGAACACTCGAACACCTATACGGATTCTCCTGCACAGTGGCAGATATGTAAATACGGGGTTTACATACCATTTCTTGCGCATTACGGTTCGAACACTCGAACACCTATACGGATTCTCCTGCACAGTGGCAGATATGTAAATACGGGGTTTCCATACCAATTCTTGCGCATTACGGTTCGAACACCCGAACACCTATACGGATTCTCCTGCACAGTGGCCGATATGTAAATACGGAGTTTACATACCATTTCTTGCGCATACGGTTCGAACACCCGAACACCTATACGGATTCTCCTGCTCAGTGGCAGATATGTAAATACGGAGTTTACATACCATTTCTTGCGCATTACGGTTCGAACACTCGAACACCTATACGGATTATCCTGCACAGTGGCAGATATGTAAATACGGGGTTTCCATACCAATTCTTGCGCATTACAGTTCGAACACCCGAACACCTATACGGATTCTCCTGCACAGTGGCAGATATGTAAATACGGGGTTTACATACCTTTTCTTGCGCATTACGGTTCGAACACCCGAACACCTATACGGATTCTCCTGCACAGTGGCAGATATGTAAATACGGGGTTTACATACCATTTCTTGCGCATTACGGTTCGAACACTCGAACACCTATACGGATTATCCTGCACAGTGGCAGATATGTAAATACGGGGTTTCCATACCAATTCTTGCGCATTACAGTTCGAACACCCGAACACCTATACGGATTCTCCTGCACAGTGGCAGATATGTAAATACGGGGTTTACATACCATTTCTTGCGCATTACGGTTCGAACACTCGAACACCTATACGGATTATCCTGCACAGTGGCAGATATGTAAATACAGGGTTTCCATACCAATTCTTGCGCATTACGGTTCGAACACCAGAACACCTATACGGATTCTCCTGCACAGTGGCAGATATGTAAATACAGGGTTTGCATACCAATTCTTGCGCATTACGGTTCGAACACCCCAATACCTATACGGATTCTCCTGCACAGTGGCAGATATGTAAATACGGGGTTTACATACCATTTCTTGCGGATTACGGTTCGAACACTCAAACACCTATACGGATTCTCCTGCACAGTGGCAGATATGTAAATACGGGGTTTACATACCATTTCTTGCGCATTACGGTTCGAACACTCGAACACCTATACGGATTATCCTGCACAGTGGCAGATATGTAAATACGGGGTTTACATACCATTTCTTGCGCATTACGGTTCGAACACTCGAACACCTATACGGATTCTCCTTCACAGTGGCAGATATGTAAATACGGGGTTTCCGTACCAATTTTTGCGCATTACGGTTCGAACACCCGAACACCTATACGGATTCTCCTGCACAGTGGCAGATATGTAAATACGGGGATTACATACCATTTCTTGCGCATTACGGTTCGAACACTCGAACACCTATACGGATTCTCCAGCACAGTGGCAGATATGTAAATACGGGGTTTCCATACCAATTCTTGCGCATTACGGTTCGAACACTCGAACACCTATACGGATCATTCTGCACAGTGGCAGATATGTAAATACGGGGTTTACATACCATTTCTTGCGCATTACGGTTCGAACACCCGAACACCTATTCGGATTCTCTTGCACAGTGGCAGATATGTAAATACGGGGTTTACATACCATTTCTTGCGCATTACGGTTCGAACACTCGAACACCTATACGGATTCTCTTGCACAGTGGCAGATATGTAAATACGGGGTTTCCATACCAATTCTTGCGCATTACGGTTCGAACACTCGAACACCTATACGGATTATCCTGCACAGTGGCAGATGTGTAAATACGGGGTTTACATACCATTTCTTGCGCATTACGGTTCGAACACCCGAACACCTATACGGATTCTCCTGCACAGTGGCAGATATGTAAATACGGGGTTTACATACCATTTCTTGCGCATTACGGTTCGAACACTCGAACACCTATACGGATTCTCCTACACAGTGGCAGATATGTAAATACGAGGTTTCCTTACCAATTCTTGCGCATTACGATTCGAACACCCGAACACCTATACGGATTCTCCTGCACAGTGGCAGATATGTAAATACGGGGTTTACGTACCATTTCTTGCGCATTACGGTTCGAACACTCGAACACCTATACGGATTCTCCTGCACAGTGGCAGATATGTAAATACGAGGTTTCCATACCAATTCTTGCGCATTACGGTTCGAACACCCAAACACATATACGGATTCTCCTGCACAGTTGCAGATATGTAAATACGGGGTTTACATACCATTTCTTGCGCATTACGGTTCGAACACTCGAACACCTATACGGATTCTCCTGCACAGTGGCAGATATGTAAATACGGGGTTTCGATACCAATTCTTGCGCATTACGGTTCGAACACTCGAACACCTATACGGATTCTCCTGCACAGTGGCAGATATGTAAATACGGGGTTTACATACCATTTCTTGCGCATTACGGTTCGAACACTCGAACACCTATACGGATTCTCCTGCACAGTGGCAGATATGTAAATACGGGGTTTCCATACCAATTCTTGCGCATTACGGTTCGAACACCCGAACACCTATACGGATTCTCCTGCACAGTGGCCGATATGTAAATACGGAGTTTACATACCATTTCTTGCGCATACGGTTCGAACACCCGAACACCTATACGGATTCTCCTGCTCAGTGGCAGATATGTAAATACGGAGTTTACATACCATTTCTTGCGCATTACGGTTCGAACACTCGAACACCTATACGGATTATCCTGCACAGTGGCAGATATGTAAATACGGGGTTTCCATACCAATTCTTGCGCATTACAGTTCGAACACCCGAACACCTATACGGATTCTCCAGCACAGTGGCAGATATGTAAATACGGGGTTTACATACCTTTTCTTGCGCATTACGGTTCGAACACTCGAACACCTATACGGATTCTCCTGCACAGTGGCAGATATGTAAATACGGGGTTTACATACCATTTCTTGCGCATTACGGTTCGAACACTCGAACACCTATACGGATTATCCTGCACAGTGGCAGATATGTAAATACGGGGTTTCCATACCATTTCTTGCGCATTACAGTTCGAACACCCGAACACCTATACGGATTCTCCTGCACAGTGGCAGATATGTAAATACGGGGTTTACATACCAATTCTTGCGCATTACGGTTCGAACACCCGAACACCTATACGGATTCTCCTACACAGTGGCAGATATGTAAATACAGGGTTTCCATACCAATTCTTGCGCATTACGGTTCGAACACCCGAACACCTATACGGATCATTCTGCACAGTGGCAGATATGTAAATACGGGGTTTACATACCATTTCTTGCGCATTACGGTTCGAACACCCGAACACCTATACGGATTCTCCTGCACAGTGGCAGATATGTAAATACGGGATTTCCATACCAATTCTTGCGCATTACGGTTCGAACACTCGAACACCTATACGGATTATCCTGCACAGTGGCAGATGTGTAAATACGGGGTTTACATACCATTTCTTGCGCATTACGGTTCGAACACCCGAACACCTATACGGATTCTCCTGCACAGTGGCAGATATGTAAATACGGGGTTTACATACCATTTCTTGCGCATTACGGTTCGAACACTCGAACACCTATACGGATTCTCCTACACAGTGGCAGATATGTAAATACGGGGTTTTCGTACCAATTCTTGCGCCTTACGGTTCGAACACCCGAACACCTATACGGATTCTCCTGCACAGTGGCAGATATGTAAATACGGGGTTTACGTACCATTTCTTGCGCATTACGGTTCGAACACTCGAACACCTATACGGATTCTCCTGCACAGTGGCAGATATGTAAATACGGGGTTTCCATACCAATTCTTGCGCATTACGGTTCGAACACCCGAACACCTATACGGATTCTCCTGCACAGTGGCAGATATGTAAATACGGAGTTTACATACCATTTCTTGCGCGTTACGGTTCGAACACCCGAACACCTATACGGATTCTCCTGCACAGTGGCAGATATGTAAATACGGGGTTTACATACCATTTCTTGCGCATTACGGTTCGAACACTCGAACACCTATACGGATTCTCCTGCACAGTGGCAGATATGTAAATACGGGATTTCCATACCAATTCTTGCGCATTACGGTTCGAACACCCGAACACCTATACGGATTGTCCCGCACAGTGGCAGATATGTAAATACGGGGTTTACATACCATTTCTTGCGCATTACGGTTCGAACACTCGAACACCTATACGGATTCTCCTGCACAGTGGCAGATATGTAAATACGGGGTTTACATACCATTTCTTGCGCATTACGGTTCGAACAATTGAACACCTATACGGATTCTCCTGCACAGTGGCAGATATGTAAATACGGGGTTTACATACCATTTCTTACGCATTACGGTTCGAACACTCGAACACCTATACGGATTATCCTGCACAGTGGCAGATATGTAAATACGGGGTTTCCATACCAATTCTTGCGCATTACAGTTCGAACACCCGAACACCTATACGGATTCTCCTGCACAGTGGCAGATATGTAAATACGGGGTTTACATACCTTTTCTTGCGCATTACGGTTCGAACACCCGAACACCTATACGGATTCTCCTGCACAGTGGCAGATATGTAAATACGGGGTTTACATACCATTTCTTGCGCATTACGGTTCGAACACTCGAACACCTATACGGATTATCCTGCACAGTGGCAGATATGTAAATACGGGGTTTCCATACCAATTCTTGCGCATTACAGTTCGAACACCCGAACACCTATACGGATTCTCCTGCACAGTGGCAGATATGTAAATACGGGGTTTACATACCATTTCTTGCGCATTACGGTTCGAACACTCGAACACCTATACGGATTCTCTTGCACAGTGGCAGATATGTAAATACGGGGTTTCCATACCAATTCTTGCGCATTACGGTTCGAACACTCGAACACCTATACGGATTATCCTGCACAGTGGCAGATGTGTAAATACGGGGTTTACATACCATTTCTTGCGCATTACGGTTCGAACACCCGAACACCTATACGGATTCTCCTGCACAGTGGCAGATATGTAAATACGGGGTTTACATACCATTTCTTGCGCATTACGGTTCGAACACTCGAACACCTATACGGATTCTCCTACACAGTGGCAGATATGTAAATACGGGGTTTCCTTACCAATTCTTGCGCATTACGATTCGAACACCCGAACACCTATACGGATTCTCCTGCACAGTGGCAGATATGTAAATACGGGGTTTACGTACCATTTCTTGCGCATTACGGTTCGAACACTCGAACACCTATACGGATTCTCCTGCACAGTGGCAGATATGTAAATACGAGGTTTCCATACCAATTCTTGCGCATTACGGTTCGAACACCCAAACACATATACGGACTCTCCTGCACAGTGGCAGATATGTAAATACGGGGTTTACATACCATTTCTTGCGCATTACGGTTCGAACACTCGAACACCTATACGGATTCTCCTGCACAGTGGCAGATATGTAAATACGGGGTTTCGATACCAATTCTTGCGCATTACGGTTCGAACACTCGAACACCTATACGGATTCTCCTGCACAGTGGCAGATATGTAAATACGGGGTTTACATACCATTTCTTGCGCATTACGGTTCGAACACTCGAACACCTATACGGATTCTCCTGCACAGTGGCAGATATGTAAATACGGGGTTTCCATACCAATTCTTGCGCATTACGGTTCGAACACCCGAACACCTATACGGATTCTCCTGCACAGTGGCCGATATGTAAATACGGAGTTTACATACCATTTCTTGCGCATACGGTTCGAACACCCGAACACCTATACGGATTCTCCTGCTCAGTGGCAGATATGTAAATACGGAGTTTACATACCATTTCTTGCGCATTACGGTTCGAACACTCGAACACCTATACGGATTATCCTGCACAGTGGCAGATATGTAAATACGGGGTTTCCATACCATTTCTTGCGCATTACAGTTCGAACACCCGAACACCTATACGGATTCTCCTGCACAGTGGCAGATATGTAAATACGGGGTTTACATACCAATTCTTGCGCATTACGGTTCGAACACCCGAACACCTATACGGATTCTCCTACACAGTGGCAGATATGTAAATACAGGGTTTCCATACCAATTCTTGCGCATTACGGTTCGAACACCCGAACACCTATACGGATCATTCTGCACAGTGGCAGATATGTAAATACGGGGTTTACATACCATTTCTTGCGCATTACGGTTCGAACACCCGAACACCTATACGGATTCTCCTGCACAGTGGCAGATATGTAAATACGGGATTTCCATACCAATTCTTGCGCATTACGGTTCGAACACTCGAACACCTATACGGATTATCCTGCACAGTGGCAGATGTGTAAATACGGGGTTTACATACCATTTCTTGCGCATTACGGTTCGAACACCCGAACACCTATACGGATTCTCCTGCACAGTGGCAGATATGTAAATACGGGGTTTACATACCATTTCTTGCGCATTACGGTTCGAACACTCGAACACCTATACGGATTCTCCTACACAGTGGCAGATATGTAAATACGGGGTTTTCGTACCAATTCTTGCGCCTTACGGTTCGAACACCCGAACACCTATACGGATTCTCCTGCACAGTGGCAGATATGTAAATACGGGGTTTACGTACCATTTCTTGCGCATTACGGTTCGAACACTCGAACACCTATACGGATTCTCCTGCACAGTGGCAGATATGTAAATACGGGGTTTCCATACCAATTCTTGCGCATTACGGTTCGAACACCCGAACACCTATACGGATTCTCCTGCACAGTGGCAGATATGTAAATACGGAGTTTACATACCATTTCTTGCGCGTTACGGTTCGAACACCCGAACACCTATACGGATTCTCCTGCACAGTGGCAGATATGTAAATACGGGGTTTACATACCATTTCTTGCGCATTACGGTTCGAACACTCGAACACCTATACGGATTCTCCTGCACAGTGGCAGATATGTAAATACGGGATTTCCATACCAATTCTTGCGCATTACGGTTCGAACACCCGAACACCTATACGGATTGTCCCGCACAGTGGCAGATATGTAAATACGGGGTTTACATACCATTTCTTGCGCATTACGGTTCGAACACTCGAACACCTATACGGATTCTCCTGCACAGTGGCAGATATGTAAATACGGGGTTTACATACCATTTCTTGCGCATTACGGTTCGAACAATTGAACACCTATACGGATTCTCCTGCACAGTGGCAGATATGTAAATACGGGGTTTACATACCATTTCTTACGCATTACGGTTCGAACACTCGAACACCTATACGAATTATCCTGCACAGTGGCAGATATGTAAATACGGGGTTTCCATACCAATTCTTGCGCATTACAGTTCGAACACCCGAACACCTATACGGATTCTCCTGCACAGTGGCAGATATGTAAATACGGGGTTTACATACCTTTTCTTGCGCATTACGGTTCGAACACCCGAACACCTATACGGATTCTCCTGCACAGTGGCAGATATGTAAATACGGGGTTTACATACCATTTCTTGCGCATTACGGTTCGAACACTCGAACACCTATACGGATTATCCTGCACAGTGGCAGATATGTAAATACGGGGTTTCCATACCAATTCTTGCGCATTACAGTTCGAACACCCGAACACCTATACGGATTCTCCTGCACAGTGGCAGATATGTAAATACGGGGTTTACATACCATTTCTTGCGCATTACGGTTCGAACACTCGAACACCTATACGGATTATCCTGCACAGTGGCAGATACGTAAATACAGGGTTTCCATACCAATTCTTGCGCATTACGGTTCGAACACCAGAACACCTATACGGATTCTCCTGCACAGTGGCAAATATGTAAATACAGGGTTTGCATACCAATTCTTGCGCATTACGGTTCGAACACCCCAATACCTATACGGATTCTCCTGCACAGTGGCAGATATGTAAATACGGGGTTTACATGCCATTTCTTGCGGATTACGGTCCGAACACTCAAACACCTATACGGATTCTCCTGCACAGTGGCAGATATGTAAATACGGGGATTACATACCATTTCTTGCGCATTACGGTTCGAACACTCGAACACCTATACGGATTCTCCTGCACAGTGGCAGATATGTAAATACGGGGTTTACATACCATTTCTTGCGCATTACGGTTCGAACACTCGAACACCTATACGGATTATCCTGCACAGTGGCAGATATGTAAATACGGGGTTTCCATACCAATTCTTGCGCATTACGATTAGAACACCAGAACACCTATACGGATTCTCCTGCACTGTGGCAGATATGTAAATACGAGGTTTACGTACCATTTCTTGCGCATTACGGTTCGAACACTCGAACACCTATACGGATTCTCCTGCACAGTGGTAGATATGTAAATACGAGGTTTCCATACCAATTCTTGCGCATTACGGTTCGAACACCCAAACACATATACGGATTCTCCTGCACAGTGGCAGATATGTAAATACGGGGTTTACATACCATTTCTTGCGCATTACGGTTCGAACACTCGAACACCTATACGGATTCTCCTGCACAGTGGCAGATATGTAAATACGGGGTTTACATACCATTTCTTGCGCATTACGGTTCGAACACTCAAACACCTATACGGATTCTCCTGCACAGTGGCAGATATGTAAATACGGGGTTTACATACCATTTCTTGCGGATTACGGTTCGAACACTCAAACACCTATACGGATTCTCCAGCACAGTGGTAGATATGTAAATACGGGGTTTCCATACCAATTCTTGCGCATTACGGTTCGAACACTCGAACACCTATACGGATTATTCTGCACAGTGGCAGATATGTAAATACGGGGTTTACATACCATTTCTTGCGCATTACGGTTCGAACACTCGAACACCTATACGGATTCTCTTGCACAGTGGCAGATATGTAAATACGGGGTTTCCATACCAATTCTTGCGCATTACGGTTCGAACACTCGAACACCTATACGAATTCTCCTGCACAGTGGCAGATATGTAAATACGGTGTTTCCATACCAATTCTTGCGCATTACGGTTCGAACACCCGAACACCTATACGGATTCTCCTACAGAGTGGCAGATATGTAAATACAGGGTTTGCATACCAATTCTTGCGCATTACGGTTCGAACACCCGAACACCTATACGGATCATTCTGCACAGTGGCAGATATGTAAATACGGGGTTTACATACCATTTCTTGCGCATTACGGTTCCAACACCCGAACACCTATACGGATTCTCTTGCACAGTGGCAGATATGTAAATACGGGGTTTACATACCATTTCTTGCGCATTACGGTTCGAACACTCGAACACCTATACGGATTCTCCTGCACAGTGGCAGATATGTAAATACGGGGTTTCCATACCAATTCTTGCGTATTACGGTTCGAACACTCGAACACCTATACGGATTATCCTGCACAGTGGCAGATGTGTAAATACGGGGTTTACATACCATTTCTTGCGCATTACGGTTCGAACACCCGAACACCTATACGGATTCTCCTGCACAGTGGCAGATATGTAAATACGGGGTTTACATACCATTTCTTGCGCATTACGGTTCGAACACTCGAACACCTATACGGATTCTCCTACACAGTGGCAGATATGTAAATACGGGGTTTCCGTACCAATTCTTGCGCCTTACGGTTCGAACACCCGAACACCTATACGGATTCTCCTGCACAGTGGCAGATATGTAAATACGGGGTTTACGTACCATTTCTTGCGCATTACGGTTCGAACACTCGAACACCTATACGGATTCTCCTGCACAGTGGCAGATATGTAAATACGGGGTTTCCATACCAATTCTTGCGCATTACGGTTCGAACACCCGAACACCTATACGGATTCTCCTGCACAGTGGCAGATATGTAAATACGGAGTTTACATACCATTTCTTGCGCATTACGGTTCGAACACCCGAACACCTATACGGATTCTCCTACACAGTGGCAGATATGTAAATACGGGGTTTACATACCATTTCTTGCGCATTACGGTTCGAACACTCGAACACCTATACGGATTCTCCTGCACAGTGGTAGATATGTAAATACGGGGTTTACATACCATTTCTTGCGCATTACGGTTCGAACACTCGAACACCTATACGGATTCTCCTGCACAGTGGCAGATATGTAAATACGGGGTTTACATACCATTTCTTGCGCATTACGGTTCGAACACTCGAACACCTATACGGATTCTCCTGCACAGTGGCAGATATGTAAATACGGGGTTTCCATACCAATTCTTGCGCATTACGGTTCGAACACCCGAACACCTATACGGATTCTCCTGCACAGTGGCAGATATGTAAATACGGAGTTTACATACCATTTCTTGCGCATTACGGTTCGAACACCCGAACACCTATACGGATTCTCCTACACAGTGGCAGATATGTAAATACGGGGTTTACATACCATTTCTTGCGCATTACGGTTCGAACACTCGAACACCTATACGGATTCTCCTGCACAGTGGTAGATATGTAAATACGGGGTTTACATACCATTTCTTGCGCATTACGGTTCGAACACTCGAACACCTATACGGATTCTCCTGCACAGTGGCAGATATGTAAATACGGGGTTTCCATACCAATTCTTGCGTATTACGGTTCGAACACTCGAACACCTATACGGATTATCCTGCACAGTGGCAGATGTGTAAATACGGGGTTTACATACCATTTCTTGCGCATTACGGTTCGAACACCCGAACACCTATACGGATTCTCCTGCACAGTGGCAGATATGTAAATACGGGGTTTACATACCATTTCTTGCGCATTACGGTTCGAACACTCGAACACCTATACGGATTCTCCTACACAGTGGCAGATATGTAAATACGGGGTTTCCGTACCAATTCTTGCGCCTTACGGTTCGAACACCCGAACACCTATACGGATTCTCCTGCACAGTGGCAGATATGTAAATACGGGGTTTACGTACCATTTCTTGCGCATTACGGTTCGAACACTCGAACACCTATACGGATTCTCCTGCACAGTGGCAGATATGTAAATACGGGGTTTCCATACCAATTCTTGCGCATTACGGTTCGAACACCCGAACACCTATACGGATTCTCCTGCACAGTGGCAGATATGTAAATACGGAGTTTACATACCATTTCTTGCGCATTACGGTTCGAACACCCGAACACCTATACGGATTCTCCTACACAGTGGCAGATATGTAAATACGGGGTTTACATACCATTTCTTGCGCATTACGGTTCGAACACTCGAACACCTATACGGATTCTCCTGCACAGTGGTAGATATGTAAATACGGGGTTTACATACCATTTCTTGCGCATTACGGTTCGAACACTCGAACACCTATACGGATTCTCCTGCACAGTGGCAGATATGTAAATACGGGGTTTACATACCATTTCTTGCGCATTACGGTTCGAACACTCGAACACCTATACGGATTCTCCTGCACAGTGGCAGATATGTAAATACGGGGTTTCCATACCAATTCTTGCGCATTACGGTTCGAACACCCGAACACCTATACGGATTCTCCTGCACAGTGGCAGATATGTAAATACGGAGTTTACATACCATTTCTTGCGCATTACGGTTCGAACACCCGAACACCTATACGGATTCTCCTACACAGTGGCAGATATGTAAATACGGGGTTTACATACCATTTCTTGCGCATTACGGTTCGAACACTCGAACACCTATACGGATTCTCCTGCACAGTGGTAGATATGTAAATACGGGGTTTACATACCATTTCTTGCGCATTACGGTTCGAACACTCGAACACCTATACGGATTCTCCTGCACAGTGGCAGATATGTAAATACGGGGTTTACATACCATTTCTTGCGCATTACGGTTCGAACAATTGAACACCTATACGGATTCTCCTGCACAGTGGCAGATATGTAAATACGGGGTTTACATACCATTTCTTGCGCATTACGGTTCGAACACTCGAACACCTATACGGATTATCCTGCACAGTGGCAGATATGTAAATACGGGGTTTCCATACCAATTCTTGCGCATTACAGTTCGAACACCCGAACACCTATACGGATTCTCCAGCACAGTGGCAGATATGTAAATACGGGGTTTACATACCAATTCTTGCGCATTACGGTTCGAACACCCGAACACCTATACGGATTCTCCTACACAGTGGCAGATATGTAAATACAGGGTTTGCATACCAATTCTTGCGCATTGCGGTTCGAACACCCGAACACCTATACGGATCATTCTGCACAGTGGCAGATATGTAAATACGGGGTTTACATACCATTTCTTGCGCATTACGGTTCGAACACCCGAACACCAATACGGATTCTCTTGCACAGTGGCAGATATGTAAATACGGGGTTTCCATACCAATTCTTGCGCATTACGGTTCGAACACTCGAACACCTATACGGATTCTCCTGCACAGTGGCAGATGTGTAAATACGGGGTTTACATACCATTTCTTGCGCATTACGGTTCGAACACCCGAACACCTATACGGATTCTCCTGCACAGTGGCAGATATGTAAATACGGGGTTTACATACCATTTCTTGCGCATTACGGTTCGAACACTCGAACACCTATACGGATTCTCCTCCACAGTGGCAGATATGTAAATACGGGGTTTCCGTACCAATTCTTGCGCCTTACGGTTCGAACACCCGAACACCTATACGGATTCTCCTGCACAGTGGCAGATATGTAAATACGGGGTTTACGTACCATTTCTTGCGCATTACGGTTCGAACACTCGAACACCTATACGGATTCTCCTGCACAGTGGCAGATATGTAAATACGGGGTTTCCATACCAATTCTTGCGCATTACGGTTCGAACACCCGAACACCTATACGGATTCTCCTGCACAGTGGCAGATATGTAAATACGGAGTTTACATACCATTTCTTGCGCATTACGGTTCGAACACCCGAACACCTATACGGATTCTCCTGCACAGTGGCAGATATGTAAATACGGGGTTTACATACCATTTCTTGCGCATTACGGTTCAAACACTCGAACACCTATACGGATTCTCCTGCACAGTGGCAGATATGTAAATACGGGATTTCCATACCAATTCTTGCGCATTACGGTTCGAACGCCCGAACACCTATACGGATTGTCCTGCACAGTGGCAGATATGTAAATACGGGGTTTACATACCATTTCTTGCGCATTACGGTTCGAACACTCGAACACCTATACGGATTCTCCTACACAGTGGCAGATATGTAAATACGGGGTTTACATACCATTTCTTGCGCATTACGGTTCGAACAATTGAACACCTATACGGATTCTCCTGCACAGTGGCAGATATGTAAATACGGGGTTTACATACCATTTCTTGCGCATTACGGTTCGAACACTCTTACACCTATACGGATTATCCTGCACAGTGGCAGATATGTAAATACGGGGTTTCCATACCAATTCTTGCGCATTACAGTTCGAACACCCGAACACCTATACGGATTCTCCTGCACAGTGGCAGATATGTAAATACGGGGTTTACATACCTTTTCTTGCGCATTACGGTTCGAACACCCGAACACCTATACGGATTCTCCTGCACAGTGGCAGATATGTAAATACGGGGTTTACATACCATTTCTTGCGCATTACGGTTCGAACACTCGAACACCTATACGGATTATCCTGCACAGTGGCAGAAATGTAAATACGGGGTTTCCATACCAATTCTTGCGCATTACAGTTCGAACACCCGAACACCTATACGGATTCTCCTGCACAGTGGCAGATATGTAAATACGGGGTTTACATACCATTTCTTGCGCATTACGGTTCGAACACTCGAACACCTATACGGATTATCCTGCACAGTGGCAGATATGTAAATACAGGGTTTCCAAACCAATTCTTGCGCATTACGGTTCGAACACCAGAACACCTATACGGATTCTCCTGCACAGTGGCAGATATGTAAATACAGGGTTTGCATACCAATTCTTGCGCATTGCGGTTCGAACACCCGAACACCTATACGGATTCTCCTGCACAGTGGCAGATATGTAAATACGGGGTTTACATACCATTTCTTGCGGATTACGGTTCGAACACTCAAACACCTATACGGATTCTCCTGCACAGTGGCAGATATGTAAATACGGGGTTTACATACCTTTTCTTGCGCATTACGGTTCGAACACTCGAACACCTATACGGATTATCCTGCACAGTGGCAGATATGTAAATACGGGGTTTCCATACCAATTCTTGCGCATTACGGTTCGAACACCAGAACACATATACGGATTCTCCTGCACAGTGGCAGATATGTAAATACGGGGTTTACGTACCATTTCTTGCGCATTACAGTTCGAACACCCGAACACCGATACGGATTCTCCTGCACAGTGGCAGATATGTAAATACGGGGTTTACATACCAATTCTTGCGCATTACGGTTCGAACACCCGAACACATATACGGATTCTCCTACACAGTGGCAGATATGTAAATACGGGGTTTACATACCATTTCTTGCGCATTACGGTTCGAACACTCGAACACCTATACGGATTCTCCTACACAGTGGCAGATATGTAAATACGGGGTTTCCGTACCAATTCTTGCGCATTACGGTTCGAACACCCGAACACCTATACGGATTCTCCTGCACAGTGGCAGATATGTAAATACGGGGATTACATACCATTTCTTGCGCATTACGGTTCGAACACTCGAACACCTATACGGATTCTCCAGCACAGTGGCAGATATGTAAATACGGGGTTTCCATACCAATTCTTGCGCATTACGGTTCGAACACTCGAACACCTATACGGATCATTCTGCACAGTGGCAGATATGTAAATACGGGGTTTACATACCATTTCTTGCGCATTACGGTTCGAACACCCGAACACCTATTCGGATTCTCTTGCACAGTGGCAGATATGTAAATACGGGGTTTACCTACCATTTCTTGCGCATTACGGTTCGAACACTCGAACACCTATACGGATTCTCTTGCACAGTGGCAGATATGTAAATACGGTGTTTCCATACCAATTCTTGCGCATTACGGTTCGAACACCCGAACACCTATACGGATTCTCCTACACAGTGGCAGATATGTAAATACGGGGTTTACATACCATTTCTTGCGCATTACGGTTCGAACACTCGAACACCTATACGGATTCTCCTGCACAGTGGCAGATATGTAAATACGGGGTTTACATACCATTTCTTGCGCATTACGGTTCGAACACTCGAACACCTATACGGATTCTCCTGCACAGTGGCAGATATGTAAATACGGGGTTTACATACCATTTCTTGCGCATTACGGTTCGAACAATTGAACACCTATACGGATTCTCCTGCACAGTGGCAGATATGTAAATACGGGGTTTACATACCATTTCTTGCGCATTACGGTTCGAACACTCGAACACCTATACGGATTATCCTGCACAGTGGCAGATATGTAAATACGGGGTTTCCATACCAATTCTTGCGCATTACAGTTCGAACACCCGAACACCTATACGGATTCTCCTGCACAGTGGCAGATATGTAAATACGGGGTTTACATACCTTTTCTTGCGCATTACGGTTCGAACACCCGAACACCTATACGGATTCTCCTGCACAGTGGCAGATATGTAAATACGGGGTTTACATACCATTTCTTGCGCATTACGGTTCGAAAACTCGAACACCTATACGGATTATCCTGCACAGTGGCAGATATGTAAATACGGGGTTTCCATACCAATTCTTACGCATTACAGTTCGAACACCCGAACACCTATACGGATTCTCCTGCACAGTGGCAGATATGTAAATACGGGGTTTACATACCATTTCTTGCGCATTACGGTTCGAACACTCGAACACCTATACGGATTATCCTGCACAGTGGCAGATATGTAAATACAGGGTTTCCATACCAATTCTTGCGCATTACGGTTCGAACACCAGAAGACCTATACGGATTCTCCTGCACAGTGGCAAATATGTAAATACAGGGTTTGCATACCAATTGTTGCGCATTACGGTTCGAACACCCCAATACCTATACGGATTCTCCTGCACAGTGGCAGATATGTAAATACGGGGTTTACATACCATTTCTTGCGGATTACGGTTCGAACACTCAAACACCTATACGGATTCTCCTGCACAGTGGCAGATATGTAAATACGGGGATTACATACCATTTCTTGCGCATTACGGTTCGAACACTCGAACACCTATACGGATTCTCCTGCACAGTGGCAGATATGTAAATACGGGGTTTACATACCATTTCTTGCGCATTACGGTTCGAACACTCGAACACCTATACGGATTATCCTGCACAGTGGCAGATATGTAAATACGGGGTTTCCATACCAATTCTTGCGCATTACGGTTCGAACACCAGAACACCTATACGGATTCTCCTGCACAGTGGCAGATATGTAAATACGGGGTTTACGTACCATTTCTTGCGCATTACGGTTCGAACACTCGAACACCTATACGGATTCTCCTACACAGTGGCAGATATGTAAATACGAGGTTTCCATACCAATTCTTGCGCATTACGGTTCGAACACCCAAACACATATACGGATTCTCCTGCACAGTGGCAGATATGTAAATACGGGGTTTACATACCATTTCTTGCGCATTACGGTTCGAACACTCGAACACCTATACGGATTCTCCTGCACAGTGGCAGATATGTAAATACGGGGTTTACATACCATTTCTTGCGCATTACGGTTCGAACACTCAAACACCTATACGGATTCTCCTGCACAGTGGCAGATATGTAAATACGGGGTTTACATACCATTTCTTGCGGATTACGGTTCGAACACTCAAACACCTATACGGATTCTCCAGCACAGTGGCAGATATGTAAATACGGGGTTTCCATACCAATTCTTGCGCATTACGGTTCGAACACTCGAACACCTATACGGATTATTCTGCACAGTGGCAGATATGTAAATACGGGGTTTACATACCATTTCTTGCGCATTACGGTTCGAACACCCGAACACCTACACGGATTCTCTTGCACAGTGGCAGATATGTAAATACGGGGTTTCCATACCAATTCTTGCGCATTACGGTTCGAACACTCGAACACCTATACGAATTCTCCTGCACAATGGCAGATATGTAAATACGGGGTTTCCATACCAATTCTTGCGCATTACGGTTCGAACACCCGAACACCTATACGGATTCTCCTGCACAGTGGCAGATATGTAAATACGAGGTTTCCATACCAATTCTTGCGCATTACCCTTCGAACACCCAAACACATATACGGATTCTCCTGCACAGTGGCAGATATGTAAATACGGGGTTTACATACCATTTCTTGCGCATTACGGTTCGAACACTCGAACACCTATACGGATTCTCCTGCACAGTGGCAGATATGTAAATACGGGGTTTCGATACCAATTCTTGCGCATTACGGTTCGAACACTCGAACACCTATACGGATTCTCCTGCACAGTGGCAGATATGTAAATACGGGGTTTACATACCATTTCTTGCGCATTACGGTTCGAACACTCGAACACCTATACGGCTTCTCCTGCACAGTGGCAGATATGTAAATACGGGGTTTCCATACCAATTCTGCGCATTACGGTTCGAACACCCGAACACCTATACGGATTCTCCTGCACAGTGGCAGATATGTAAATACGGAGTTTACATACCATTTCTTGCGCATTACGGTTCGAACACTCGAACACCTATACGAATTCTCCTGCACAATGGCAGATATGTAAATACGGGGTTTCCATACCAATTCTTGCGCATTACGGTTCGAACACCCGAACACCTATACGGATTCTCCTGCACAGTGGCAGATATGTAAATACGAGGTTTCCATACCAATTCTTGCGCATTACGGTTCGAACACCCAAACACATATACGGATTCTCCTGCACAGTGGCAGATATGTAAATACGGGGTTTACATACCATTTCTTGCGCATTACGGTTCGAACACTCGAACACCTATACGGATTCTCCTGCACAGTGGCAGATATGTAAATACGGGGTTTCGATACCAATTCTTGCGCATTACGGTTCGAACACTCGAACACCTATACGGATTCTCCTGCACAGTGGCAGATATGTAAATACGGGGTTTACATACCATTTCTTGCGCATTACGGTTCGAACACTCGAACACCTATACGGATTCTCCTGCACAGTGGCAGATATGTAAATACGGGGTTTCCATACCAATTCTTGCGCATTACGGTTCGAACACCCGAACACCTATACGGATTCTCCTGCACAGTGGCAGATATGTAAATACGGAGTTTACATACCATTTCTTGCGCATTACGGTTCGAACACCCGAACACCTATACGGATTCTCCTGCACAGTGGCAGATATGTAAATACAGGTTTTACATACCATTTCTTGCGCATTACGGTTCGAACACTCGAACACCTAAACGGATTCTCCTGCACAGTGGCAGATATGTAAATACGGGATTTCCATACCAATTCTTGCGCATTACGGTTCGAACACCCGAACACCTATACGGATTGTCCTGCACAGTGGCAGATATGTAAATACGGGGTTTACATACCATTTCTTGCGCATTACGGTTCGAACACTCGAACACCTATACGGATTCTCCTGCACAGTGGCAGATATGTAAATACGGGGTTTACATACCATTTCTTGCGCATTACGGTTCGAACAATTGAACTCCTATACGGATTCTCCTGCACAGTGGCAGATATGTAAATACGGGGTTTCCATACCAATTCTTGCGCATTACGGTTCGAACACCCGAATACCTATACGGATTCTCCAGCACAGTGGCAAATATGTAAATACAGGGTTTCCATACCAATTCTTGCGCATTACGGTTCGAACACCCGAACACCTATACGGATTCTCCTGCACAGTGGCAGATATGTAAATACGGGGTTTACATACCATTTCTTGCGCATTGCGGTTCGAACACTCGAACACCTATACGGATTCTCCTGCACAGTGGCAGATATGTAAATACGGGATTTCCGTACCAATTCTTGCGCATTACGGTTCGAACACCCGAACACCTATACGGATTGTCCTGCACAGTGGCAGATATGTAAATACGGGGTTTACATACCATTTCTGGCGCATTACGATTCGAACACTCGAACACCTATACGGATTCTCCTGCACAGTGGCAGATATGTAAATACGGGGTTTACATACCATTTCTTGCGCATTACGGTTCGAACACTCGAACACCTATACGGATTATCCTGCACAGTGGCAGATATGTAAATACGGGGTTTCCATACCAATTCTTACGCATTACGGTTCGAACACCAGAACACCTATACGGATTCTCCTGCACAGTGGCAGATATGTAAATACAGGGTTTGCATACCAATTCTTGCGCATTACGGTTCGAACACCCCAATACCTATACGGATTCTCCTACACAGTGGCAGATATGTAAATACGGGGTTTACATACCATTTCTTGCGGATTACGGTTCGAACACTCAAACACCTATACGGATTCTCCTGCACAGTGGCAGATATGTAAATACGGGGATTACATACCATTTCTTGCGCATTACGGTTCGAACACTCGAACACCTATACGGATTCTCCTGCATAGTGGCAGATATGTAAATACGGGGTTTACATACCATTTCTTGCGCATTACGGTTCGAACACTCAAACACCTATACGGATTCTCCTGCACAGTGGCAGATATGTAAATATGGGGTTTACATACCATTTCTTGCGGATTACGGTTCGAACACTCAAACACCTATACGGATTCTCCAGCACAGTGGCAGATATGTAAATACGGGGTTTCCATACCAATTCTTGCGCATTACGGTTCGAACACTCGAACACCTATACGGATTATTCTGCACAGTGGCAGATTTGTAAATACGGGGTTTACATACCATTTCTTGCGCATTACGGTTCGAACACCCGAACACCTATACGGATTCTCTTGCACAATGGCAGATATGTAAATACGGGGTTTCCATACCAATTCTTGCGCATTACGGTTCGAACACTCGAACACCTATACGAATTCTCCTGCACAGTGGCAGATATGTAAATACGGGGTTTCCATACCAATTCTTGCGCATTACGGTTCGAACACCCGAACACCTATACGGATTCTCCTGCACAGTGGCAGATATGTAAATATGAGGTTTCCATACCAATTCTTGCGCATTACGGTTCGAACACCCAAACACATATACGGATTCTCCTGCACAGTGGCAGATATATAAATACGGGGTTTACATACCATTTCTTGCGCATTACGGTTCGAACACTCGAACACCTATACGGATTCTCCTGCACAGTGGCAGATATGTAAATACGGGGTTTCGATACCAATTCTTGCGCATTACGGTTCGAACACTCGAACACCTATACGGATTCCCCTGCACAGTGGCAGTTATGTAAATACGGGGTTTACATACCATTTCTTGCGCATTACGGTTCGAACACTCGAACACCTATACGGATTCTCCTGCACAGTGGCAGATATGTAAATACGGGGTTTCCATACCAATTCTTGCGCATTACGGTTTGAACACGCGAACACCTATACGGATTCTCCTGCACAGTGGCAGATTTGTAAATACGGAGTTTACATACCATTTCTTGCGCATTACGGTTCGAACACCCGAACACCTATACGGATTCTCCTGCACAGTGGCAGATATGTAAATACGGGGTTTACATACCATTTCTTGCGCATTACGGTTCGAACACTCGAACACCTATACGGATTCTCCTGCACAATGGCAGATATGTAAATACGGGATTTCCATACCAATTCTTGCGCATTACGGTTCGAACACCCGAACACCTATACGGATTGTCCTGCACAGTGGCAGATATGTAAATACGGGGTTTACATACCATTTCTTGCGCATTACGGTTCGAACACTCGAACACCTATACGGATTCTCCTGCACAGTGGCAGATATGTAAATACGGGGTTTACATACCATTTCTTGCGCGTTACGGTTCGAACAATTGAACACCTATACGGATTCTCCTGCACAGTGGCAGATATGTAAATACGGGGTTTCCATACCAATTCTTGCGCATTACGGTTCGAACACCCGAATACCTATACGGATTCTCCAGCACAGTGGCAGATATGTAAATACAGGGTTTCCATACCAATTCTTGCGCATTACGGTTCGAACACCCGAACACCTATACGGATTCTCCTGCACAGTGGCAGATATGTAAATACGGGGTTTACATACCATTTCTTGCGCATTGCGGTTCGAACACTCGAACACCTATACGGATTCTCCTGCACAGTGGCAGATATGTAAATACGGGATTTCCATCCCAATTCTTGCGCATTACGGTTCGAACACCCTAACACCTATACGGATTGTCCTGCACAGTGGCAGATATGTAAATACGGGGTTTACATACCATTTCTTGCGCATTACGATTCGAACACTCGAACACCTATACGGATTCTCCTGCACAGTGGCAGATATGTAAATACGGGGTTTACATACCATTTCTTGCGCATTACGGTTCGAACACTCGAACACCTATACGGATTATCCTGCACAGTGGCAGATATGTAAATACGGGGTTTCCATACCAATTCTTGCGCATTACGGTTCGAACACAAGAACACCTATACGGATTCTCCTGCACAGTGGCAGATATGTAAATATAGGGTTTGCATACCAATTCTTGCGCATTACGGTTCGAACACCCCAATACCTATACGGATTCTCCTGCACAGTGGCAGATATGTAAATACGGGGTTTACATACCATTTCTTGCGGATTACGGTCCGAACACTCGAACACCTATACGGATTCTCTTGCACAGTGGCAGATATGTAAATACGGGATTTACATACCATTTCTTGCGGATTACGGTTCAAACACTCAAACACCTATACGGATTCTCCTGCACAGTGGCAGATATGTAAATACGGGGTTTCCATACCAATTCTTGCACATTACGGTTCGAACACTCGAACACCTATACGGATTATTCTGCACAGTGGCAGATATGTAAATACGGGGTTTCCATACCAATTCTTGCGCATTACGGTTCGAACACCCGAATACCTATACGGATTCTCCAGCACAGTGGCAGATATGTAAATACAGGGTTTCCATACCAATTCTTGCGCATTACGGTTCGAACACCCGAACACCTATACGGATTCTCCTGCACAGTGGCAGATATGTAAATACGGGGTTTACATACCATTTCTTGCGCATTGCGGTTCGAACACTCGAACACCTATACGGATTCTCCTGCACAGTGGCAGATATGTAAATACGGGATTTCCATACCAATTCTTGCGCATTACGGTTCGAACACCCGAACACCTATACGGATTGTCCTGCATAGTGGCAGATATGTAAATACGGGGTTTACATACCATTTCTTGCGCATTACGATTCGAACACTCGAACACCTATACGGATTCTCCTGCACAGTGGCAGATATGTAAATACGGGGTTTACATACCATTTCTTGCGCATTACGGTTCGAACACTCGAACACCTATACGGATTATCCTGCACAGTGGCAGATATGTAAATACGGGGTTTCCATACCAATTCTTGCGCATTACGGTTCGAACACCAGAACACCTATACGGATTCTACGGCACAGTGGCAGATATGTAAATACAGGGTTTGCATACCAATTCTTGCGCATTACGGTTCGAACACCCCAATACCTATACGGATTCTCCTGCACAGTGGCAGATATGTAAATACGGGGTTTACATACCATTTCTTGCGGATTACGGGTCGAACACTCAAAAACCTATACGGATTCTCCTGCACAGTGGCAGATATGTAAATACGGGGATTACATACCATTTCTTGCGCATTACGGTTCGAACACTCGAACACCTATACGGATTCTCCTGCACAGTGGCAGATATGTAAATACGGGGTTTACATACCATTTCTTGCGCATTACGGTCCGAACACTCGAACACCTATACGGATTCTCCTGCACAGTGGCAGATATGTAAATACGGGGTTTACATACCATTTCTTGCGGATTACGGTTCGAACACTCGAACACCTATACGGATTCTCCAGCACAGTGGCAGATATGTAAATACGGGGTTTCCATACCAATTCTTGCGCATTACGGTTCGAACACTCGAACACCTATACGGATTATTCTGCACAGTGGCAGATATGTAAATACGGGGTTTACATACCATTTGTTGCGCATTACGGTTCGAACACCCGAACACCTATACGGATTCTCTTGCACAGTGGCAGATATGTAAATACGGGGTTTCCATACAAATTCTTGCGCATTACGGTTCGAACATTCGAACACCTATACGGATTCTCCTACACAGTGGCAGATATGTAAATACGGGGTTTCCATACCAATTCTTGCGCATTACGGTTCGAACACCCGAACACCTATACGGATTCTCCTGCACAGTGGCAGATATGTAAATACGAGGTTTCCATACCAATTCTTGCGCATTACGGTTCGAACACCCAAACACATATACGGATTCTCCTGCACAGTGGCAGATATGTAAATACGGAGTTTACATACCATTTCTTGCGCATTACGGTTCGAACACTCGAACACCTATACGGATTCTCTGCACAGTGGCAGATATGTAAATACGGGGTTTCGATACCAATTCTTGCGCATTACGGTTCGAACACTCGAACACCTATACGGATTCTCCTGCACAGTGGCAGATATGTAAATACGGGGTCTACATACCATTTCTTGCGCATTACGGTTCGAACACTCGAACACCTATACAGATTCTCCTGCACAGTGGCAGATATGTAAATACGGGGTTTCCATACCAATTATTGCGCATTACGGTTCGAACACCCGAACCCCTATACGGATTCTCCTGCACAGTGGCAGATATGTAAATACGGAGTTTACATACCATTTCTTGCGCATTACGGTTCGAACACCCGAACACCTATACGGATTCTCCTGCACAGGGGCAGATATGTAAATACGGGGTTTACATACCAATTCTTGCGCATTACGGTTCGAACACTCGAACACCTATACGGATTGTCCTGCACAGTGGCAGATATGTAAATACGGGGTTTACATACCATTTCTTGCGCATTACGGTTCGAACACTCGAACACCTATACGGATTCTCCTGCACCGTGGCAGATATGTAAATACGGGGTTTCCATACCATTTCTTGCGCATTACGGTTCGAACACTCGAACACCTATACGGATTCTCCTGCACAGTGGCAGATATGTAAATACGAGGTTTCCATACCAATTCTTGCGCATTACGGTTCGAACACCCGAACACCTATACGGATTCTCCTGCACAGTGGCAGATATATAAATACGCGGTTTCCATACCAATTCTTGCGCATTACGGTTCGAACACCCAAACACATATACGAATTCTCCTGCACAGTGGCAGATATGTAAATACGGGGTTTACATACCATTTCTTGCGCATTACGGTTCGAACACTCGAACACCTATACGGATTGTCCTGCACAGTGGCAGATATGTAAATACGGGGTTCACATACCATTTCTTGCGCATTACGGTTCGAACACTCGTACACCTATACGGATTCTCCTGCACAGTGGCAGATATGTAAATACGGGGTTTACATACCATTTCTTGCGCATTACGGTTCGAACACTCGAACACCTATACGGATTGTCCTGCACAGTGGCAGATATGTAAATACGGGGTTCACATACCATTTCTTGCGCATTACGGTTCGAACACTCGAACACCTATACGGATTCTCCTGCACAGTGGCAGATATGTAAATACGGGGTTTACATACCATTTCTTGCGCATTACGGTTCGAACAATTGAACACCTATACGGATTCTCCTGCACAGTGGCAGATATGTAAATACGGGGTTTACATACCATTTCTTGCGCATTACGGTTCGAACACTCGAACACCTATACGGATTCTCCTGCACAGTGGCAGATATGTAAATACGGGGTTTACATACCATTTCTTGCGGATTACGGTCCGAACACTCGAACACCTATACGGATTCTCTTGCACAGTGGCAGATATGTAAATACGGGATTTACATACCATTTCTTGCGGATTACGGTTCAAACACTCAAACACCTATACGGATTCTCCAGCACAGTGGCAGATATGTAAATACGGGGTTTCCATACCAATTCTTGCACATTACGGTTCGAACACTCGAACACCTATACGGATTATTCTGCACAGTGGCAGATATGTAAATACGGGGTTTCCATACCAATTCTTGCGCATTACGGTTCGAACACCCGAATACCTATACGGATTCTCCAGCACAGTGGCAGATATGTAAATACAGGGTTTCCATACCAATTCTTGCGCATTACGGTTCGAACACCCGAACACCTATACGGATTCTCCTGCACAGTGGCAGATATGTAAATACGGGGTTTACATACCATTTCTTGCGCATTGCGGTTCGAACACTCGAACACCTATACGGATTCTCCTGCACAGTGGCAGATATGTAAATACGGGATTTCCATACCAATTCTTGCGCATTACGGTTCGAACACCCGAACACCTATACGGATTGTCCTGCATAGTGGCAGATATGTAAATACGGGGTTTACATACCATTTCTTGCGCATTACGATTCGAACACTCGAACACCTATACGGATTCTCCTGCACAGTGGCAGATATGTAAATACGGGGTTTACATACCATTTCTTGCGCATTACGGTTCGAACACTCGAACACCTATACGGATTATCCTGCACAGTGGCAGATATGTAAATACGGGGTTTCCATACCAATTCTTGCGCATTACGGTTCGAACACCAGAACACCTATACGGATTCTACGGCACAGTGGCAGATATGTAAATACAGGGTTTGCATACCAATTCTTGCGCATTACGGTTCGAACACCCCAATACCTATACGGATTCTCCTACACAGTGGCAGATATGTAAATACGGGGTTTACATACCATTTCTTGCGGATTACGGGTCGAACACTCAAAAACCTATACGGATTCTCCTGCACAGTGGCAGATATGTAAATACGGGGATTACATACCATTTCTTGCGCATTACGGTTCGAACACTCGAACACCTATACGGATTCTCCTGCACAGTGGCAGATATGTAAATACGGGGTTTACATACCATTTCTTGCGCATTACGGTCCGAACACTCGAACACCTATACGGATTCTCCTGCACAGTGGCAGATATGTAAATACGGGGTTTACATACCATTTCTTGCGGATTACGGTTCGAACACTCGAACACCTATACGGATTCTCCAGCACAGTGGCAGATATGTAAATACGGGGTTTCCATACCAATTCTTGCGCATTACGGTTCGAACACTCGAACACCTATACGGATTATTCTGCACAGTGGCAGATATGTAAATACGGGGTTTACATACCATTTGTTGCGCATTACGGTTCGAACACCCGAACACCTATACGGATTCTCTTGCACAGTGGCAGATATGTAAATACGGGGTTTCCATACAAATTCTTGCGCATTACGGTTCGAACATTCGAACACCTATACGGATTCTCCTACACAGTGGCAGATATGTAAATACGGGGTTTCCATACCAATTCTTGCGCATTACGGTTCGAACACCCGAACACCTATACGGATTCTCCTGCACAGTGGCAGATATGTAAATACGAGGTTTCCATACCAATTCTTGCGCATTACGGTTCGAACACCCAAACACATATACGGATTCTCCTGCACAGTGGCAGATATGTAAATACGGAGTTTACATACCATTTCTTGCGCATTACGGTTCGAACACTCGAACACCTATACGGATTCTCTGCACAGTGGCAGATATGTAAATACGGGGTTTCGATACCAATTCTTGCGCATTACGGTTCGAACACTCGAACACCTATACGGATTCTCCTGCACAGTGGCAGATATGTAAATACGGGGTCTACATACCATTTCTTGCGCATTACGGTTCGAACACTCGAACACCTATACAGATTCTCCTGCACAGTGGCAGATATGTAAATACGGGGTTTCCATACCAATTATTGCGCATTACGGTTCGAACACCCGAACCCCTATACGGATTCTCCTGCACAGTGGCAGATATGTAAATACGGAGTTTACATACCATTTCTTGCGCATTACGGTTCGAACACCCGAACACCTATACGGATTCTCCTGCACAGTGGCAGATATGTAAATACGGGGTTTACATACCAATTCTTGCGCATTACGGTTCGAACACTCGAACACCTATACGGATTGTCCTGCACAGTGGCAGATATGTAAATACGGGGTTTACATACCATTTCTTGCGCATTACGGTTCGAACACTCGAACACCTATACGGATTCTCCTGCACCGTGGCAGATATGTAAATACGGGGTTTCCATACCATTTCTTGCGCATTACGGTTCGAACACTCGAACACCTATACGGATTCTCCTGCACAGTGGCAGATATGTAAATACGAGGTTTCCATACCAATTCTTGCGCATTACGGTTCGAACACCCGAACACCTATACGGATTCTCCTGCACAGTGGCAGATATATAAATACGCGGTTTCCATACCAATTCTTGCGCATTACGGTTCGAACACCCAAACACATATACGAATTCTCCTGCACAGTGGCAGATATGTAAATACGGGGTTTACATACCATTTCTTGCGCATTACGGTTCGAACACTCGAACACCTATACGGATTGTCCTGCACAGTGGCAGATATGTAAATACGGGGTTCACATACCATTTCTTGCGCATTACGGTTCGAACACTCGTACACCTATACGGATTCTCCTGCGCAGTGGCAGATATGTAAATACGGGGTTTACATACCATTTCTTGCGCATTACGGTTCGAACACTCGAACACCTATACGGATTGTCCTGCACAGTGGCAGATATGTAAATACGGGGTTCACATACCATTTCTTGCGCATTACGGTTCGAACACTCGAACACCTATACGGATTCTCCTGCACAGTGGCAGATATGTAAATACGGGGTTTACATACCATTTCTTGCGCATTACGGTTCGAACAATTGAACACCTATACGGATTCTCCTGCACAGTGGCAGATATGTAAATACGGGGTTTACATACCATTTCTTGCGGATTACGGTTCGAACACTCAAACACCTATACGGATTCTCCTGCACAGTGGCAGATGTGTAAATACGGGGATTACATACCATTTCTTGCGCATTACGGTTCGAACACTCGAACACCTATACGGATTCTCCTGCACAGTGGCAGATATGTAAATACGGGGTTTACATACCATTTCTTGCGCATTACGGTTCGAACACTCGAACACCTATACGGATTCTCCTGCACAGTGGCAGATATGTAAATACGGGGTTTACATACCATTTCTTGCGGATTACGGTTCGAACACTCAAACACCTATACGGATTCTCCAGCACAGTGGCAGATATGTAAATACGGGGTTTCCATACCAATTCTTGCGCATTACGGTTCGAACACTCGAACACCTATACGGATTATTCTGCACAGTGGCAGATATGTAAATACGGGGTTTACATACCATTTCTTGCGCATTACGGTTCGAACACCCGAACACCTATACGGATTCTCTTGCACAGTGGCAGATATGTAAATACGGGGTTTCCATACCAATTCTTGCGCATTACGGTTCGAACACTCGAACACCTATACGGATTCTCCTGCACAGTGGCAGATATGTAAATACGAGGTTTCCATACCAATTCTTGCGCATTACGGTTCGAACACCCGAACACCTATACGGATTCTCCTGCACAGTGGCAGATATGTAAATACGCGGTTTCCATACCAATTATTGCGCATTACGGTTCGAACACCCGAACACCTATACGGATTCTCCTGCACAGTGGCAGATATGTAAATACGGAGTTTACATACCATTTCTTGCGCATTACGGTTCGAACACCCGAACACTTATACGGATTCTCCTGCACAGTGGCAGATATGTAAATACGGGGTTTACATACCATTTCTTGCGCATTACGGTTCGAACACTCGAACACCTATACGGATTGTCCTGCACAGTGGCAGATATGTAAATACGGGGTTCACATACCATTTCTTGCGCATTACGGTTCGAACACTCGAACACCTATACGGATTCTCCTGCACAGTGGCAGATATGTAAATACGGGGTTTACATACCATTTCTTGCGCATTACGGTTCGAACAATTGAACACCTATACGGATTCTCCTGCACAGTGGCAGATATGTAAATACGGGGTTTACATACCATTTCTTGCGGATTACGGTTCGAACACTCAAACACCTATACGGATTCTCCTGCACAGAGGCAGATGTGTAAATACGGGGATTACATACCATTTCTTGCGCATTACGGTTCGAACACTCGAACACCTATACGGATTCTCCTGCACAGTGGCAGATATGTAAATACGGGGTTTACATACCATTTCTTGCGCATTACGGTTCGAACACTCGAACACCTATACGGATTCTCCTGCACAGTGGCAGATATGTAAATACGGGGTTTACATACCATTTCTTGCGGATTACGGTTCGAACACTCAAACACCTATACGGATTCTCCAGCACAGTGGCAGATATGTAAATACGGGGTTTCCATACCAATTCTTGCGCATTACGGTTCGAACACTCGAACACCTATACGGATTATTCTGCACAGTGGCAGATATGTAAATACGGGGTTTACATACCATTTCTTGCGCATTACGGTTCGAACACCCGAACACCTATACGGATTCTCTTGCACAGTGGCAGATATGTAAATACGGGGTTTCCATACCAATTCTTGCGCATTACGGTTCGAACACTCGAACACCTATACGGATTCTCCTGCACAGTGGCAGATATGTAAATACGAGGTTTCCATACCAATTCTTGCGCATTACGGTTCGAACACCCGAACACCTATACGGATTCTCCTGCACAGTGGCAGATATGTAAATACGCGGTTTCCATACCAATTCTTGCGCATTACGGTTCGAACACCCAAACACATATACGAATTCTCCTGCACAGTGGCAGATATGTAAATACGGGGTTTACATACCATTTCTTGCGCATTACGGTTCGAACACTCGAACACCTATACGGATTCTCCTGCACAGTGGCAGATATGTAAATACGGGGTTTCGATACCAATTCTTGCGCATTACGGTTCGAACACTCGAACACCTATACGGATTCTCCTGCACAGTGGCAGATATGTAAATACGGGGTTTACATACCATTTCTTGCGCATTACGGTTCGAACACTCGAACACCTATACGGATTCTCCTGCACAGTGGCAGATATGTAAATACGGGGTTTCCACGCCAATTATTGCGCATTACGGTTCGAACACCCGAACACCTATACGGATTCTCCTGCACAGTGGCAGATATGTAAATACGGAGTTTACATACCATTTATTGCGCATTACGGTTCGAACACCCGAACACCTATACGGATTCTCCTGCACAGTGGCAGATATGTAAATACGGGGTTTACATACCATTTCTTGCGCATTACGGTTCGAACACTCGAACACCTATACGGATTGTCCTGCACAGTGGCAGATATGTAAATACGGGGTTTACATACCATTTCTTGCGCATTACGGTTCGAACACTCGAACACCTATACGGATTCTCCTGCACAGTGGCAGATATGTAAATACGGGGTTTACATACCATTTCTTGCGCATTACGGTTCGAACAATTGAACACCTATACGGATTCTCCTGCACAGTGGCAGATATGTAAATACGGGGTTTCCATACCAATTCTTGCGCATTACGGTTCGAACACCCGAATACCTATACGTATTCTCCTGCACAGTGGCAGATATGTAAATACAGGGTTTCCATACCAATTCTTGCGCATTACGGTTCGAACACCCGAACACCTATACGGATTCTCCTGCACAGTGGCAGATATGTAAATACGGGGTTTACATACCATTTCTTGCGCATTACGGTTCGAACACTCGAACACCTATACGGATTCTCCTGCACAGTGGCAGATATGTAAATACGGGGTTTCCATACCAATTCTTGCTTATTACGGTTCGAACACCCGAACACCTATACGGATTCTCCTGCACAGTGGCAGATTTGTAAATACGGAGTTTACATACCATTTCTTGCGCATTACGGTTCGAACACTCGAACACCTATACGGATTCTCCTGCACAGTGGCAGATATGTAAATACGGGGTTTACATACCATTTCTTGCGCATTACGGTTCGAACACTCGAACACCTATACGGATTCTCCTGCACAGTGGCAGATATGTAAATACGGGGTTTACATACCATTTCTTGCGGATTACGGTTCGAACACTCAAACACCTATACGGATTCTCCAGCACAGTGGCAGATATGTAAATACGGGGTTTCCATACCAATTCTTGCGCATTACGGTTCGAACACTCGAACACCTATACGGATTATTCTGCACAGTGGCAGATATGTAAATACGGGGTTTACATACCATTTCTTGCGCATTACGGTTCGAACACCCGAACACCTATACGGATTCTCTTGCACAGTGGCAGATATGTAAATACGGGGTTTCCATACCAATTCTTGCGCATTACGGTTCGAACACTCGAACACCTATACGGATTCTCCTGCACAGTGGCAGATATGTAAATACGAGGTTTCCATACCAATTCTTGCGCATTACGGTTCGAACACCCGAACACCTATACGGATTCTCCTGCACAGTGGCAGATATGTAAATACGCGGTTTCCATACCAATTCTTGCGCATTACGGTTCGAACACCCAAACACATATACGGATTCTCCTGCACAGTGGCAGATATGTAAATACGGGGTTTACATACCATTTCTTGCGCATTACGGTTCGAACACTCGAACACCTATACGGATTCTCCTGCACAGTGGCAGATATGTAAATACGGGGTTTCGATACCAATTCTTGCGCATTACGGTTCGAACACTCGAACACCTATACGGATTCTCCTGCACAGTGGCAGATATGTAAATACGGGGTTTACATACCATTTCTTGCGCATTACGGTTCGAACACTCGAACACCTATACGGATTCTCCTGCACAGTGGCAGATATGTAAATACGGGGTTTCCACGCCAATTATTGCGCATTACGGTTCGAACACCCGAACACCTATACGGATTCTCCTGCACAGTGGCAGATATGTAAATACGGAGTTTACATACCATTTCTTGCGCATTACGGTTCGAACACCCGAACACCTATACGGATTCTCCTGCACAGTGGCAGATATGTAAATACGGGGTTTACATACCATTTCTTGCGCATTACGGTTCGAACACTCGAACACCTATACGGATTGTCCTGCACAGTGGCAGATATGTAAATACGGGGTTTACATACCATTTCTTGCGCATTACGGTTCGAACACTCGAACACCTATACGGATTCTCCTGCACAGTGGCAGATATGTAAATACGGGGTTTACATACCATTTCTTGCGCATTACGGTTCGAACAATTGAACACCTATACGGATTCTCCTGCACAGTGGCAGATATGTAAATACGGGGTTTCCATACCAATTCTTGCGCATTACGGTTCGAACACCCGAATACCTATACGGATTCTCCTGCACAGTGGCAGATATGTAAATACAGGGTTTCCATATCAATTCTTGCGCATTACGGTTCGAACACCCGAACACCTATACGGATTCTCCTGCACAGTGGCAGATATGTAAATACGGGGTTTACATACCATTTCTTGCGCATTACGGTTCGAACACTCGAACACCTATACGGATTCTCCTGCACAGTGGCAGATATGTAAATACGGGGTTTCCATACCAATTCTTGCGCATTACGGTTCAACACCCGAACACCTATACGGATTCTCCTGCACAGTGGCAGATTTGTAAATACGGAGTTTACATACCATTTCTTGCGCATTACGGTTCGAACACCCGAACACCTATACGGATTCTCCTGCACAGTGGCTGATATGTAAATACGGGGTTTACATACCATTTCTTGCGCATTACGGTTCGAACACTCGAACACCTATACGGATTCTCCTGCACAGTGGCAGATATGTAAATACGGGATTTCCATACCAATTCTTGCGCATTACGGTTCGAACACCCGAACACCTATACGGAATGTCCTGCACAGTGGCAGATATGTAAATACGGGGTTTACATACCATTTCTTGCGCATTACGGTTCGAACACTCGAACACCTATACGGATTCTCTTGCACAGTGGCAGATATGTAAATACGGGGTTTACATACCATTTCTTGCGCATTACGGTTCGAACAATTGAACACCTATACGGATTCTCCTGCACAGTGGCAGATATGTAAATACGGGGTTTCCATACCAATTCTTGCGCATTACGGTTCGAACACCCGAATACCTATACGGATTCTCCAGCACAGTGGCAGATATGTAAATACAGGGTTTCCATACCAATTCTTGCGCATTACGGTGCGAACACCCGAACACCTATACGGATTGTCCTGCACAGTGGCAGATATGTAAATATGGGGTTTACATACCATTTCTTGCGCATTACGGTTCGAACACTCGAACACCTATACGGATTCTCCTGCACAGTGGCAGATATGTAAATACGGGGTTTACATACCATTTCTTGCGCATTACGGTTCGAACAATTGAACACCTATACGGATTCTCCTGCACAGTGGCAGATATGTAAATACGGGGTTTACATACCATTTCTTGCGGATTACGGTTCGAACACTCAAACACCTATACGGATTCTCCTGCACATTGGCAGATGTGTAAATACGGGGATTACATACCATTTCTTGCGCATTACGGTTCGAACACTCGAACACCTATACGGATTCTCCTGCACAGTGGCAGATATGTAAATACGGGGTTTACATACCATTTCTTGCGCATTACGGTTCGAACACTCGAACACCTATACGGATTCTCCTGCACAGTGGCAGATATGTAAATACGGGGTTTACATACCATTTCTTGCGGATTACGGTTCGAACACTCAAACACCTATACGGATTCTCCAGCACAGTGGCAGATATGTAAATACGGGGTTTCCATACCAATTCTTGCGCATTACGGTTCGAACACTCGAACACCTATACGGATTATTCTGCACAGTGGCAGATATGTAAATACGGGGTTTACATACCATTTCTTGCGCATTACGGTTCGAACACCCGAACACCTATACGGATTCTCCTGCACAGTGGCAGATATGTAAATACGGGGTTTACATACCATTTCTTGCGCATTACGGTTCGAACACTCGAACACCTATACGGATTGTCCTGCACAGTGGCAGATATGTAAATACGGGGTTTACATACCATTTCTTGCGCATTACGGTTCGAACACTCGAACACCTATACGGATTCTCCTGCACAGTGGCAGATATGTAAATACGGGGTTTACATACCATTTCTTGCGCATTACGGTTCGAACAATTGAACACCTATACGGATTCTCCTGCACAGTGGCAGATATGTAAATACGGGGTTTCCATACCAATTCTTGCGCATTACGGTTCGAACACCCGAATACCTATACCGATTCTCCTGCACAGTGGCAGATATGTAAATACAGGGTTTCCATATCAATTCTTGCGCATTACGGTTCGAACACCCGAACACCTATACGGATTCTCCTGCACAGTGGCAGATATGTAAATACGGGGTTTACATACCATTTCTTGCGCATTACGGTTCGAACACTCGAACACCTATACGGATTCTCCTGCACAGTGGCAGATATGTAAATACGGGGTTTCCATACCAATTCTTGCGCATTACGGTTCAACACCCGAACACCTATACGGATTCTCCTGCACAGTGGCAGATTTGTAAATACGGAGTTTACATACCATTTCTTGCGCATTACGGTTCGAACACCCGAACACCTATACGGATTCTCCTGCACAGTGGCTGATATGTAAATACGGGGTTTACATACCATTTCTTGCGCATTACGGTTCGAACACTCGAACACCTATACGGATTCTCCTGCACAGTGGCAGATATGTAAATACGGGATTTCCATACCAATTCTTGCGCATTACGGTTCGAACACCCGAACACCTATACGGAATGTCCTGCACAGTGGCAGATATGTAAATACGGGGTTTACATACCATTTCTTGCGCATTACGGTTCGAACACTCGAACACCTATACGGATTCTCTTGCACTGTGGCAGATATGTAAATACGGGGTTTACATACCATTTCTTGCGCATTACGGTTCGAACAATTGAACACCTATACGGATTCTCCTGCACAGTGGCAGATATGTAAATACGGGGTTTCCATACCAATTCTTGCGCATTACGGTTCGAACACCCGAATACCTATACGGATTCTCCAGCACAGTGGCAGATATGTAAATACAGGGTTTCCATACCAATTCTTGCGCATTACGGTGCGAACACCCGAACACCTATACGGATTGTCCTGCACAGTGGCAGATATGTAAATATGGGGTTTACATACCATTTCTTGCGCATTACGGTTCGAACACTCGAACACCTATACGGATTCTCCTGCACAGTGGCAGATATGTAAATACGGGGTTTCGATACCAATTCTTGCGCATTACGGTTCGAACACTCGAACACCTATACGGATTCTCCTGCACAGTGGCAGATATGTAAATACGGGGTTTACATACCATTTCTTGCGCATTACGGTTCGAACACTCGAACACCTATACGGATTCTCCTGCACAGTGGCAGATATGTAAATACGGCGTTTCCACGCCAATTATTGCGCATTACGGTTCGAACACCCGAACACCTATACGGATTATCCTGCACAGTGGCAGATATGTAAATACGGAGTTTACATACCATTTCTTGCGCATTACGGTTCGAACACCCGAACACCTATACGGATTCTCCTACACAGTGGCAGATATGTAAATACGGGGTTTACATACCATTTCTTGCGCATTACGGTTCGAACACTCGAACACCTATACGGATTGTCCTGCACAGTGGCAGATATGTAAATACGGGGTTTACATACCATTTCTTGCGCATTACGGTTCGAACACTCGAACACCTATACGGATTCTCCTGCACAGTGGCAGATATGTAAATACGGGGTTTACATACCATTTCTTGCGCATTACGGTTCGAACAATTGAACACCTATACGGATTCTCCTGCACAGTGGCAGATGTGTAAATACGGGGTTTCCATACCAATTCTTGCGCATTACGGTTCGAACACCCGAATACCTATACGTATTCTCCTGCACAGTGGCAGATATGTAAATACAGGGTTTCCATACCAATTCTTGCGCATTACGGTTCGAACACCCGAACACCTATACGGATTCTCCTGCACAGTGGCAGATATGTAAATACGGGGTTTACATACCATTTCTTGCGCATTACGGTTCGAACACTCGAACACCTATACGGATTCTCCTGCACAGTGGCAGATATGTAAATACGGGGTTTCCATACCAATTCTTGCGCATTACGGTTCGAACACCCGAACACCTATACGGATTCTCCTGCACAGTGGAAGATATGTAAATACGGGGTTTACATACAATTTCTTGCGCATTACGGTTCGAACACTCGAACACCTATACGGATTCTCCTGCACAGTGGCAGATATGTAAATACGGGGTTTCCATACCAATTCTTGCGCATTACGGTTCGAACACCCGAACACCTATACGGATTCTCCTGCACAGTGGCAGATTTGTAAATACGGAGTTTACATACCATTTCTTGCGCATTACGGTTCGAACACCCGAACACCTATACGGATTCTCCTGCACAGTGGCAGATATGTAAATACGGGGTTTACATACCATTTCTTGCGCATTACGGTTCGAACACTCGAACACCTATACGGATTGTCCTGCACAGTGGCAGATATGTAAATACGGGGTTTACATACCATTTCTTGCGCATTACGGTTCGAACACTCGAACACCTATACGGATTCTCCTGCACAGTGGCAGATATGTAAATACGGGGTTTACATACCATTTCTTGCGCATTACGGTTCGAACAATTGAACACCTATACGGATTCTCCTGCACAGTGGCAGATGTGTAAATACGGGGTTTCCATACCAATTCTTGCGCATTACGGTTCGAACACCCGAATACCTATACGTATTCTCCTGCACAGTGGCAGATATGTAAATACAGGGTTTCCATACCAATTCTTGCGCATTACGGTTCGAACACCCGAACACCTATACGGATTCTCCTGCACAGTGGCAGATATGTAAATACGGGGTTTACATACCATTTCTTGCGCATTACGGTTCGAACACTCGAACACCTATACGGATTCTCCTGCACAGTGGCAGATATGTAAATACGGGGTTTCCATACCAATTCTTGCGCATTACGGTTCGAACACCCGAACACCTATACGGATTCTCCTGCACAGTGGAAGATATGTAAATACGGGGTTTACATACCATTTCTTGCGCATTACGGTTCGAACACTCGAACACCTATACGGATTCTCCTGCACAGTGGCAGATATGTAAATACGGGGTTTCCATACCAATTCTTGCGCATTACGGTTCGAACACCCGAACACCTATACGGATTCTCCTGCACAGTGGCAGATTTGTAAATACGGAGTTTACATACCATTTCTTGCGCATTACGGTTCGAACACCCGAACACCTATACGGATTCTCCTGCACAGTGGCTGATATGTAAATACGGGGTTTACATACCATTTCTTGCGCATTACGGTTCGAACACTCGAACACCTATACGGATTCTCCTGCACAGTGGCAGATATGTAAATACGGGATTTCCATACCAATTCTTGCGCATTACGGTTCGAACACCCGAACACCTATACGGATTGTCCTGCACAGTGGCAGATATGTAAATACGGGGTTTACATACCATTTCTTGCGCATTACGGTTCGAACACTCGAACACCTATACGGATTCTCCTACACAGTGGCAGATATGTAAATACGGGGTTTACATACCATTTCTTGCGCATTACGGTTCGAACAATTGAACACCTATACGGATTCTCCTGCATAGTGGCAGATGTGTAAATACGGGGTTTCCATACCAATTCTTGCGCATTACGGTTCGAACACCCGAATACCTATACGGATTCTCCTGCACAGTGGCAGATATGTAAATACAGGGTTTCCATACCAATTCTTGCGCATTACGGTTCGAACATCCGAACACCTATACGGATTCTCCTGCACAGTGGCAGATATGTAAATACGGGGTTTACATACCATTTCTTGCGCATTACGGTTCGAACACTCGAACACCTATACGGATTCTCCTGCACAGTGGCAGATATGTAAATACGGGGTTTCCATACCAATTCTTGCGCATTACGGTTCGAACACCCGAACACCTATACGGATTCTCCTGCACAGTGGCAGATATGTAAATACGGGGTTTCCATACCAATTCTTGCGCGTTACGGTTCGAACACCCGAACACCTATACGGATTCTCCTGCACAGTGGCAGATTTGTAAATACGGAGTTTACATACCATTTCTTGCGCATTACGGTTCGAACACCCGAACACCTATACGGATTCTCCTGCACAGTGGCTGATATGTAAATACGGGGTTTACATACCATTTCTTGCGCATTACGGTTCGAACACTCGAACACCTATACGGATTCTCCTGCACAGTGGCAGATATGTAAATACGGGATTTCCATACCAATTCTTGCGCATTACGGTTCGAACACCCGAACACCTATACGGATTGTCCTGCACAGTGGCAGATATGTAAATACGGGGTTTACATACCATTTCTTGCGCATTACGGTTCGAACACTCGAACACCTATACGGATTCTCTTGCACAGTGGCAGATATGTAAATACGGGGTTTACATACCATTTCTTGCGCATTACGGTTCGAACAATTGAACACCTATACGGATTCTCCTGCACAGTGGCAGATATGTAAATACGGGGTTTCCATACCAATTCTTGCGCATTACGGTTCGAACACCCGAATACCTATACGGATTCTCCAGCACAGTGGCAGATATGTAAATACAGGGTTTCCATACCAATTCTTGCGCATTACGGTTCGAACACCCGAACACCTATACGGATTGTCCTGCATAGTGGCAGATATGTAAATACGGGGTTTACATACCATTTCTTGCGCATTACGGTTCGAACACTCGAACACCTATACGGATTCTCCTGCACAGTGGCAGATATGTAAATACGGGGTTTACATACCATTTCTTGCGCATTACGGTTCGAACAATTGAACACCTATACGGATTCTCCTGCACAGTGGCAGATATGTAAATACGGGGTTTACATACCATTTCTTGCGGATTACGGTTCGAACACTCAAACACCTATACGGATTCTCCTGCACAGTGGCCGATGTGTAAATACGGGGATTACATACCATTTCTTGCGCATTACGGTTCGAACACTCGAACACCTATACGGATTCTCCTGCACAGTGGCAGATATGTAAATACGGGGTTTACATACCATTTCTTGCGCATTACGGTTCGAACACTCGAACACCTATACGGATTCTCCTGCACAGTGGCAGATATGTAAATACGGGGTTTACAAACCATTTCTTGCGGATTACGGTTCGAACACTCAAACACCTATACGGATTCTCCAGCACAGTGGCAGATATGTAAATACGGGGTTTCCATACCAATTCTTGCGCATTACGGTTCGAACACTCGAACACCTATACGGATTATTCTGCACAGTGGCAGATATGTAAATACGGGGTTTACATACCATTTCTTGCGCATTACGGTTCGAACACCCGAACACCTATACGGATTCTCTTGCACAGTGGCAGATATGTAAATACGGGGTTTCCATACCAATTCTTGCGCATTACGGTTCGAACACTCGAACACCTATACGGATTCTCCTGCACAGTGGCAGATATGTAAATACGAGGTTTCCATACCAATTCTTGCGCATTACAGTTCGAACACCCGAACACCTATACGGATTCTCCTGCACAGTGGCAGATATGTAAATACGCGGTTTCCATACCAATTCTTGCGCATTACGGTTCGAACACCCAAACACATATACGGATTCTCCTGCACAGTGGCAGATATGTAAATATGGGGTTTACATACCATTTCTTGCGCATTACGGTTCGAACACTCGAACACCTATACGGATTCTCCTGCACAGTGGCAGATATGTTAATACGGGGTTTCGATACCAATTCTTGCGCATTACGGTTCGAACACTCGAACACCTATACGGATTCTCCTGCACAGTGGCAGATATGTAAATACGGGGTTTACATACCATTTCTTGCGCATTACGGTTCGAACACTCGAACACCTATACGGATTCTCCTGCACAGTGGCAGATATGTAAATACGGGGTTTCCACGCCAATTATTGCGCATTACGGTTCGAACACCCGAACACCTATACGGATTCTCCTGCACAGTGGCAGATATGTAAATACGGAGTTTACATACCATTTCTTGCGCATTACGGTTCGAACACCCGAACACCTATACGGATTCTCCTGCACAGTGGCAGATATGTAAATACGGGGTTTACATACCATTTCTTGCGCATTACGGTTCGAACACTCGAACACCTATACGGATTGTCCTGCACAGTGGCAGATATGTAAATACGGGGTTTACATACCATTTCTTGCGCATTACGGTTCGAACACTCGAACACCTATACGGATTCTCCTGCACAGTGGCAGATATGTAAATACGGGGTTTACATACCATTTCTTGCGCATTACGGTTCGAACAATTGAACACCTATACGGATTCTCCTGGACAGTGGCAGATATGTAAATACGGGGTTTCCATACCAATTCTTGCGCATTACGGTTCGAACACCCGAATACCTATACGGATTCTCCTGCACAGTGGCAGATATGTAAATACAGGGTTTCCATACCAATTCTTGCGCATTACGGTTCGAACACCCGAACACCTATACGGATTCTCCTGCACAGTGGCAGATATGTAAATACGGGGTTTACATACCATTTCTTGCGCATTACGGTTCGAACACTCGAACACCTATACGGATTCTCCTACACAGTGGCAGATATGTAAATACGGGGTTTCCATACCAATTCTTGCGCATTACGGTTCGAACACCCGAACACCTATACGGATTCTCCTGCACAGTGGCAGATTTGTAAATACGGAGTTTACATACCATTTCTTGCGCATTACGGTTCGAACACCCGAACACCTATACGGATTCTCCTGCACAGTGGCTGATATGTAAATACGGGGTTTACATACCATTTCTTGCGCATTACGGTTCGAACACTCGAACACCTATACGGATTCTCCTGCACAGTGGCAGATATGTAAATACGGGATTTCCATACCAATTCTTGCGCATTACGGTTCGAACACCCGAACACCTATACGGATTGTCCTGCACAGTGGCAGATATGTAAATACGGGGTTTACATACCATTTCTTGCGCATTACGGTTCGAACACTCGAACACCTATACGGATTCTCTTGCACAGTGGCAGATATGTAAATACGGGGTTTACATACCATTTCTTGCGCATTACGGTTCGAACAATTGAACACCTATACGGATTCTCCTGCACAGTGGCAGATATGTAAATACGGGGTTTCCATACCAATTCTTGCGCATTACGGTTCGAACACCCGAATACCTATACGGATTCTCCAACACAGTGGCAGATATGTAAATACAGGGTTTCCATACCAATTCTTGCGCATTACGGTTCGAACACCCGAACACCTATACGGATTCTCCTGCACAGTGGCAGATATGTAAATACGGGGTTTACATACCATTTCTTGCGCATTGCGGTTCGAACACTCGAACACCTATACGGATTCTCCTGCACAGTGGCAGATATGTAAATACGGGATTTCCATACCAATTCTTGCGCATTACGGTTCGAACACCCGAACACCTATACGGATTGTCCTACACAGTGGCAGATATGTAAATACGGGGTTTACATACCATTTCTTGCGCATTACGATTCGAACACTCGAACACCTATACGGATTCTCCTGCACAGTGGCAGATATGTAAATACGGGGTTTACATACCATTTCTTGCGCATTACGGTTCGAACACTCGAACACCTATACGGATTATCCTGCACAGTGGCAGATATGTAAATACGGGGTTTCCATACCAATTCTTGCGCATTACGGTTCGAACACCAGAACACCTATACGGATTCTCCTGCACAGTGGCAGATATGTAAATACAGGGTTTGCATACCAATTCTTGCGCATTACGGTTCGAACACCGCAATACCTATACGGATTCTCCTGCACAGTGGCAGATATGTAGATACGGGGTTTACATACCATTTCTTGCGGATTACGGTTCGAACACTCAAACACCTATACGGATTCTCCTGCACAGTGGCAGATGTGTAAATACGGGGATTACATACCATTTCTTGCGCATTACGGTTCGAACACTCGAACACCTATACGGATTCTCTTGCACAGTGGCAGATTTGTAAATACGGGGTTTACATACCATTTCTTGCGCATTACGGTTCGAACACTCGAACACCTATACGGATTCTCCTGCACAGTGGCAGATATGTAAATACGGGGTTTACATACCATTTCTTGCGGATTACGGTTCGAACACTCAAACACCTATACGGATTCTCCAGCACAGTGGCAGATATGTAAATACGGGGTTTCCATACCAATTCTTGCGCATTACGGTTCGAACACTCGAACACCTATACGGATTATTCTGCACAGTGGCAGATATGTAAATACGGGGTTTACATACCATTTCTTGCGCATTACGGTTCGAACACCCGAACACCTATACGGATTCTCTTGCACAGTGGCAGATATGTAAATACGGGGTTTCCATACCAATTCTTGCGCATTACGGTTCGAACACTCGAACACCTATACGGATTCTCCTGCACAGTGGCAGATATGTAAATACGGGGTTTCCATACCAATTCTTGCGCATTACGGTTCGAACACCCGAACACCTATACGGATTCTCCTGCACAGTGGCAGATATGTAAATACGAGGTTTCCATACCAATTCTTGCGCATTACGGTTCGAACACCCAAACACATATACGGATTCTCCTGCACAGTGGCAGATATGTAAATACGGGGTTTACATACCATTTCTTGCGCATTACGGTTCGAACACTCGAACACCTATACGGATTCTCCTGCACAGTGGCAGATATGTAAATACGGGGTTTCGATACCAATTCTTGCGCATTACGGTTCGAACACTCGAACACCTATACGGATTCTCCTGCACAGTGGCAGATATGTAAATACGGGGTTTACATACCATTTCTTGCGCATTACGGTTCGAACACTCGAACACCTATACGGATTCTCCTGCACAGTGGCAGATATGTAAATACGGGGTTTCCACGCCAATTATTGCGCATTACGGTTCGAACACCCGAACACCTATACGGATTCTCCTGCACAGTGGCAGATATGTAAATACGGAGTTTACATACCATTTCTTGCGCATTACGGTTCGAACACCCGAACACCTATACGGATTCTCCTGCACAGTGGCAGATATGTAAATACGGGGTTTACATACCATTTCTTGCGCATTACGGTTCGAACACTCGAACACCTATACGGATTGTCCTGCACAGTGGCAGATATGTAAATACGGGGTTTACATACCATTTCTTGCGCATTACGGTTCGAACACTCGAACACCTATACGGATTCTCCTACACAGTGGCAGATATGTAAATATGGGGTTTACATACCATTTCTTGCGCATTACGGTTCGAACAATTGAACACCTATACAGATTCTCCTGCACAGTGGCAGATATGTAAATACGGGGTTTCCATACCAATTCTTGCGCATTACGGTTCGAACACCCGAATACCTATACGGATTCTCCTGCACAGTGGCAGATATGTAAATACAGGGTTTCCATACCAATTCTTGCGCATTACGGTTCGAACACCCGAACACCTATACGGATTCTCCTGCACAGTGGCAGATATGTAAATACGGGGTTTACATACTATTTCTTGCGCATTAAGGTTCGAACACTCGAACACCTATACGGATTCTCCTGCACAGTGGCAGATATGTAAATACGGGATTTCCATACCAATTCTTGCGCATTACGGTTCGAACACCCCAATACCTATACGGATTCTCCTGCACAGTGGCAGATATGTAAATACGGGGTTTACATACCATTTCTTGCGGATTACGGTTCGAACACTCAAACACCTATACGGATTCTCCTGCACAGTGGCAGATATGTAAATATGGGGTTTACATACCATTTCTTGCGCATTACGGTTCGAACAATTGAACACCTATACGGATTCTCCTGCACAGTGGCAGATATGTAAATACGGGGTTTCCATACCAATTATTGCGCATTACGGTTCGAACACCCGAACACCTATACGGATTCTCCTGCACAGTGGCAGATATGTAAATACGGAGTTTACATACCATTTCTTGCGCATTACGGTTCGAACACCCGAACACCTATACGGATTCTCCTGCACAGTGGCAGATATGTAAATACGGGGTTTACATACCATTTCTTGCGCATTACGGTTCGAACACTCGAACACCTATACGGATTGTCCTGCACAGTGGCAGATATGTAAATACGGGGTTTACATACCATTTCTTGCGCATTACGGTTCGAACACTCGAACACCTATACGGATTCTCCTGCACAGTGGCAGATATGTAAATACGGGGTTTACATACCATTTCTTGCGCATTACGGTTCGAACAATTGAACACCTATACGGATTCTCCTGGACAGTGGCAGATATGTAAATACGGGGTTTCCATACCAATTCTTGCGCATTACGGTTCGAACACCCGAATACCTATACGGATTCTCCTGCACAGTGGCAGATATGTAAATACAGGGTTTCCATACCAATTCTTGCGCATTACGGTTCGAACACCCGAACACCTATACGGATTCTCCTGCACAGTGACAGATATGTAAATACGGGGTTTACATACCATTTCTTGCGCATTACGGTTCGAACACTCGAACACCTATACGGATTCTCCTGCACAGTGGCAGATATGTAAATACGGGGTTTCCATACCAATTCTTGCGCATTACGGTTCGAACACCCGAACACCTATACGGATTGTCCTGCACAGTGGCAGATATGTAAATACGGGGTTTACATACCATTTCTTGCGCATTACGGTTCGAACACTCGAACACCTATACGGATTCTCTTGCACAGTGGCAGATATGTAAATACGGGGTTTACATACCATTTCTTGCGCATTACGGTTCGAACAATTGAACACCTATACGGATTCTCCTGCACAGTGGCAGATATGTAAATACGGGGTTTCCATACCAATTCTTGCGCATTACGGTTCGAACACCCGAATACCTATACGGATTCTCCCGCACAGTGGCAGATATGTAAATACAGGGTTTCCATACCAATTCTTGCGCATTACGGTTCGAACACCCGAACACCTATACGGATTCTCCTGCACAGTGGCAGATATGTAAATACGGGGTTTACATACCATTTCTTGCGCATTGCGGTTCGAACACTCGAACACCTATACGGATTCTCCTGCACAGTGGCAGATATGTAAATACGGGATTTCCATACCAATTCTTGCGCATTACGGTTCGAACACCCGAACACCTATACGGATTGTCCTACACAGTGACAGATATGTAAATACGGGGTTTACATACCATTTCTTGCGCATTACGATTCGAACACTCGAACACCTATACGGATTCTCCTGCACAGTGGCAGATATGTAAATACGGGGTTTACATACCATTTCTTGCGCATTACGGTTCGAACACTCGAACACCTATACGGATTATCCTGCACAGTGGCAGATATGTAAATACGGGGTTTCCATACCAATTCTTGCGCATTACGGTTCGAACACCAGAACACCTATACGGATTCTCCTGCACAGTGGCAGATATGTAAATACAGGGTTTGCATACCAATTCTTGCGCATTACGGTTCGAACACCGCAATACCTATACGGATTCTCCTGCACAGTGGCAGATATGTAAATACGGGGTTTACATACCATTTCTTGCGGATTACGGTTCGAACACTCAAACACCTATACGGATTCTCCTGCACAGTGGCAGATGTGTAAATACGGGGATTACATACCATTTCTTGCGCATTACGGTTCGAACACTCGAACACCTATACGGATTCTCTTGCACAGTGGCAGATATGTAAATACGGGGTTTACATACCATTTCTTGCGCATTACGGTTCGAACACTCGAACACCTATACGGATTCTCCTGCACAGTGGCAGATATGTAAATACGGGGTTTACATACCATTTCTTGCGGATTACGGTTCGAACACTCAAACACCTATACGGATTCTCCAGCACAGTGGCAGATATGTAAATACGGGGTTTCCATACCAATTCTTGCGCATTACGGTTCGAACACTCGAACACCTATACGGATTATTCTGCACAGTGGCAGATATGTAAATACGGGGTTTACATACCATTTCTTGCGCATTACGGTTCGAACACCCGAACACCTATACGGATTCTCTTGCACAGTGGCAGATATGTAAATACGGGGTTTCCATACCAATTCTTGCGCATTACGGTTCGAACACTCGAACACCTATACGGATTCTCCTGCACAGTGGCAGATATGTAAATACGGGGTTTCCATACCAATTCTTGCGCATTACGGTTCGAACACCCGAACACCTATACGGATTCTCCTGCACAGTGGCAGATATGTAAATACGAGGTTTCCATACCAATTCTTGCGCATTACGGTTCGAACACCCAAACACATATACGGATTCTCCTGCACAGTGGCAGATATGTAAATACGGGGTTTACATACCATTTCTTGCGCATTACGGTTCGAACACTCGAACACCTATACGGATTCTCCTGCACAGTGGCAGATATGTAAATACGGGGTTTCGATACCAATTCTTGCGCATTACGGTTCGAACACTCGAACACCTATACGGATTCTCCTGCACAGTGGCAGATATGTAAATACGGGGTTTACATACCATTTCTTGCGCATTACGGTTCGAACACTCGAACACCTATACGGATTCTCCTGCACAGTGGCAGATATGTAAATACGGGGTTTCCACGCCAATTATTGCGCATTACGGTTCGAACACCCGAACACCTATACGGATTCTCCTGCACAGTGGCAGATATGTAAATACGGAGTTTACATACCATTTCTTGCGCATTACGGTTCGAACACCCGAACACCTATACGGATTCTCCTGCACAGTGGCAGATATGTAAATACGGGGTTTACATACCATTTCTTGCGCATTACGGTTCGAACACTCGAACACCTATACGGATTGTCCTGCACAGTGGCAGATATGTAAATACGGGGTTTACATACCATTTCTTGCGCATTACGGTTCGAACACTCGAACACCTATACGGATTCTCCTGCACAGTGGCAGATATGTAAATATGGGGTTTACATACCATTTCTTGCGCATTACGGTTCGAACAATTGAACACCTATACAGATTCTCCTGCACAGTGGCAGATATGTAAATACGGGGTTTCCATACCAATTCTTGCGCATTACGGTTCGAACACCCGAATACCTATACGGATTCTCCTGCACAGTGGCAGATATGTAAATACAGGGTTTCCATACCAATTCTTGCGCATTACGGTTCGAACACCCGAACACCTATACGGATTCTCCTGCACAGTGGCAGATATGTAAATACGGGGTTTACATACTATTTCTTGCGCATTACGGTTCGAACACTCGAACACCTATACGGATTCTCCTGCACAGTGGCAGATATGTAAATACGGGATTTCCATACCAATTCTTGCGCATTACGGTTCGAACACCCCAATACCTATACGGATTCTCCTGCACAGTGGCAGATATGTAAATACGGGGTTTACATACCATTTCTTGCGGATTACGGTTCGAACACTCAAACACCTATACGGATTCTCCTGCACAGTGGCAGATATGTAAATATGGGGTTTACATACCATTTCTTGCGCATTACGGTTCGAACAATTGAACACCTATACGGATTCTCCTGCACAGTGGCAGATATGTAAATACGGGGTTTCCATACCAATTATTGCGCATTACGGTTCGAACACCCGAACACCTATACGGATTCTCCTGCACAGTGGCAGATATGTAAATACGGAGTTTACATACCATTTCTTGCGCATTACGGTTCGAACACCCGAACACCTATACGGATTCTCCTGCACAGTGGCAGATATGTAAATACGGGGTTTACATACCATTTCTTGCGCATTACGGTTCGAACACTCGAACACCTATACGGATTGTCCTGCACAGTGGCAGATATGTAAATACGGGGTTTACATACCATTTCTTGCGCATTACGGTTCGAACACTCGAACACCTATACGGATTCTCCTGCACAGTGGCAGATATGTAAATACGGGGTTTACATACCATTTCTTGCGCATTACGGTTCGAACAATTGAACACCTATACGGATTCTCCTGGACAGTGGCAGATATGTAAATACGGGGTTTCCATACCAATTCTTGCGCATTACGGTTCGAACACCCGAATACCTATACGGATTCTCCTGCACAGTGGCAGATATGTAAATACAGGGTTTCCATACCAATTCTTGCGCATTACGGTTCGAACACCCGAACACCTATACGGATTCTCCTGCACAGTGGCAGATATGTAAATAAGGGGTTTACATACCATTTCTTGCGCATTACGGTTCGAACACTCGAACACCTATACGGATTCTCCTACACAGTGGCAGATATGTAAAACGGGGTTTCCATACCAATTCTTGCGCATTACGGTTCGAACACCCGAACACCTATACGGATTCTCCTGCACAGTGGCAGATTTGTAAATACGGAGTTTACATACCATTTCTTGCGCATTACGGTTCGAACACCCGAACACCTATACGGATTCTCCTGCACAGTGGCTGATATGTAAATACGGGGTTTACATACCATTTCTTGCGCATTACGGTTCGAACACTCGAACACCTATACGGATTCTCCTGCACAGTGGCAGATATGTAAATACGGGATTTCCATACCAATTCTTGCGCATTACGGTTCGAACACCCGAACACCTATACGGATTGTCCTGCACAGTGGCAGATATGTAAATACGGGGTTTACATACCATTTCTTGCGCATTACGGTTCGAACACTCGAACACCTATACGGATTCTCTTGCACAGTGGCAGATATGTAAATACGGGGTTTACATACCATTTCTTGCGCATTACGGTTCGAACAATTGAACACCTATACGGATTCTCCTGCACAGTGGCAGATATGTAAATACGGGGTTTCCATACCAATTCTTGCGCATTACGGTTCGAACACCCGAATACCTATACGGATTCTCCAGCACAGTGGCAGATATGTAAATACAGGGTTTCCATACCAATTCTTGCGCATTACGGTTCGAACACCCGAACACCTATACGGATTCTCCTGCACAGTGGCAGATATGTAAATACGGGGTTTACATACCATTTCTTGCGCATTGCGGTTCGAACACTCGAACACCTATACGGATTCTCCTGCACAGTGGCAGATATGTAAATACGGGATTTCCATACCAATTCTTGCGCATTACGGTTCGAACACCCGAACACCTATACGGATTGTCCTACACAGTGGCAGATATGTAAATACGGGGTTTACATACCATTTCTTGCGCATTACGATTCGAACACTCGAACACCTATACGGATTCTCCTGCACAGTGGCAGATATGTAAATACGGGGTTTACATACCATTTCTTGCGCATTACGGTTCGAACACTCGAACACCTATACGGATTATCCTGCACAGTGGCAGATATGTAAATACGGGGTTTCCATACCAATTCTTGCGCATTACGGTTCGAACACCAGAACACCTATACGGATTCTCCTGCACAGTGGCAGATATGTAAATACAGGGTTTGCATACCAATTCTTGCGCATTACGGTTCGAACACCGCAATACCTATACGGATTCTCCTGCACAGTGGCAGATATGTAAATACGGGGTTTACATACCATTTCTTGCGGATTACGGTTCGAACACTCAAACACCTATACGGATTCTCCTGCACAGTGGCAGATGTGTAAATACGGGGATTACATACCATTTCTTGCGCATTACGGTTCGAACACTCGAACACCTATACGGATTCTCTTGCACAGTGGCAGATATGTAAATACGGGGTTTACATACCATTTCTTGCGCATTACGGTTCGAACACTCGAACACCTATACGGATTCTCCTGCACAGTGGCAGATATGTAAATACGGGGTTTACATACCATTTCTTGCGGATTACGGTTCGAACACTCAAACACCTATACGGATTCTCCAGCACAGTGGCAGATATGTAAATACGGGGTTTCCATACCAATTCTTGCGCATTACGGTTCGAACACTCGAACACCTATACGGATTATTCTGCACAGTGGCAGATATGTAAATACGGGGTTTACATACCATTTCTTGCGCATTACGGTTCGAACACCCGAACACCTATACGGATTCTCTTGCACAGTGGCAAATATGTAAATACGGGGTTTCCATACCAATTCTTGCGCATTACGGTTCGAACACTCGAACACCTATACGGATTCTCCTGCACAGTGGCAGATATGTAAATACGGGGTTTCCATACCAATTCTTGCGCATTACGGTTCGAACACCCGAACACCTATACGGATTCTCCTGCACAGTGGCAGATATGTAAATACGAGGTTTCCATACCAATTCTTGCGCATTACGGTTCGAACACCCAAACACATATACGGATTCTCCTGCACAGTGGCAGATATGTAAATACGGGGTTTACATACCATTTCTTGCGCATTACGGTTCGAACACTCGAACACCTATACGGATTCTCCTGCACAGTGGCAGATATGTAAATACGGGGTTTCGATACCAATTCTTGCGCATTACGGTTCGAACACTCGAACACCTATACGGATTCTCCTGCACAGTGGCAGATATGTAAATACGGGGTTTACATACCATTTCTTGCGCATTACGGTTCGAACACTCGAACACCTATACGGATTCTCCTGCACAGTGGCAGATATGTAAATACGGGGTTTCCACGCCAATTATTGCGCATTACGGTTCGAACACCCGAACACCTATACGGATTCTCCTGCACAGTGGCAGATATGTAAATACGGAGTTTACATACCATTTCTTGCGCATTACGGTTCGAACACCCGAACACCTATACGGATTCTCCTGCACAGTGGCAGATATGTAAATACGGGGTTTACATACCATTTCTTGCGCATTACGGTTCGAACACTCGAACACCTATACGGATTGTCCTGCACAGTGGCAGATATGTAAATACGGGCTTTACATACCATTTCTTGCGCATTACGGTTCGAACACTCGAACACCTATACGGATTCTCCTGCACAGTGGCAGATATGTAAATATGGGGTTTACATACCATTTCTTGCGCATTACGGTTCGAACAATTGAACACCTATACGGATTCTCCTGCACAGTGGCAGATATGTAAATACGGGGTTTCCATACCAATTCTTGCGCATTACGGTTCGAACACCCGAATACCTATACGGATTCTCCTGCACAGTGGCAGATATGTAAATACAGGGTTTCCATACCAATTCTTGCGCATTACGGTTCGAACACCCGAACACCTATACGGATTCTCCTGCACAGTGGCAGATATGTAAATACGGGGTTTACATACCATTTCTTGCGCATTACGGTTCGAACACTCGAACACCAATACGGATTCTCCTGCACAGTGGCAGATATGTAAATACGGGATTTCCATACCAATTCTTGCGCATTACGGTTCGAACACCCCAATACCTATACGGATTCTCCTGCACAGTGGCAGATATGTAAATACGGGGTTTACATACCATTTCTTGCGGATTACGGTTCGAACACTCAAACACCTATACGGATTCTCCAACACAGTGGCAGATATGTAAATACGGGGTTTCCATACCAATTCTTGCGCATTACGGTTCGAACACTCGAACACCTATACGGATTATTCTGCACAGTGGCAGATATGTAAATACGGGGTTTACATACCATTTCTTGCGCATTACGGTTCGAACACCCGAACACCTATACGGATTTTCTTGCACAGTGGCAGATATGTAAATACGGGGTTTCCATACCAATTCTTGCGCATTACGGTTCGAACACTCGAACACCTATACGGATTCTCCTGCACAGTGGCAGATATGTAAATACGGGGTTTCCATACCAATTCTTGCGCATTACGGTTCGAACACCCGAACACCTATACGGATTCTCCTGCACAGTGGCAGATATGTAAATACGAGGTTTCCATACCAATTCTTGCGCATTACGGTTCGAACACCCAAACACATATACGGATTCTCCTGCACAGTGGCAGATATGTAAATACGAGGTTTACATACCATTTCTTGCGCATTACGGTTCGAACACTCGAACACCTATACGGATTCTCCTGCACAGTGGCAGATATGTAAATACGGGGTTTCGATACCAATTCTTGCGCATTACGGTTCGAACACTCGAACACCTATACGGATTCTCCTGCACAGTGGCAGATATGTAAATACGGGGTTTACATACCATTTCTTGCGCATTACGGTTCGAACACTCGAACACCTATACGGATTCTCCTGCACAGTGGCAGATATGTAAATACGGGGTTTCCACGCCAATTATTGCGCATTACGGTTCGAACACCAGAACACCTATACGGATTCTCCTGCACAGTGGCAGATATGTAAATACGGAGTTTACATACCATTTCTTGCGCATTACGGTTCGAACACCCGAACACCTATACGGATTCTCCTGCACAGTGGCAGATATGTAAATACGGGGTTTACATACCATTTCTTGCGCATTACGGTTCGAACAGTCGAACACCTATACGGATTGTCCTGCACAGTGGCAGATATGTAAATACGGGGTTTACATACCATTTCTTGCGCATTACGGTTCGAACACTCGAACACCTATACGGATTCTCCTGCACAGTGGCAGATATGTAAATACGGGGTTTACATACCATTTCTTGCGCATTACGGTTCGAACAATTGAACACTTATACGGATTCTCCTGCACAGTGGCAGATATGTAAATACGGGGTTTCCATACCAATTCTTGCGCATTACGGTTCGAACACCCGAATACCTATACGGATTCTCCTGCACAGTGGCAGATATGTAAATACAGGGTTTCCATACCAATTCTTGCGCATTACGGTTCGAACACCCGAACACCTATACGGATTCTCCTGCACAGTGGCAGATATGTAAATACGGGGTTTACATACCATTTCTTGCGCATTACGGTTCGAACACTCGAACACCTATACGGATTCTCCTGCACAGTGGCAGATATGTAAATACGGGATTTCCATACCAATTCTTGCGCATTACGGTTCGAACACCCCAATACCTATACGGATTCTCCTGCACAGTGGCAGATATGTAAATACGGGGTTTACATACCATTTCTTGCGGATTACGGTTCGAACACTCAAACACCTATACGGATTCTCCAGCACAGTGGCAGATATGTAAATACGGGGTTTCCATACCAATTCTTGCGCATTACGGTTCGAACACTCGAACACCTATACGGATTATTCTGCACAGTGGCAGATATGTAAATACGGGGTTTACATACCATTTCTTGCGCATTACGGTTCGAACACCCGAACACCTATACGGATTCTCTTGCACAGTGGCAGATATGTAAATACGGGGTTTCCATACCAATTCTTGCGCATTACGGTTCGAACACTCGAACACCTATACGGATTCTCCTGCACAGTGGCAGATATGTAAATACGGGGTTTCCATACCAATTCTTGCGCATTACGGTTCGAACACCCGAACACCTATACGGATTCTCCTGCACAGTGGCAGATATGTAAATACGAGGTTTCCATACCAATTCTTGCGCATTACGGTTCGAACACCCAAACACATATACGGATTCTCCTGCACAGTGGCAGATATGTAAATACGGGGTTTACATACCATTTCTTGCGCATTACGGTTCGAACACTCGAACACCTATACGGATTCTCCTGCACAGTGGCAGATATATATAAATACGGGGTTTCCATACCAATTCTTGCGCATTACGGTTCGAACACCCGAACACCTATACGGATTCTCCTGCACAGTGGCCGATATGTAAATACGGAGTTTACATACCATTTCTTGCGCATTACGGTTCGAACACCCGAACACCTATACGGATTCTCCTGCACAGTGGCAGATATGTAAATACGGGGTTTCCACGCCAATTATTGCGCATTACGGTTCGAACACCCGAACACCTATACGGATTCTCCTGCACAGTGGCAGATATGTAAATACGGAGTTTACATACCATTTCTTGCGCATTACGGTTCGAACACCCGAACACCTATACGGATTCTCCTGCACAGTGGCAGATATATAAATACGGGGTTTCCATACCAATTCTTGCGCATTACGGTTCGAACACCCGAACACCTATACGGATTCTCCTGCACAGTGGCCGATATGTAAATATGGAGTTTACATACCATTTCTTGCGCATTACGGTTCGAACACCCGAACACCTATACGGATTCTCCTGCACAGTGGCAGATATGTAAATACGGGGTTTCCACGCCAATTATTGCGCATTACGGTTCGAACACCCGAACACCTATACGGATTCTCCTGCACAGTGGCAGATATGTAAATACGGAGTTTACATACCATTTCTTGCGCATTACGGTTCGAACACCCGAACACCTATACGGATTCTCCTGCACAGTGGCAGATATGTAAATACGGGGTTTACATACCATTTCTTGCGCATTACGGTTCGAACACTCGAACACCTATACGGATTGTCCTGCACAGTGGCAGATATGTAAATACGGGGTTTACATACCATTTCTTGCGCATTACGGTTCGAACACTCGAACACCTATACGGATTCTCCTGCACAGTGGCAGATATGTAAATATGGGTTTACATACCATTTCTTGCGCATTACGGTTCGAACAATTGAACACCTATACGGATTCTCCTGCACAGTGGCAGATATGTAAATACGGGGTTTCCATACCAATTCTTGCGCATTACGGTTCGAACACCCGAATACCTATACGGATTCTCCTGCACAGTGGCAGATATGTAAATACAGGGTTTCCATACCAATTCTTGCGCATTACGGTTCGAACACCCGAACACCTATACGGATTCTCCTGCACAGTGGCAGATATGTAAATACGGGGTTTACATACCATTTCTTGCGCATTACGGTTCGAACACTCGAACACCTATACGGATTCTCCTGCACAGTGGCAGATATGTAAATACGGGATTTCCATACCAATTCTTGCGCATTACGGTTCGAACACCCCAATACCTATACGGATTCTCCTGCACAGTGGCAGATATGTAAATACGAGGTTTCCATACCAATTCTTGCGCATTACGGTTCGAACACCCGAACACCTATACGGATTCTCCTGCACAGTGGCAGATATGTAAATACGAGGTTTCCATACCAATTCTTGCGCATTACGGTTCGAACACCCAAACACATATACGGATTCTCCTGCACAGTGGCAGATATGTAAATACGAGGTTTACATACCATTTCTTGCGCATTACGGTTCGAACACTCGAACACCTATACGGATTTTCCTGCACAGTGGCAGATATGTAAATACGGGGTTTCGATACCAATTCTTGCGCATTACGGTTCGAACACTCGAACACCTATACGGATTCTCCTGCACAGTGGCAGATATGTAAATACGGGGTTTACATACCATTTCTTGCGCATTACGGTTCGAACACTCGAACACCTATACGGATTATCCTGCACAGTGGCAGATATGTAAATACGGGGTTTACATACCATTTCTTGCGCATTACGGTTCGAACAATTGAACACCTATACGGATTCTCCTGGACAGTGGCAGATATGTAAATACGGGGTTTCCATACCAATTCTTGCGCATTACGGTTCGAACACCCGAATACCTATACGGATTCTCCTGCACAGTGGCAGATATGTAAATACAGGGTTTCCATACCAATTCTTGCGCATTACGGTTCGAACACCCGAACACCTATACGGATTCTCCTGCACAGTGGCAGATATGTAAATACGGGGTTTACATACCATTTCTTGCGCATTACGGTTCGAACACTCGAACACCTATACGGATTCTCCTACACAGTGGCAGATATGTAAATACGGGGTTTCCATACCAATTCTTGCGCATTACGGTTCGAACACCCGAACACCTATACGGATTCTCCTGCACAGTGGCAGATTTGTAAATACGGAGTTTACATACCATTTCTTGCGCATTACGGTTCGAACACCCGAACACCTATACGGATTCTCCTGCACAGTGGCTGATATGTAAATACGGGGTTTACATACCATTTCTTGCGCATTACGGTTCGAACACTCGAACACCTATACGGATTCTCCTGCACAGTGGCAGATATGTAAATACGGGATTTCCATACCAATTCTTGCGCATTACGGTTCGAACACCCGAACACCTATACGGATTGTCCTGCACAGTGGCAGATATGTAAATACGGGGTTTACATACCATTTCTTGCGCATTACGGTTCGAACACTCGAACACCTATACGGATTCTCTTGCACAGTGGCAGATATGTAAATACGGGGTTTACATACCATTTCTTGCGCATTACGGTTCGAACAATTGAACACCTATACGGATTCTCCTGCACAGTGGCAAATATGTAAATACGGGGTTTCCATACCAATTCTTGCGCATTACGGTTCGAACACCCGAATACCTATACGGATTCTCCAGCACAGTGGCAGATATGTAAATACAGGGTTTCCATACCAATTCTTGCGCATTACGGTTCGAACACCCGAACACCTATACGGATTCTCCTGCACAGTGGCAGATATGTAAATACGGGGTTTACATACCATTTCTTGCGCATTGCGGTTCGAACACTCGAACACCTATACGGATTCTCCTGCACAGTGGCAGATATGTAAATACGGGATTTCCATACCAATTCTTGCGCATTACGGTTCGAACACCCGAACACCTATACGGATTGTCCTACACAGTGGCAGATATGTAAATACGGGGTTTACATACCATTTCTTGCGCATTACGATTCGAACACTCGAACACCTATACGGATTCTCCTGCACAGTGGCAGATATGTAAATACGGGGTTTACATACCATTTCTTGCGCATTACGGTTCGAACACTCGAACACCTATACGGATTATCCTGCACAGTGGCAGATATGTAAATACGGGGTTTCCATACCAATTCTTGCGCATTACGGTTCGAACACCAGAACACCTATACGGATTCTCCTGCACAGTGGCAGAAATGTAAATACAGGGTTTGCATACCAATTCTTGCGCATTACGGTTCGAACACCGCAATACCTATACGGATTCTCCTGCACAGTGGCAGATATGTAAATACGGGGTTTACATACCATTTCTTGCGGATTACGGTTCGAACACTCAAACACCTATACGGATTCTCCTGCACAGTGGCAGATGTGTAAATACGGGGATTACATACCATTTCTTGCGCATTACGGTTCGAACACTCGAACACCTATACGGATTCTCTTGCACAGTGGCAGATATGTAAATACGGGGTTTACATACCATTTCTTGCGCATTACGGTTCGAACACTCGAACACCTATACGGATTCTCCTGCACAGTGGCAGATATGTAAATACGGGGTTTACATACCATTTCTTGCGGATTACGGTTCGAACACTCAAACACCTATACGGATTCTCCAGCACAGTGGCAGATATGTAAATACGGGGTTTCCATACCAATTCTTGCGCATTACGGTTCGAACACTCGAACACCTATACGGATTATTCTGCACAGTGGCAGATATGTAAATACGGGGTTTACATACCATTTCTTGCGCATTACGGTTCGAACACCCGAACACCTATACGGATTCTCTTGCACAGTGGCAGATATGTAAATACGGGGTTTCCATACCAATTCTTGCGCATTACGGTTCGAACACTCGAACACCTATACGGATTCTCCTGCACAGTGGCAGATATGTAAATACGGGGTTTCCATACCAATTCTTGCGCATTACGGTTCGAACACCCGAACACCTATACGGATTCTCCTGCACAGTGGCAGATATGTAAATACGAGATTTCCATACCAATTCTTGCGCATTACGGTTCGAACACCCAAACACATATACGGATTCTCCTGCACAGTGGCAGATATGTAAATACGGGGTTTACATACCATTTCTTGCGCATTACGGTTCGAACACTCGAACACCTATACGGATTCTCCTGCACAGTGGCAGATATGTAAATACGGGGTTTCGATACCAATTCTTGCGCATTACGGTTCGAACACTCGAACACCTATACGGATTCTCCTGCACAGTGGCAGATATGTAAATACGGGGTTTACGTACCATTTCTTGCGCATTACGGTTCGAACACTCGAACACCTATACGGATTCTCCTGCACAGTGGCAGATATGTAAATACGGGGTTTCCACGCCAATTATTGCGTATTACGGTTCGAACACCCGAACACCTATACGGATTCTCCTGCACAGTGGCAGATATGTAAATACGGAGTTTACATACCATTTCTTGCGCATTACGGTTCGAACACCCGAACACCTATACGGATTCTCCTGCACAGTGGCAGATATGTAAATACGGGGTTTACATACCATTTCTTGCGCATTACGGTTCGAACACTCGAACACCTATACGGATTGTCCTGCACAGTGGCAGATATGTAAATACGGGGTTTACATACCATTTCTTGCGCATTACGGTTCGAACACTCGAACACCTATACGGATTCTCCTGCACAGTGGCAGATATGTAAATATGGGGTTTACATACCATTTCTTGCGCATTACGGTTCGAACACTCGAACACCTATACGGATTCTCCTGCACAGTGGCAGATATGTAAATACGGGGTTTCCATACCAATTCTTGCGCATTACGGTTCGAACACCCGAATACCTATACGGATTCTCCTGCACAGTGGCAGATATGTAAATACAGGGTTTCCATACCAATTCTTGCGCATTACGGTTCGAACACCCGAACACCTATACGGATTCTCCTGCACAGTGGCAGATATGTAAATACGGGGTTTACATACCATTTCTTGCGCATTACGGTTCGAACACTCGAACACCTATACGGATTCTCCTGCACAGTGGCAGATATGTAAATACGGGATTTCCATACCAATTCTTGCGCATTACGGTTCGAACACCCCAATACCTATACGGATTCTCCTGCACAGTGGCAGATATGTAAATACGGGGTTTACATACCATTTCTTGCGGATTACGGTTCGAACACTCAAACACCTATAAGGATTCTCCAGCACAGTGGCAGATATGTAAATACGGGGTTTCCATACCAATTCTTGCGCATTACGGTTCGAACACTCGAACACCTATACGGATTCTCCTGCACAGTGGCAGATATGTAAATACGGGGTTTACATACCATTTCTTGCGCATTACGGTTCGAACAGTCGAACACCTATACAGATTGTCCTGCACAGTGGCAGATATGTAAATACGGGGTTTACATACCATTTCTTGCGCATTACGGTTCGAACACCCGAACACCTATACGGATTCTCTTGCACAGTGGCAGATATGTAAATACGGGGTTTCCATACCAATTCTTGCGCATTACGGTTCGAACACTCGAACACCTATACGGATTCTCCTGCACAGTGGCAGATATGTAAATACGGGGTTTCCATACCAATTCTTGCGCATTACGGTTCGAACAACCGAACACCTATACGGATTCTCCTGCACAGTGGCAGATATGTAAATACGAGGTTTCCATACCAATTCTTGCGCATTACGGTTCGAACACCCAAACACATATACGGATTCTCCTGCACAGTGGCAGATATGTAAATACGAGGTTTCCATACCAATTCTTGCGCATTACGGTTCGAACACCCGAACACCTATACGGATTCTCCTGCACAGTGGCAGATATGTAAATACGAGGTTTCCATACCAATTCTTGCGCATTACGGTTCGAACACCCAAACACATATACGGATTCTCCTGCACAGTGGCAGATATGTAAATACGAGGTTTACATACCATTTCTTGCGCATTACGGTTCGAACACTCGAACACCTATACGGATTTTCCTGCACAGTGGCAGATATGTAAATACGGGGTTTCGATACCAATTCTTGCGCATTACGGTTCGAACACTCGAACACCTATACGGATTCTCCTGCACAGTGGCAGATATGTAAATACGGGGTTTACATACCATTTCTTGCGCATTACGGTTCGAACACTCGAACACCTATACGGATTCTCCTGCACAGTGGCAGATATGTAAATACGGGGTTTCCACGCCAATTATTGCGCATTACGGTTCGAACACCAGAACACCTATACGGATTCTCCTGCACAGTGGAAGATATGTAAATACGGAGTTTACATACCATTTCTTGCGCATTACGGTTCGAACACCCGAACACCTATACGGATTCTCCTGCACAGTGGCAGATATGTAAATACGGGGTTTACATACCATTTCTTGCGCATTACGGTTCGAACAGTCGAACACCTATACGGATTGTCCTGCACAGTGGCAGATATGTAAATACGGGGTTTACATACCATTTCTTGCGCATTACGGTTCGAACACTCGAACACCTATACGGATTATCCTGCACAGTGGCAGATATGTAAATACGGGGTTTCCATACCAATTCTTGCGCATTACAGTTCGAACACCCGAACACCTATACGGATTCTCCTGCACAGTGGCAGATATGTAAATACGGGGTTTACATACCAATTCTTGCGCATTACGGTTCGAACACCCGAACACCTATACGGATTCTCCTGCACAGTGGCAGATATGTAAATACGGGGTTTACATACCATTTCTTGCGGATTACGGTTCGAACACTCAAACACCTATACGGATTCTCCAGCACAGTGGCAGATATGTAAATACGGGGTTTCCATACCAATTCTTGCGCATTACGGTTCGAACACTCGAACACCTATACGGATTATGCTGCACAGTGGCAGATATGTAAATACGGGGTTTACATACCATTTCTTGCGCATTACGGTTCGAACACCCGAACACCTATACGGATTCTCTTGCACAGTGGCAGATATGTAAATACGGGGTTTCCATACCAATTCTTGCGCATTACGGTTCGAACACTCGAACACCTATACGGATTCTCCTGCACAGTGGCAGATATGTAAATACGGGGTTTCCATACCAATTCTTGCGCATTACGGTTCGAACACCCGAACACCTATACGGATTCTCCTGCACAGTGGCCGATATGTAAATACGGAGTTTACATACCATTTCTTGCGCATTACGGTTCGAACACCCGAACACCTATACGGTTTCTCCTGCACAGTGGCAGATATGTAAATACGGGGTTTACATACCATTTCTTGCGCATTACGGTTCGAACACTCGAACACCTATACGGATTATCCAGCACAGTGGCAGATATGTAAATACGGGGTTTCCATACCAATTCTTGCTCATTACAGTTCGAACACTCGAACACCTATACGGATTCTCCTGCACAGTGGCAGATATGTAAATACGGGGTTTACATACCTTTTCTTGCGCATTACGGTTCGAACACCCGAACACCTATACGGATTCTCCTGCACAGTGGCAGATATGTAAATACGGGGTTTACATACCATTTCTTGCGCATTACGGTTCGAACACTCGAACACCTATACGGATTATCCTGCACAGTGGCAGATATGTAAATACGGGGTTTCCATACCAATTCTTGCGCATTACAGTTCGAACACCCGAACACCTATACGGATTCTCCTGCACAGTGGCAGATATGTAAATACGGGGTTTACATACCTTTTCTTGCGCATTACGGTTCGAACACCCGAACACCTATACGGATTCTCCTGCACAGTGGCAGATATGTAAATACGGGGTTTACATACCATTTCTTGCGCATTACGGTTCGAACACTCGAACACCTATACGGATTATCCTGCACAGTGGCGGATATGTAAATACGGGGTTTCCATACCAATTCTTGCGCATTACGGTTCGAACCACAGAACACCTATACGGATTCTCCTGCACAGTGGCAGATATGTAAATACGAGGTTTGCATACCAATTCTTGCGCATTACGGTTCGAACACCCAAACACATATACGGATTCTCCTGCACAGTGGCAGATATGTAAATACGGGGTTTACATACCATTTCTTGCGCATTACGGTTCGAACACTCGAACACCTATACGGATTCTCCTGCACAGTGGCAGATATGTAAATACGGGGTTTCGATACCAATTCTTGCGCATTACGGTTCGAACACTCGAACACCTATACGGATTCTCCTGCACAGTGGCAGATATGTAAATACGGGGTTTACGTACCATTTCTTGCGCATTACGGTTCGAACACTCGAACACCTATACGGATTCTCCTGCACAGTGGCAGATATGTAAATACGGGGTTTCGATACCAATTCTTGCGCATTACGGTTCGAACACTCGAACACCTATACGGATTCTCCTGCACAGTGGCAGATATGTAAATACGGGGTTTACATACCATTTCTTGCGCATTACGGTTCGAACACTCGAACACCTATACGGATTCTCCTGCACAGTGGCAGATATGTAAATACGGGGTTTCCACGCCAATTATTGCGCATTACGGTTCGAACACCAGAACACCTATACGGATTCTCCTGCACAGTGGAAGATATGTAAATACGGAGTTTACATACCATTTCTTGCGCATTACGGTTCGAACACCCGAACACCTATACGGATTCTCCTGCACAGTGGCAGATATGTAAATACGGGGTTTACATACCATTTCTTGCGCATTACGGTTCGAACAGTCGAACACCTATACGGATTGTCCTGCACAGTGGCAGATATGTAAATACGGGGTTTACATACCATTTCTTGCGCATTACGGTTCGAACACTCGAACACCTATACGGATTATCCTGCACAGTGGCAGATATGTAAATACGGGGTTTCCATACCAATTCTTGCGCATTACAGTTCGAACACCCGAACACCTATACGGATTCTCCTGCACAGTGGCAGATATGTAAATACGGGGTTTACATACCAATTCTTGCGCATTACGGTTCGAACACCCGAACACCTATACGGATTCTCCTGCACAGTGGCAGATATGTAAATACGGGGTTTACATACCATTTCTTGCGGATTACGGTTCGAACACTCAAACACCTATACGGATTCTCCAGCACAGTGGCAGATATGTAAATACGGGGTTTCCATACCAATTCTTGCGCATTACGGTTCGAACACTCGAACACCTATACGGATTATGCTGCACAGTGGCAGATATGTAAATACGGGGTTTACATACCATTTCTTGCGCATTACGGTTCGAACACCCGAACACCTATACGGATTATCTTGCACAGTGGCAGATATGTAAATACGGGGTTTCCATACCAATTCTTGCGCATTACGGTTCGAACACTCGAACACCTATACGGATTCTCCTGCACAGTGGCAGATATGTAAATACGGGGTTTCCATACCAATTCTTGCGCATTACGGTTCGAACACCCGAACACCTATACGGATTCTCCTGCACAGTGGCCGATATGTAAATACGGAGTTTACATACCATTTCTTGCGCATTACGGTTCGAACACCCGAACACCTATACGGTTTCTCCTGCACAGTGGCAGATATGTAAATACGGGGTTTACATACCATTTCTTGCGCATTACGGTTCGAACACTCGAACACCTATACGGATTATCCAGCACAGTGGCAGATATGTAAATACGGGGTTTCCATACCAATTCTTGCTCATTACAGTTCGAACACTCGAACACCTATACGGATTCTCCTGCACAGTGGCAGATATGTAAATACGGGGTTTACATACCTTTTCTTGCGCATTACGGTTCGAACACCCGAACACCTATACGGATTCTCCTGCACAGTGGCAGATATGTAAATACGGGGTTTACATACCATTTCTTGCGCATTACGGTTCGAACACTCGAACACCTATACGGATTATCCTGCACAGTGGCAGATATGTAAATACGGGGTTTCCATACCAATTCTTGCGCATTACAGTTCGAACACCCGAACACCTATACGGATTCTCCTGCACAGTGGCAGATATGTAAATACGGGGTTTACATACCTTTTCTTGCGCATTACGGTTCGAACACCCGAACACCTATACGGATTCTCCTGCACAGTGGCAGATATGTAAATACGGGGTTTACATACCATTTCTTGCGCATTACGGTTCGAACACTCGAACACCTATACGGATTATCCTGCACAGTGGCGGATATGTAAATACGGGGTTTCCATACCAATTCTTGCGCATTACGGTTCGAACCACAGAACACCTATACGGATTCTCCTGCACAGTGGCAGATATGTAAATACGAGGTTTGCATACCAATTCTTGCGCATTACGGTTCGAACACCCAAACACATATACGGATTCTCCTGCACAGTGGCAGATATGTAAATACGGGGTTTACATACCATTTCTTGCGCATTACGGTTCGAACACTCGAACACCTATACGGATTCTCCTGCACAGTGGCAGATATGTAAATACGGGGTTTCGATACCAATTCTTGCGCATTACGGTTCGAACACTCGAACACCTATACGGATTCTCCTGCACAGTGGCAGATATGTAAATACGGGGTTTACGTACCATTTCTTGCGCATTACGGTTCGAACACTCGAACACCTATACGGATTCTCCTGCACAGTGGCAGATATGTAAATACGGGGTTTCCACGCCAATTATTGCGCATTACGGTTCGAACACCCGAACACCTATACGGATTCTCCTGCACAGTGGCAGATATGTAAATACGGAGTTTACATACCATTTCTTGCGCATTACGGTTCGAACACCCGAACACCTATACGGATTCTCCTGCACAGTGGCAGATATGTAAATACGGGGTTTACATACCATTTCTTGCGCATTACGGTTCGAACACTCGAACACCTATACGGATTGTCCTGCACAGTGGCAGATATGTAAATACGGGGTTTACATACCATTTCTTGCGCATTACGGTTCGAACACTCGAACACCTATACGGATTCTCCTGCACAGTGGCAGATATGTAAATATGGGGTTTACATACCATTTCTTGCGCATTACGGTTCGAACACTCGAACACCTATACGGATTCTCCTGCACAGTGGCAGATATGTAAATACGGGGTTTCCATACCAATTCTTGCGCATTACGGTTCGAACACCCGAATACCTATACGAATTCTCCTGCACAGTGGCAGATATGTAAATACAGGGTTTCCATACCAATTCTTGCGCATTACGGTTCGAACACCCGAACACCTATACGGATTCTCCTGCACAGTGGCAGATATGTAAATACGGGGTTTACATACCATTTCTTGCGCATTGCGGTTCGAACACTCGAACACCTATACGGATTCTCCTGCACAGTGGCAGATATGTAAATACGGGATTTCCATACCAATTCTTGCGCATTACGGTTCGAACACCCCAATACCTATACGGATTCTCCTGCACAGTGGCAGATATGTAAATACGGGGTTTACATACCATTTCTTGCGGATTACGGTTCGAACACTCGAACACCTATACGGATTCTCCAGCACAGTGGCAGATATGTAAATACGGGATTTCCATACCAATTCTTGCGCATTACGGTTCGAACACTCGAACACCTATACGGATTATTCTGCACAGTGGCAGATATGTAAATACGGGGTTTACATACCATTTCTTGCGCATTACGGTTCGAACACCCGAACACCTATACGGATTCTCCTGCACAGTGGCAGATATGTAAATACGGGGTTTCCATACCAATTCTTGCGCATTACGGTTCGAACACTCGAACACCTATACGGATTCTCCTGCACAGTGGCAGATATGTAAATACGGGGTTTCCATACCAATTCTTGCGCATTACGGTTCGAACACCCGAACTCCTATACGGATTCTCCTGCACAGTGGCCGATATGTAAATACGGAGTTTACATACCATTTCTTGCGCATTACGGTTCGAACACCCGAACACCTATACGGTTTCTCCTGCACAGTGGCAGATATGTAAATACGGGGTTTACATACCATTTCTTGCGCATTACGGTTCGAACACTCGAACACCTATACGGATTATCCAGCACAGTGGCAGATATGTAAATACGGGGTTTCCATACCAATTCTTGCTCATTACAGTTCGAACACTCGAACACCTATACGGATTCTCCTGCACAGTGGCAGATATGTAAATACGGGGTTTACATACCTTTTCTTGCGCATTACGGTTCGAACACCCGAACACCTATACGGATTCTCCTGCACAGTGGCAGATATGTAAATACGGGGTTTACATACCATTTCTTGCGCATTACGGTTCGAACACTCGAACACCTATACGGATTATCCTGCACAGTGGCAGATATGTAAATACGGGGTTTCCATACCAATTCTTGCGCATTACAGTTCGAACACCCGAACACCTATACGGATTCTCCTGCACAGTGGCAGATATGTAAATACGGGGTTTACATACCAATTCTTGCGCATTACGGTTCGAACACCCGAACACCTATACGGATTCTCCTGCACAGTGGCAGATATGTAAATACGGGGTTTACATACCATTTCTTGCGGATTACGGTTCGAACACTCAAACACCTATACGGATTCTCCAGCACAGTGGCAGATATGTAAATACGGGGTTTCCATACCAATTCTTGCGCATTACGGTTCGAACACTCGAACACCTATACGGATTATGCTGCACAGTGGCAGATATGTAAATACGGGGTTTACATACCATTTCTTGCGCATTACGGTTCGAACACCCGAACACCTATACGGATTCTCTTGCACAGTGGCAGATATGTAAATACGGGGTTTCCATACCAATTCTTGCGCATTACGGTTCGAACACTCGAACACCTATACGGATTCTCCTGCACAGTGGCAGATATGTAAATACGGGGTTTCCATAACAATTCTTGCGCATTACGGTTCGAACACCCGAACACCTATACGGATTCTCCTGCACAGTGGCCGATATGTAAATACGGAGTTTACATACCATTTCTTGCGCATTACGGTTCGAACACCCGAACACCTATACGGTTTCTCCTGCACAGTGGCAGATATGTAAATACGGGGTTTACATACCATTTCTTGCGCATTACGGTTCGAACACTCGAACACCTATACGGATTATCCAGCACAGTGGCAGATATGTAAATACGGGGTTTCCATACCAATTCTTGCTCATTACAGTTCGAACACTCGAACACCTATACGGATTCTCCTGCACAGTGGCAGATATGTAAATACGGGGTTTACATACCTTTTCTTGCGCATTACGGTTCGAACACCCGAACACCTATACGGATTCTCCTGCACAGTGGCAGATATGTAAATACGGGGTTTACATACCATTTCTTGCGCATTACGGTTCGAACACTCGAACACCTATACGGATTATCCTGCACAGTGGCAGATATGTAAATACGGGGTTTCCATACCAATTCTTGCGCATTACAGTTCGAACACCCGAACACCTATACGGATTCTCCTGCACAGTGGCAGATATGTAAATACGGGGTTTACATACCTTTTCTTGCGCATTACGGTTCGAACACCCGAACACCTATACGGATTCTCCTGCACAGTGGCAGATATGTAAATACGGGGTTTACATACCATTTCTTGCGCATTACGGTTCGAACACTCGAACACCTATACGGATTATCCTGCACAGTGGCGGATATGTAAATACGGGGTTTCCATACCAATTCTTGCGCATTACGGTTCGAACCACAGAACACCTATACGGATTCTCCTGCACAGTGGCAGATATGTAAATACGAGGTTTGCATACCAATTCTTGCGCATTACGGTTCGAACACCCAAACACATATACGGATTCTCCTGCACAGTGGCAGATATGTAAATACGGGGTTTACATACCATTTCTTGCGCATTACGGTTCGAACACTCGAACACCTATACGGATTCTCCTGCACAGTGGCAGATATGTAAATACGGGGTTTCGATACCAATTCTTGCGCATTACGGTTCGAACACTCGAACACCTATACGGATTCTCCTGCACAGTGGCAGATATGTAAATACGGGGTTTACGTACCATTTCTTGCGCATTACGGTTCGAACACTCGAACACCTATACGGATTCTCCTGCACAGTGGCAGATATGTAAATACGGGGTTTCCACGCCAATTATTGCGCATTACGGTTCGAACACCCGAACACCTATACGGATTCTCCTGCACAGTGGCAGATATGTAAATACGGAGTTTACATACCATTTCTTGCGCATTACGGTTCGAACACCCGAACACCTATACGGATTCTCCTGCACAGTGGCAGATATGTAAATACGGGGTTTACATACCATTTCTTGCGCATTACGGTTCGAACACTCGAACACCTATATGGATTGTCCTGCACAGTGGCAGATATGTAAATACGGGGTTTACATACCATTTCTTGCGCATTACGGTTCGAACACTCGAACACCTATACGGATTCTCCTGCACAGTGGCAGATATGTAAATATGGGGTTTACATACCATTTCTTGCGCATTACGGTTCGAACACTCGAACACCTATACGGATTCTCCTGCACAGTGGCAGATATGTAAATACGGGGTTTCCATACCAATTCTTGCGCATTACGGTTCGAACACCCGAATACCTATACGGATTCTCCTGCACAGTGGCAGATATGTAAATACAGGGTTTCCATACCAATTCTTGCGCATTACGGTTCGAACACCCGAACACCTATACAGATTCTCCTGCACAGTGGCAGATATGTAAATACGGGGTTTACATACCATTTCTTGCGCATTACGGTTCGAACACTCGAACACCTATACGGATTCTCCTGCACAGTGGCAGATATGTAAATACGGGATTTCCATACCAATTCTTGCGCATTACGGTTCGAACACCCCAATACCTATACGGATTCTCCTGCACAGTGGCAGATATGTAAATACGGGGTTTACATACCATTTCTTGCGGATTACGGTTCGAACACTCAAACACCTATACGGATTCTCCAGCACAGTGGCAGATATGTAAATACGGGGTTTCCATACCAATTCTTGCGCATTACGGTTCGAACACTCGAACACCTATACGGATTATTCTGCACAGTGGCAGATATGTAAATACGGGGTTTACATACCATTTCTTGCGCATTACGGTTCGAACACTCGAACACCTATACGGATTCTCCTGCACAGTGGCAGATATGTAAATACGGGGTTTACATACCTTTTCTTGCGCATTACGGTTCGAACACCCGAACACCTATACGGATTCTCCTGCACAGTGGCAGATATGTAAATACGGGGTTTACATACCATTTCTTGCGCATTACGGTTCGAACACTCGAACACCTATACGGATTATCCTGCACAGTGGCAGATATGTAAATACGGGGTTTCCATACCAATTCTTGCGCATTACAGTTCGAACACCCGAACACCTATACGGATTCTCCTGCACAGTGGCAGATATGTAAATACGGGGTTTACATACCTTTTCTTGCGCATTACGGTTCGAACACCCGAACACCTATACGGATTCTCCTGCACAGTGGCAGATATGTAAATACGGGGTTTACATACCATTTCTTGCGCATTACGGTTCGAACACTCGAACACCTATACGGATTATCCTGCACAGTGGCGGATATGTAAATACGGGGTTTCCATACCAATTCTTGCGCATTACGGTTCGAACCACAGAACACCTATACGGATTCTCCTGCACAGTGGCAGATATGTAAATACGAGGTTTGCATACCAATTCTTGCGCATTACGGTTCGAACACCCAAACACATATACGGATTCTCCTGCACAGTGGCAGATATGTAAATACGGGGTTTACATACCATTTCTTGCGCATTACGGTTCGAACACTCGAACACCTATACGGATTCTCCTGCACAGTGGCAGATATGTAAATACGGGGTTTCGATACCAATTCTTGCGCATTACGGTTCGAACACTCGAACACCTATACGGATTCTCCTGCACAGTGGCAGATATGTAAATACGGGGTTTACGTACCATTTCTTGCGCATTACGGTTCGAACACTCGAACACCTATACGGATTCTCCTGCACAGTGGCAGATATGTAAATACGGGGTTTCCACGCCAATTATTGCGCATTACGGTTCGAACACCCGAACACCTATACGGATTCTCCTGCACAGTGGCAGATATGTAAATACGGAGTTTACATACCATTTCTTGCGCATTACGGTTCGAACACCCGAACACCTATACGGATTCTCCTGCACAGTGGCAGATATGTAAATACGGGGTTTACATACCATTTCTTGCGCATTACGGTTCGAACACTCGAACACCTATACGGATTGTCCTGCACAGTGGCAGATATGTAAATACGGGGTTTACATACCATTTCTTGCGCATTACGGTTCGAACACTCGAACACCTATACGGATTCTCCTGCACAGTGGCAGATATGTAAATATGGGGTTTACATACCATTTCTTGCGCATTACGGTTCGAACACTCGAACACCTATACGGATTCTCCTGCACAGTGGCAGATATGTAAATACGGGGTTTCCATACCAATTCTTGCGCATTACGGTTCGAACACCCGAATACCTATACGGATTCTCCTGCACAGTGGCAGATATGTAAATACAGGGTTTCCATACCAATTCTTGCGCATTACGGTTCGAACACCCGAACACCTATACGGATTCTCCTGCACAGTGGCAGATATGTAAATACGGGGTTTACATACCATTTCTTGCGCATTACGGTTCGAACACTCGAACACCTATACGGATTCTCCTGCACAGTGGCAGATATGTAAATACGGGATTTCCATACCAATTCTTGCGCATTACGGTTCGAACACCCCAATACCTATACGGATTCTCCTGCACAGTGGCAGATATGTAAATACGGGGTTTACATACCATTTCTTGCGGATTACGGTTCGAACACTCAAACACCTATACGGATTCTCCAGCACAGTGGCAGATATGTAAATACGGGGTTTCCATACCAATTCTTGCGCATTACGGTTCGAACACTCGAACACCTATACGGATTATTCTGCACAGTGGCAGATATGTAAATACGGGGTTTACATACCATTTCTTGCGCATTACGGTTCGAACACTCGAACACCTATACGGATTCTCCTGCACAGTGGCAGATATGTAAATACGGGGTTTACATACCTTTTCTTGCGCATTACGGTTCGAACACCCGAACACCTATACGGATTCTCCTGCACAGTGGCAGATATGTAAATACGGGGTTTACATACCATTTCTTGCGCATTACGGTTCGAACACTCGAACACCTATACGGATTATCCTGCACAGTGGCAGATATGTAAATACGGGGTTTCCATACCAATTCTTGCGCATTACAGTTCGAACACCCGAACACCTATACGGATTCTCCTGCACAGTGGCAGATATGTAAATACGGGGTTTACATACCTTTTCTTGCGCATTACGGTTCGAACACCCGAACACCTATACGGATTCTCCTGCACAGTGGCAGATATGTAAATACGGGGTTTACATACCATTTCTTGCGCATTACGGTTCGAACACTCGAACACCTATACGGATTATCCTGCACAGTGGCGGATATGTAAATACGGGGTTTCCATACCAATTCTTGCGCATTACGGTTCGAACCACAGAACACCTATACGGATTCTCCTGCACAGTGGCAGATATGTAAATACGAGGTTTGCATACCAATTCTTGCGCATTACGGTTCGAACACCCAAACACATATACGGATTCTCCTGCACAGTGGCAGATATGTTAATACGGGGTTTACATACCATTTCTTGCGCATTACGGTTCGAACACTCGAACACCTATACGGATTCTCCTGCACAGTGGCAGATATGTAAATACGGGATTTCGATACCAATTCTTGCGCATTACGGTTCGAACACTCGAACACCTATACGGATTCTCCTGCACAGTGGCAGATATGTAAATACGGGGTTTACGTACCATTTCTTGCGCATTACGGTTCGAACACTCGAACACCTATACGGATTCTCCTGCACAGTGGCAGATATGTAAATACGGGGTTTCCACGCCAATTATTGCGCATTACGGTTCGAACACCCGAACACCTATACGGATTCTCCTGCACAGTGGCAGATATGTAAATACGGAGTTTACATACCATTTCTTGCGCATTACGGTTCGAACACCCGAACACCTATACGGATTCTCCTGCACAGTGGCAGATATGTAAATACGGGGTTTACATACCATTTCTTGCGCATTACGGTTCGAACACTCGAACACCTATACGGATTGTCCTGCACAGTGGCAGATATGTAAATACGGGGTTTACATACCATTTCTTGCGCATTACGGTTCGAACACTCGAACACCTATACGGATTCTCCTGCACAGTGGCAGATATGTAAATATGGGGTTTACATACCATTTCTTGCGCATTACGGTTCGAACACTCGAACACCTATACGGATTCTCCTGCACAGTGGCAGATATGTAAATACGGGGTTTCCATACCAATTCTTGCGCATTACGGTTCGAACACCCGAATACCTATACGGATTCTCCTGCACAGTGGCAGATATGTAAATACAGGGTTTCCATACCAATTCTTGCGCATTACGGTTCGAACACCCGAACACCTATACGGATTCTCCTGCACAGTGGCAGATATGTAAATACGGGGTTTACATACCATTTCTTGCGCATTACGGTTCGAACACTCGAACACCTATACGGATTCTCCTGCACAGTGGCAGATATGTAAATACGGGATTTCCATACCAATTCTTGCGCATTACGGTTCGAACACCCCAATACCTATACGGATTCTCCTGCACAGTGGCAGATATGTAAATACGGGGTTTACATACCATTTCTTGCGGATTACGGTTCGAACACTCAAACACCTATACGGATTCTCCAGCACAGTGGCAGATATGTAAATACGGGGTTTCCATACCAATTCTTGCGCATTACGGTTCGAACACTCGAACACCTATACGGATTATTCTGCACAGTGGCAGATATGTAAATACGGGGTTTACATACCATTTCTTGCGCATTACGGTTCGAACACCCGAACACCTATACGGATTCTCTTGCACAGTGGCAGATATGTAAATACGGGGTTTCCATACCAATTCTTGCGCATTACGGTTCGAACACTCGAACACCTATACGGATTCTCCTGCACAGTGGCAGATATGTAAATACGGGGTTTCCATACCAATTCTTGCGCATTACGGTTCGAACACCCGAACACCTATACGGATTCTCCTGCACGGTGGCAGATATGTAAATACGAGGTTTCCATACCAATTCTTGCGCATTACGGTTCGAACACCCAAACACATATACGGATTCTCCTGCACAGTGGCAGATATGTAAATACGAGGTTTACATACCATTTCTTGCGCATTACGGTTCGAACACTCGAACACCTATACGGATTCTCCTGCACAGTGGCAGATATGTAAATACGGGGTTTCGATACCAATTCTTGCGCATTACGGTTCGAACACTCGAACACCTATACGGATTCTCCTGCACAGTGGCAGATATGTAAATACGGGGTTTACATACCATTTCTTGCGCATTACGGTTCGAACACTCGAACACCTATACGGATTCTCCTGCACAGCGGCAGATATGTAAATACGGGGTTTCCACGCCAATTATTGCGCATTACGGTTCGAACACCAGAACACCTATACGGATTCTCCTGCACAGTGGCAGATATGTAAATACGGAGTTTACATACCATTTCTTGCGCATTACGGTTCGAACACCCGAACACCTATACGGATTCTCCTGCACAGTGGCAGATATGTAAATACGGGGTTTACATACCATTTCTTGCGCATTACGGTTCGAACAGTCGAACACCTATACGGATTGTCCTGCACAGTGGCAGATATGTAAATACGGGGTTTACATACCATTTCTTGCGCATTACGGTTCGAACACCCGAACACCTATACGGATTCTCTTGCACAGTGGCAGATATGTAAATACGGGGTTTCCATACCAATTCTTGCGCATTACGGTTCGAACACTCGAACACCTATACGGATTCTCCTGCACAGTGGCAGATATGTAAATACGGGGTTTCCATACCAATTCTTGCGCATTACGGTTCGAACACCCGAACACCTATACGGATTCTCCTGCACAGTGGCAGATATGTAAATACGAGGTTTCCATACCAATTCTTGCGCATTACGGTTCGAACACCCAAACACATATACGGATTCTCCTGCACAGTGGCAGATATGTAAATACGAGGTTTCCATACCAATTCTTGCGCATTACGGTTCGAACACCCGAACACCTATACGGATTCTCCTGCACAGTGGCAGATATGTAAATACGAGGTTTCCATACCAATTCTTGCGCATTACGGTTCGAACACCCAAACACATATACGGATTCTCCTGCACAGTGGCAGATATGTAAATACGAGGTTTACATACCATTTCTTGCGCATTACGGTTCGAACACTCGAACACCTATACGGATTCTCCTGCACAGTGGCAGATATGTAAATACGGGGTTTACATACCATTTCTTGCGCATTACGGTTCGAACACTCGAACACCTATACGGATTCTCCTGCACAGTGGCAGATATGTAAATACGGGGTTTCCACGCCAATTATTGCGCATTACGGTTCGAACACCAGAACACCTATACGGATTCTCCTGCACAGTGGCAGATATGTAAATACGGAGTTTACATACCATTTCTTGCGCATTACGGTTCGAACACCCGAACACCTATACGGATTCTCCTGCACAGTGGCAGATATGTAAATACGGGGTTTACATACCATTTCTTGCGCATTACGGTTCGAACAGTCGAACACCTATACGGATTGTCCTGCACAGTGGCAGATATGTAAATACGGGGTTTACATACCATTTCTTGCGCATTACGGTTCGAACACTCGAACACCTATACGGATTCTCCTGCACAGTGGCAGATATGTAAATACGGGGTTTACATACCATTTCTTGCGCATTACGGTTCGAACAATTGAACACTTATACGGATTCTCCTGCACAGTGGCAGATATGTAAATACGGGGTTTCCATACCAATTCTTGCGCATTACGGTTCGAACACCCGAATACCTATACGGATTCTCCTGCACAGTGGCAGATATGTAAATACAGGGTTTCCATACCAATTCTTGCGCATTACGGTTCGAACACCCGAACACCTATACGGATTCTCCTGCACAGTGGCAGATATGTAAATACGGGGTTTACATACCATTTCTTGCGCATTACGGTTCGAACACTCGAACACCTATACGGATTCTCCTGCACAGTGGCAGATATGTAAATACGGGATTTCCATACCAATTCTTGCGCATTACGGTTCGAACACCCCAATACCTATACGGATTCTCCTGCACAGTGGCAGATATGTAAATACGGGGTTTACATACCATTTCTTGCGGATTACGGTTCGAACACTCAAACACCTATACGGATTCTCCAGCACAGTGGCAGATATGTAAATACGGGGTTTCCATACCAATTCTTGCGCATTACGGTTCGAACACTCGAACACCTATACGGATTATTCTGCACAGTGCAGATATGTAAATACGGGGTTTACATACCATTTCTTGCGCATTACGGTTCGAACAACCGAACACCTATACGGATTCTCTTGCACAGTGGCAGATATGTAAATACGGGGTTTCCATACCAATTCTTGCGCATTACGGTTCGAACACTCGAACACCTATACGGATTCTCCTGCACAGTGGCAGATATGTAAATACGGGGTTTCCATACCAATTCTTGCGCATTACGGTTCGAACACCCGAACACCTATACGGATTCTCCTGCACAGTGGCAGATATGTAAATACGAGGTTTCCATACCAATTCTTGCGCATTACGGTTCGAACACCCAAACACATATACGGATTCTCCTGCACAGTGGCAGATATGTAAATACGAGGTTTCCATACCAATTCTTGCGCATTACGGTTCGAACACCCGAACACCTATACGGATTCTCCTGCACAGTGGCAGATATGTAAATACGAGGTTTCCATACCAATTCTTGCGCATTACGGTTCGAACACCCAAACACATATACGGATTCTCCTGCACAGTGGCAGATATGTAAATACGAGGTTTACATACCATTTCTTGCGCATTACGGTTCGAACACTCGAACACCTATACGGATTCTCCTGCACAGTGGCAGATATGTAAATACGGGGTTTCGATACCAATTCTTGCGCATTACGGTTCGAACACTCGAACACCTATACGGATTCTCCTGCACAGTGGCAGATATGTAAATACGGGGTTTACATACCATTTCTTGCGCATTACGGTTCGAACACTCGAACACCTATACGGATTCTCCTGCACAGTGGCAGATATGTAAATACGGGGTTTCCACGCCAATTATTGCGCATTACGGTTCGAACACCAGAACACCTATACGGATTCTCCTGCACAGTGGCAGATATGTAAATACGGAGTTTACATACCATTTCTTGCGCATTACGGTTCGAACACCCGAACACCTATACGGATTCTCCTGCACAGTGGCAGATATGTAAATACGGGGTTTACATACCATTTCTTGCGCATTACGGTTCGAACAGTCGAACACCTATACGGATTGTCCTGCACAGTGGCAGATATGTAAATACGGGGTTTACATACCATTTCTTGCGCATTACGGTTCGAACACTCGAACACCTATACGGATTCTCCTGCACAGTGGCAGATATGTAAATACGGGGTTTACATACCATTTCTTGCGCATTACGGTTCGAACAATTGAACACTTATACGGATTCTCCTGCACAGTGGCAGATATGTAAATACGGGGTTTCCATACCAATTCTTGCGCATTACGGTTCGAACACCCGAATACCTATACGGATTCTCCTGCACAGTGGCAGATATGTAAATACAGGGTTTCCATACCAATTCTTGCGCATTACGGTTCGAACACCCGAACACCTATACGGATTCTCCTGCACAGTGGCAGATATGTAAATACGGGGTTTACATACCATTTCTTGCGCATTACGGTTCGAACACTCGAACACCTATACGGATTCTCCTGCACAGTGGCAGATATGTAAATACGGGATTTCCATACCAATTCTTGCGCATTACGGTTCGAACACCCCAATACCTATACGGATTCTCCTGCACAGTGGCAGATATGTAAATACGGGGTTTACATACCATTTCTTGCGGATTACGGTTCGAACACTCAAACACCTATACGGATTCTCCAGCACAGTGGCAGATATGTAAATACGGGGTTTCCATACCAATTCTTGCGCATTACGGTTCGAACACTCGAACACCTATACGGATTATTCTGCACAGTGCAGATATGTAAATACGGGGTTTACATACCATTTCTTGCGCATTACGGTTCGAACACCCGAACACCTATACGGATTCTCTTGCACAGTGGCAGATATGTAAATACGGGGTTTCCATACCAATTCTTGCGCATTACGGTTCGAACACTCGAACACCTATACGGATTCTCCTGCACAGTGGCAGATATGTAAATACGGGGTTTCCATACCAATTCTTGCGCATTACGGTTCGAACACCCGAACACCTATACGGATTCTCCTGCACAGTGGCCGATATGTAAATACGGAGTTTACATACCATTTCTTGCGCATTACGGTTCGAACACCCGAACACCTATACGGTTTCTCCTGCACAGTGGCAGATATGTAAATACGGGGTTTACATACCATTTCTTGCGCATTACGGTTCGAACACTCGAACACCTATACGGATTATCCAGCACAGTGGCAGATATGTAAATACGGGGTTTCCATACCAATTCTTGCTCATTACAGTTCGAACACTCGAACACCTATACGGATTCTCCTGCACAGTGGCAGATATGTAAATACGGGGTTTCCACGCCAATTATTGCGCATTACGGTTCGAACACCCGAACACCTATACGGATTCTCCTGCACAGTGGCAGATATGTAAATACGGAGTTTACATACCATTTCTTGCGCATTACGGTTCGAACACCCGAACACCTATACGGATTCTCCTGCACAGTGGCAGATATGTAAATACGGGGTTTACATACCATTTCTTGCGCATTACGGTTCGAACACTCGAACACCTATACGGATTGTCCTGCACAGTGGCAGATATGTAAATACGGGGTTTACATACCATTTCTTGCGCATTACGGTTCGAACACTCGAACACCTATACGGATTCTCCTGCACAGTGGCAGATATGTAAATATGGGGTTTACATACCATTTCTTGCGCATTACGGTTCGAACACTCGAACACCTATACGGATTCTCCTGCACAGTGGCAGATATGTAAATACGGGGTTTCTATACCAATTCTTGCGCATTACGGTTCGAACACCCGAATACCTATACGGATTCTCCTGCACAGTGGCAGATATGTAAATACAGGGTTTCCATACCAATTCTTGCGCATTACGGTTCGAACACCCGAACACCTATACGGATTCTCCTGCACAGTGGCAGATATGTAAATACGGGGTTTACATACCATTTCTTGCGCATTACGGTTCGAACACTCGAACACCTATACGGATTCTCCTGCACAGTGGCAGATATGTAAATACGGGATTTCCATACCAATTCTTGCGCATTACGGTTCGAACACCCCAATACCTATACGGATTCTCCTGCACAGTGGCAGATATGTAAATACGGGGTTTACATACCATTTCTTGCGGATTACGGTTCGAACACTCAAACACCTATACGGATTCTCCAGCACAGTGGCAGATATGTAAATACGGGGTTTCCATACCAATTCTTGCGCATTACGGTTCGAACACTCGAACACCTATACGGATTATTCTGCACAGTGGCAGATATGTAAATACGGGGTTTACATACCATTTCTTGCGCATTACGGTTCGAACACTCGAACACCTATACGGATTCTCCTGCACAGTGGCAGATATGTAAATACGGGGTTTACATACCTTTTCTTGCGCATTACGGTTCGAACACCCGAACACCTATACGGATTCTCCTGCACAGTGGCAGATATGTAAATACGGGGTTTACATACCATTTCTTGCGCATTACGGTTCGAACACTCGAACACCTATACGGATTATCCTGCACAGTGGCAGATATGTAAATACGGGGTTTCCATACCAATTCTTGCGCATTACAGTTCGAACACCCGAACACCTATACGGATTCTCCTGCACAGTGGCAGATATGTAAATACGGGGTTTACATACCTTTTCTTGCGCATTACGGTTCGAACACCCGAACACCTATACGGATTCTCCTGCACAGTGGCAGATATGTAAATACGGGGTTTACATACCATTTCTTGCGCATTACGGTTCGAACACTCGAACACCTATACGGATTATCCTGCACAGTGGCGGATATGTAAATACGGGGTTTCCATACCAATTCTTGCGCATTACGGTTCGAACCACAGAACACCTATACGGATTCTCCTGCACAGTGGCAGATATGTAAATACGAGGTTTGCATACCAATTCTTGCGCATTACGGTTCGAACACCCAAACACATATACGGATTCTCCTGCACAGTGGCAGATATGTAAATACGGGGTTTACATACCATTTCTTGCGCATTACGGTTCGAACACTCGAACACCTATACGGATTCTCCTGCACAGTGGCAGATATGTAAATACGGGGTTTCGATACCAATTCTTGCGCATTACGGTTCGAACACTCGAACACCTATACGGATTCTCCTGCACAGTGGCAGATATGTAAATACGGGGTTTACGTACCATTTCTTGCGCATTACGGTTCGAACACTCGAACACCTATACGGATTCTCCTGCACAGTGGCAGATATGTAAATACGGGGTTTCCACGCCAATTATTGCGCATTACGGTTCGAACACCCGAACACCTATACGGATTCTCCTGCACAGTGGCAGATATGTAAATACGGAGTTTACATACCATTTCTTGCGCATTACGGTTCGAACACCCGAACACCTATACGGATTCTCCTGCACAGTGGCAGATATGTAAATACGGGGTTTACATACCATTTCTTGCGCATTACGGTTCGAACACTCGAACACCTATACGGATTGTCCTGCACAGTGGCAGATATGTAAATACGGGGTTTACATACCATTTCTTGCGCATTACGGTTCGAACACTCGAACACCTATACGGATTCTCCTGCACAGTGGCAGATATGTAAATATGGGGTTTACATACCATTTCTTGCGCATTACGGTTCGAACACTCGAACACCTATACGGATTCTCCTGCACAGTGGCAGATATGTAAATACGGGGTTTCCATACCAATTCTTGCGCATTACGGTTCGAACACCCGAATACCTATACGGATTCTCCTGCACAGTGGCAGATATGTAAATACAGGGTTTCCATACCAATTCTTGCGCATTACGGTTCGAACACCCGAACACCTATACGGATTCTCCTGCACAGTGGCAGATATGTAAATACGGGGTTTACATACCATTTCTTGCGCATTACGGTTCGAACACTCGAACACCTATACGGATTCTCCTGCACAGTGGCAGATATGTAAATACGGGATTTCCATACCAATTCTTGCGCATTACGGTTCGAACACCCCAATACCTATACGGATTCTCCTGCACAGTGGCAGATATGTAAATACGGGGTTTACATACCATTTCTTGCGGATTACGGTTCGAACACTCAAACACCTATACGGATTCTCCAGCACAGTGGCAGATATGTAAATACGGGGTTTCCATACCAATTCTTGCGCATTACGGTTCGAACACTCGAACACCTATACGGATTATTCTGCACAGTGGCAGATATGTAAATACGGGGTTTACATACCATTTCTTGCGCATTACGGTTCGAACACCCGAACACCTATACGGATTCTCTTGCACAGTGGCAGATATGTAAATACGGGGTTTCCATACCAATTCTTGCGCATTACGGTTCGAACACTCGAACACCTATACGGATTCTCCTGCACAGTGGCAGATATGTAAATACGGGGTTTCCATACCAATTCTTGCGCATTACGGTTCGAACACCCGAACACCTATACGGATTCTCCTGCACGGTGGCAGATATGTAAATACGAGGTTTCCATACCAATTCTTGCGCATTACGGTTCGAACACCCAAACACATATACGGATTCTCCTGCACAGTGGCAGATATGTAAATACGAGGTTTACATACCATTTCTTGCGCATTACGGTTCGAACACTCGAACACCTATACGGATTCTCCTGCACAGTGGCAGATATGTAAATACGGGGTTTCGATACCAATTCTTGCGCATTACGGTTCGAACACTCGAACACCTATACGGATTCTCCTGCATAGTGGCAGATATGTAAATACGGGGTTTACATACCATTTCTTGCGCATTACGGTTCGAACACTCGAACACCTATACGGATTCTCCTGCACAGCGGCAGATATGTAAATACGGGGTTTCCACGCCAATTATTGCGCATTACGGTTCGAACACCAGAACACCTATACGGATTCTCCTGCACAGTGGCAGATATGTAAATACGGAGTTTACATACCATTTCTTGCGCATTACGGTTCGAACACCCGAACACCTATACGGATTCTCCTGCACAGTGGCAGATATGTAAATACGGGGTTTACATACCATTTCTTGCGCATTACGGTTCGAACAGTCGAACACCTATACGGATTGTCCTGCACAGTGGCAGATATGTAAATACGGGGTTTACATACCATTTCTTGCGCATTACGGTTCGAACACCCGAACACCTATACGGATTCTCTTGCACAGTGGCAGATATGTAAATACGGGGTTTCCATACCAATTCTTGCGCATTACGGTTCGAACACTCGAACACCTATACGGATTCTCCTGCACAGTGGCAGATATGTAAATACGGGGTTTCCATACCAATTCTTGCGCATTACGGTTCGAACACCCGAACACCTATACGGATTCTCCTGCACAGTGGCAGATATGTAAATACGAGGTTTCCATACCAATTCTTGCGCATTACGGTTCGAACACCCAAACACATATACGGATTCTCCTGCACAGTGGCAGATATGTAAATACGAGGTTTCCATACCAATTCTTGCGCATTACGGTTCGAACACCCGAACACCTATACGGATTCTCCTGCACAGTGGCAGATATGTAAATACGAGGTTTCCATACCAATTCTTGCGCATTACGGTTCGAACACCCAAACACATATACGGATTCTCCTGCACAGTGGCAGATATGTAAATACGAGGTTTACATACCATTTCTTGCGCATTACGGTTCGAACACTCGAACACCTATACGGATTCTCCTGCACAGTGGCAGATATGTAAATACGGGGTTTCGATACCAATTCTTGCGCATTACGGTTCGAACACTCGAACACCTATACGGATTCTCCTGCACAGTGGCAGATATGTAAATACGGGGTTTACATACCATTTCTTGCGCATTACGGTTCGAACACTCGAACACCTATACGGATTCTCCTGCACAGTGGCAGATATGTAAATACGGGGTTTCCACGCCAATTATTGCGCATTACGGTTCGAACACCAGAACACCTATACGGATTCTCCTGCACAGTGGCAGATATGTAAATACGGAGTTTACATACCATTTCTTGCGCATTACGGTTCGAACACCCGAACACCTATACGGATTCTCCTGCACAGTGGCAGATATGTAAATACGGGGTTTACATACCATTTCTTGCGCATTACGGTTCGAACAGTCGAACACCTATACGGATTGTCCTGCACAGTGGCAGATATGTAAATACGGGGTTTACATACCATTTCTTGCGCATTACGGTTCGAACACTCGAACACCTATACGGATTCTCCTGCACAGTGGCAGATATGTAAATACGGGGTTTACATACCATTTCTTGCGCATTACGGTTCGAACAATTGAACACTTATACGGATTCTCCTGCACAGTGGCAGATATGTAAATATGGGGTTTCCATACCAATTCTTGCGCATTACGGTTCGAACACCCGAATACCTATACGGATTCTCCTGCACAGTGGCAGATATGTAAATACAGGGTTTCCATACCAATTCTTGCGCATTACGGTTCGAACACCCGAACACCTATACGGATTCTCCTGCACAGTGGCAGATATGTAAATACGGGGTTTACATACCATTTCTTGCGCATTACGGTTCGAACACTCGAACACCTATACGGATTCTCCTGCACAGTGGCAGATATGTAAATACGGGATTTCCATACCAATTCTTGCGCATTACGGTTCGAACACCCCAATACCTATACGGATTCTCCTGCACAGTGGCAGATATGTAAATACGGGGTTTACATACCATTTCTTGCGGATTACGGTTCGAACACTCAAACACCTATACGGATTCTCCAGCACAGTGGCAGATATGTAAATACGGGGTTTCCATACCAATTCTTGCGCATTACGGTTCGAACACTCGAACACCTATACGGATTATTCTGCACAGTGCAGATATGTAAATACGGGGTTTACATACCATTTCTTGCGCATTACGGTTCGAACAACCGAACACCTATACGGATTCTCTTGCACAGTGGCAGATATGTAAATACGGGGTTTCCATACCAATTCTTGCGCATTACGGTTCGAACACTCGAACACCTATACGGATTCTCCTGCACAGTGGCAGATATGTAAATACGGGGTTTCCATACCAATTCTTGCGCATTACGGTTCGAACACCCGAACACCTATACGGATTCTCTTGCACAGTGGCAGATATGTAAATACGGGGTTTCCATACCAATTCTTGCGCATTACGGTTCGAACACTCGAACACCTATACGGATTCTCCTGCACAGTGGCAGATATGTAAATACGGGGTTTCCATACCAATTCTTGCGCATTACGGTTCGAACACCCGAACACCTATACGGATTCTCCTGCACAGTGGCAGATATGTAAATACGAGGTTTCCATACCAATTCTTGCGCATTACGGTTCGAACACCCAAACACATATACGGATTCTCCTGCACAGTGGCAGATATGTAAATACGAGGTTTCCATACCAATTCTTGCGCATTACGGTTCGAACACCCGAACACCTATACGGATTCTCTTGCACAGTGGCAGATATGTAAATACGGGGTTTCCATACCAATTCTTGCGCATTACGGTTCGAACACTCGAACACCTATACGGATTCTCCTGCACAGTGGCAGATATGTAAATACGGGGTTTCCATACCAATTCTTGCGCATTACGGTTCGAACACCCGAACACCTATACGGATTCTCCTGCACAGTGGCAGATATGTAAATACGAGGTTTCCATACCAATTCTTGCGCATTACGGTTCGAACACCCAAACACATATACGGATTCTCCTGCACAGTGGCAGATATGTAAATACGAGGTTTCCATACCAATTCTTGCGCATTACGGTTCGAACACCCGAACACCTATACGGATTCTCCTGCACAGTGGCAGATATGTAAATACGAGGTTTCCATACCAATTCTTGCGCATTACGGTTCGAACACCCAAACACATATACGGATTCTCCTGCACAGTGGCAGATATGTAAATACGAGGTTTACATACCATTTCTTGCGCATTACGGTTCGAACACTCGAACACCTATACGGATTCTCCTGCACAGTGGCAGATATGTAAATACGGGGTTTCGATACCAATTCTTGCGCATTACGGTTCGAACACTCGAACACCTATACGGATTCTCCTGCACAGTGGCAGATATGTAAATACGGGGTTTACATACCATTTCTTGCGCATTACGGTTCGAACACTCGAACACCTATACGGATTCTCCTGCACAGTGGCAGATATGTAAATACGGGGTTTCCACGCCAATTATTGCGCATTACGGTTCGAACACCAGAACACCTATACGGATTCTCCTGCACAGTGGCAGATATGTAAATACGGAGTTTACATACCATTTCTTGCGCATTACGGTTCGAACACCCGAACACCTATACGGATTCTCCTGCACAGTGGCAGATATGTAAATACGGGGTTTACATACCATTTCTTGCGCATTACGGTTCGAACAGTCGAACACCTATACGGATTGTCCTGCACAGTGGCAGATATGTAAATACGGGGTTTACATACCATTTCTTGCGCATTACGGTTCGAACACTCGAACACCTATACGGATTCTCCTGCACAGTGGCAGATATGTAAATACGGGGTTTACATACCATTTCTTGCGCATTACGGTTCGAACAATTGAACACTTATACGGATTCTCCTGCACAGTGGCAGATATGTAAATACGGGGTTTCCATACCAATTCTTGCGCATTACGGTTCGAACACCCGAATACCTATACGGATTCTCCTGCACAGTGGCAGATATGTAAATACAGGGTTTCCATACCAATTCTTGCGCATTACGGTTCGAACACCCGAACACCTATACGGATTCTCCTGCACAGTGGCAGATATGTAAATACGGGGTTTACATACCATTTCTTGCGCATTACGGTTCGAACACTCGAACACCTATACGGATTCTCCTGCACAGTGGCAGATATGTAAATACGGGATTTCCATACCAATTCTTGCGCATTACGGTTCGAACACCCCAATACCTATACGGATTCTCCTGCACAGTGGCAGATATGTAAATACGGGGTTTACATACCATTTCTTGCGGATTACGGTTCGAACACTCAAACACCTATACGGATTCTCCAGCACAGTGGCAGATATGTAAATACGGGGTTTCCATACCAATTCTTGCGCATTACGGTTCGAACACTCGAACACCTATACGGATTATTCTGCACAGTGCAGATATGTAAATACGGGGTTTACATACCATTTCTTGCGCATTACGGTTCGAACAACCGAACACCTATACGGATTCTCTTGCACAGTGGCAGATATGTAAATACGGGGTTTCCATACCAATTCTTGCGCATTACGGTTCGAACACTCGAACACCTATACGGATTCTCCTGCACAGTGGCAGATATGTAAATACGGGGTTTCCATACCAATTCTTGCGCATTACGGTTCGAACACCCGAACACCTATACGGATTCTCCTGCACAGTGGCAGATATGTAAATACGAGGTTTCCATACCAATTCTTGCGCATTACGGTTCGAACACCCAAACACATATACGGATTCTCCTGCACAGTGGCAGATATGTAAATACGAGGTTTCCATACCAATTCTTGCGCATTACGGTTCGAACACCCGAACACCTATACGGATTCTCCTGCACAGTGGCAGATATGTAAATACGAGGTTTCCATACCAATTCTTGCGCATTACGGTTCGAACACCCAAACACATATACGGATTCTCCTGCACAGTGGCAGATATGTAAATACGAGGTTTACATACCATTTCTTGCGCATTACGGTTCGAACACTCGAACACCTATACGGATTCTCCTGCACAGTGGCAGATATGTAAATACGGGGTTTCGATACCAATTCTTGCGCATTACGGTTCGAACACTCGAACACCTATACGGATTCTCCTGCACAGTGGCAGATATGTAAATACGGGGTTTACATACCATTTCTTGCGCATTACGGTTCGAACACTCGAACACCTATACGGATTCTCCTGCACAGTGGCAGATATGTAAATACGGGGTTTCCACGCCAATTATTGCGCATTACGGTTCGAACACCAGAACACCTATACGGATTCTCCTGCACAGTGGCAGATATGTAAATACGGAGTTTACATACCATTTCTTGCGCATTACGGTTCGAACACCCGAACACCTATACGGATTCTCCTGCACAGTGGCAGATATGTAAATACGGGGTTTACATACCATTTCTTGCGCATTACGGTTCGAACAGTCGAACACCTATACGGATTGTCCTGCACAGTGGCAGATATGTAAATACGGGGTTTACATACCATTTCTTGCGCATTACGGTTCGAACACTCGAACACCTATACGGATTCTCCTGCACAGTGGCAGATATGTAAATACGGGGTTTACATACCATTTCTTGCGCATTACGGTTCGAACAATTGAACACTTATACGGATTCTCCTGCACAGTGGCAGATATGTAAATACGGGGTTTCCATACCAATTCTTGCGCATTACGGTTCGAACACCCGAATACCTATACGGATTCTCCTGCACAGTGGCAGATATGTAAATACAGGGTTTCCATACCAATTCTTGCGCATTACGGTTCGAACACCCGAACACCTATACGGATTCTCCTGCACAGTGGCAGATATGTAAATACGGGGTTTACATACCATTTCTTGCGCATTACGGTTCGAACACTCGAACACCTATACGGATTCTCCTGCACAGTGGCAGATATGTAAATACGGGATTTCCATACCAATTCTTGCGCATTACGGTTCGAACACCCCAATACCTATACGGATTCTCCTGCACAGTGGCAGATATGTAAATACGGGGTTTACATACCATTTCTTGCGGATTACGGTTCGAACACTCAAACACCTATACGGATTCTCCAGCACAGTGGCAGATATGTAAATACGGGGTTTCCATACCAATTCTTGCGCATTACGGTTCGAACACTCGAACACCTATACGGATTATTCTGCACAGTGCAGATATGTAAATACGGGGTTTACATACCATTTCTTGCGCATTACGGTTCGAACACCCGAACACCTATACGGATTCTCTTGCACAGTGGCAGATATGTAAATACGGGGTTTCCATACCAATTCTTGCGCATTACGGTTCGAACACTCGAACACCTATACGGATTCTCCTGCACAGTGGCAGATATGTAAATACGGGGTTTCCATACCAATTCTTGCGCATTACGGTTCGAACACCCGAACACCTATACGGATTCTCCTGCACAGTGGCCGATATGTAAATACGGAGTTTACATACCATTTCTTGCGCATTACGGTTCGAACACCCGAACACCTATACGGTTTCTCCTGCACAGTGGCAGATATGTAAATACGGGGTTTACATACCATTTCTTGCGCATTACGGTTCGAACACTCGAACACCTATACGGATTATCCAGCACAGTGGCAGATATGTAAATACGGGGTTTCCATACCAATTCTTGCTCATTACAGTTCGAACACTCGAACACCTATACGGATTCTCCTGCACAGTGGCAGATATGTAAATACGGGGTTTACATACCTTTTCTTGCGCATTACGGTTCGAACACCCGAACACCTATACGGATTCTCCTGCACAGTGGCAGATATGTAAATACGGGGTTTACATACCATTTCTTGCGCATTACGGTTCGAACACTCGAACACCTATACGGATTATCCTGCACAGTGGCAGATATGTAAATACGGGGTTTCCATACCAATTCTTGCGCATTACAGTTCGAACACCCGAACACCTATACGGATTCTCCTGCACAGTGGCAGATATGTAAATACGGGGTTTACATACCTTTTCTTGCGCATTACGGTTCGAACACCCGAACACCTATACGGATTCTCCTGCACAGTGGCAGATATGTAAATACGGGGTTTACATACCATTTCTTGCGCATTACGGTTCGAACACTCGAACACCTATACGGATTATCCTGCACAGTGGCGGATATGTAAATACGGGGTTTCCATACCAATTCTTGCGCATTACGGTTCGAACCCCAGAACACCTATACGGATTCTCCTGCACAGTGGCAGATATGTAAATACAGGGTTTGCATACCAATTCTTGCGCATTACGGTTCGAACACCCCAATACCTATACGGATTCTCCTGCACAGTGGCAGATATGTAAATACGGGGTTTACATACCATTTCTTGCGGATTACGGTTCGAACACTCAAACACCTATACGGATTCTCCTGCACAGTGGCAGATATGTAAATACGGGGATTACATACCATTTCTTGCGCATTACGGTTCGAACACTCGAACACCTATACGGATTCTCCTGCACAGTGGCAGATATGTAAATACGGGGTTTACATACCATTTCTTGCGCATTACGGTTCGAACACTCGAACACCTATACGGATTCTCCTGCACAGTGGCAGATATGTAAATACGGGGTTTACATACCATTTCTTGCGGATTACGGTTCGAACACTCAAACACCTATACGGATTCTCCAGCACAGTGGCAGATATGTAAATACGGGGTTTCCATACCAATTCTTGCGCATTACGGTTCGAACACTCGAACACCTATACGGATTATTCTGCACAGTGGCAGATATGTAAATACGGGGTTTACATACCATTTCTTGCGCATTACGGTTCGAACACCTGAACACCTATACGGATTCTCTTGCATAGTAGCAGATATGTAAATACGGGGTTTCCATACCAATTCTTGCGCATTACGGTTCGAACACTCGAACACCTATACGGATTCTCCTGCACAGTGGCAGATATGTAAATACGGGGTTTCCACGCCAATTATTGCGCATTACGGTTCGAACACCAGAACACCTATACGGATTCTCCTGCACAGTGGCAGATATGTAAATACGGAGTTTACATACCATTTCTTGCGCATTACGGTTCGAACACCCGAACACCTATACGGATTCTCCTGCACAGTGGCAGATATGTAAATACGGGGTTTACATACCATTTCTTGCGCATTACGGTTCGAACAGTCGAACACCTATACGGATTGTCCTGCACAGTGGCAGATATGTAAATACGGGGTTTACATACCATTTCTTGCGCATTACGGTTCGAACACCCGAACACCTATACGGATTCTCTTGCACAGTGGCAGATATGTAAATACGGGGTTTCCATACCAATTCTTGCGCATTACGGTTCGAACACTCGAACACCTATACGGATTCTCCTGCACAGTGGCAGATATGTCAATACGGGGTTTCCATACCAATTCTTGCGCATTACGGTTCGAACACCCGAACACCTATACGGATTCTCCTGCACAGTGGCAGATATGTAAATACGAGGTTTCCATACCAATTCTTGCGCATTACGGTTCGAACACCCAAACACATATACGGATTCTCCTGCACAGTGGCAGATATGTAAATACGAGGTTTCCATACCAATTCTTGCGCATTACGGTTCGAACACCCGAACACCTATACGGATTCTCCTGCACAGTGGCAGATATGTAAATACGAGGTTTCCATACCAATTCTTGCGCATTACGGTTCGAACACCCAAACACATATACGGATTCTCCTGCACAGTGGCAGATATGTAAATACGAGGTTTACATACCATTTCTTGCGCATTACGGTTCGAACACTCGAACACCTATACGGATTCTCCTGCACAGTGGCAGATATGTAAATACGGGGTTTCGATACCAATTCTTGCGCATTACGATTCGAACACTCGAACACCTATACGGATTCTCCTGCACAGTGGCAGATATGTAAATACGGGGTTTACATACCATTTCTTGCGCATTACGGTTCGAACACTCGAACACCTATACGGATTCTCCTGCACAGTGGCAGATATGTAAATACGGGGTTTCCACGCCAATTATTGCGCATTACGGTTCGAACACCAGAACACCTATACGGATTCTCCTGCACAGTGGCAGATATGTAAATACGGAGTTTACATACCATTTCTTGCGCATTACGGTTCGAACACCCGAACATCTATACGGATTCTCCTGCACAGTGGCAGATATGTAAATACGGGGTTTACATACCATTTCTTGCGCATTACGGTTCGAACAGTCGAACACCTATACGGATTGTCCTGCACAGTGGCAGATATGTAAATACGGGGTTTACATACCATTTCTTGCGCATTACGGTTCGAACACTCGAACACCTATACGGATTCTCCTGCACAGTGGCAGATATGTAAATACGGGGTTTACATACCATTTCTTGCGCATTACGGTTCGAACAATTGAACACTTATACGGATTCTCCTGCACAGTGGCAGATATGTAAATACGGGGTTTCCATACCAATTCTTGCGCATTACGGTTCGAACACCCGAATACCTATACGGATTCTCCTGCACAGTGGCAGATATGTAAATACAGGGTTTCCATACCAATTCTTGCGCATTACGGTTCGAACACCCGAACACCTATACGGATTCTCCTGCACAGTGGCAGATATGTAAATACGGGGTTTACATACCATTTCTTGCGCATTACGGTTCGAACACTCGAACACCTATACGGATTCTCCTGCACAGTGGCAGATATGTAAATACGGGATTTCCATACCAATTCTTGCGCATTACGGTTCGAACACCCCAATACCTATACGGATTCTCCTGCACAGTGGCAGATATGTAAATACGGGGTTTCCATACCAATTCTTGCGCATTACGGTTCGAACACTCGAACACCTATACGGATTATTCTGCACAGTGGCAGATATGTAAATACGGGGTTTACATACCATTTCTTGCGCATTACGGTTCGAACACCCGAACACCTATACGGATTCTCTTGCACAGTGGCAGATATGTAAATACGGGGTTTCCATACCAATTCTTGCGCATTACGGTTCGAACACTCGAACACCTATACGGATTCTCCTGCACAGTGGCAGATATGTAAATACGGGGTTTCCATACCAATTCTTGCGCATTACGGTTCGAACACCCGAAAAACTATACGGATTCTCCTGCACAGTGGCCGATATGTAAATACGGAGTTTACATACCATTTCTTGCGCATTACGGTTCGAACACCCGAACACCTATACGGATTCTCCTGCACAGTGGCAGATATGTAAATACGGGGTTTACATACCATTTCTTGCGCATTACGGTTCGAACACTCGAACACCTATACGGATTATCCAGCACAGTGGCAGATATGTAAATACGGAGTTTCCATACCAATTCTTGCGCATTACGGTTCGAACACTCGAACACCTATACGGATTCTCCGGCACAGTGGCAGATATGTAAATACGGGGTTTCCATACCAATTCTTGCGCATTACGGTTCGAACACCCGAACACCTATATGGATTCTCCTGCACAGTGGCAGATATGTAAATACGAGGTTTCCATACCAATTCTTGCGCATTACGGTTCGAACACCCAAACACATATACGGATTCTCCTGCACAGTGGCAGATATGTAAATACGGGGTTTACATACCATTTCTTGCGCAATACGGTTCGAACAATTGAACACCTATACGGATTCTCCTGCACAGTGGCAGATATGTAAATACGGGGTTTCCATACCAATTTTTGCGCATTACGGTTCGAACACCCGAATACCTATACGGATTATCCTGCACAGTGGCAGATATGTAAATACCGGGTTTCCATACCAATTCTTGCGCATTACGGTTCGAACACCCGAACACCTATACGGATTCTCCTGCACAGTGGCAGATATGTAAATACGGGGTTTACATACCATTTCTTGCGCATTACGGTTCGAACACTCAAACACCTAAACGGATTCTCCTGCACAGTGGCAGATATGTAAATACGGGGTTTCCATACCAATTCTTGCGCATTACGGTTCGAACACCCGAACACCTATACGGATTCTCCTGCACAGTGGCAGATATGTAAATACGGGGTTTACATACCATTTCTTGCGCATTACAGTTCGAACACTCGAACACCTATACGGATTCTCCTGCACAGTGGCAGATATGTAAATACGGGGTTTCGATACCAATTCTTGCGCATTGCGATTCGAACACTCGAACACCTATACGGATTCTCCTGCACAGTGGCAGATATGTAAATACGGGGTTTACATACCATTTCTTGCGCATTACGGTTCGAACACTCGAACACCTATACAGATTCTCCTGCACAGTGGCAGATATGTAAATACGGGGTTTCCATACCAATTATTGCGCATTACGGTTCGAACACCCTGAACACCTATACGGATTCTCCTGCACAGTGGCAGATATGTAAATACGGAGTTTACATACCATTTATTGCGCATTACGGTTCGAACACCCGAACACCTATACGGATTCTCCTGCACAGTGGCAGATATGTAAATACGGGGTTTACATACCATTTCTTGCGCATTACGGTTCGAACACTCGAACACCTATACGGATTGTCCTGCACAGTGGCAGATATGTAAATACGGGGTTTACATACCATTTCTTGCGCATTACGGTTCGAACACTCGAACACCTATACGGATTCTCCTGCACAGTGGCAGATATGTAAATACGGGGCTTACATACCTTTTCTTGCGCATTACGGTTCGAACAATTGAACACCTATACGGATTCTCCTGCACAGTGGCAGATATGTAAATACGGGGTTTCCATACCAATTCTTGCGCATTACGGTTCGAACACCCGAATACCTATACGGATTCTCCTGCACAGTGGCAGATATGTAAATACAGGGTTTCCATACCAATTCTTGCGCATTACGGTTCGAACACCCGAACACCTATACGGATTCTCCTGCACAGTGGCAGATATGTAAATACGGGGTTTACATACCATTTCTTGCGCATTACGGTTCGAACACTCGAACACCTATACGGATTCTCCTGCACAGTGGCAGATATGTAAATACGGGATTTCCATACCAATTCTTGCGCATTACGGTTCGAACACCCCAATACCTATACGGATTCTCCTGCACAGTGGCAGATATGTAAATACGGGGTTTACATACCATTTCTTGCGGATTACGGTTCGAACACTCAAACACCTATACGGATTCTCCAGCACAGTGGCAGATATGTAAATACGGGGTTTCCATACCAATTCTTGCGCATTACGGTTCGAACACTCGAACACCTATACGGATTATTCTGCACAGTGGCAGATATGTAAATACGGGGTTTACATACCATTTCTTGCGCATTACGGTTCGAACAACCGAACACCTATACGGATTCTCTTGCACAGTGGCAGATATGTAAATACGGGGTTTCCATACCAATTCTTGCGCATTACGGTTCGAACACTCGAACACCTATACGGATTCTCCTGCACAGTGGCAGATATGTAAATACGGGGTTTCCATACCAATTCTTGCGCATTACGGTTCGAACACCCGAACACCTATACGGATTCTCCTGCACAGTGGCCGATATGTAAATACGGAGTTTACATACCATTTCTTGCGCATTACGGTTCGAACACCCGAACACCTATACGGATTCTCCTGCACAGTGGCAGATATGTAAATACGGGGTTTACATACCATTTCTTGCGCATTACGGTTCGAACACTCGAACACCTATACGGATTATCCAGCACAGTGGCAGATATGTAAATACGGAGTTTCCATACCAATTCTTGCGCATTACGGTTCGAACACTCGAACACCTATACGGATTCTCCGGCACAGTGGCAGATATGTAAATACGGGGTTTCCATACCAATTCTTGCGCATTACGGTTCGAACACCCGAACACCTATACGGATTCTCCTGCACAGTGGCAGATATGTAAATACGAGGTTTCCATACCAATTCTTGCGCATTACGGTTCGAACACCCAAACACATATACGGATTCTCCTGCACAGTGGCAGATATGTAAATACGGGGTTTACATACCATTTCTTGCGCAATACGGTTCGAACAATTGAACACCTATACGGATTCTCCTGCACAGTGGCAGATATGTAAATACGGGGTTTCCATACCAATTCTTGCGCATTACGGTTCGAACACCCGAATACCTATACGGATTATCCTGCACAGTGGCAGATATGTAAATACCGGGTTTCCATACCAATTCTTGCGCATTACGGTTCGAACACCCGAACACCTATACGGATTCTCCTGCACAGTGGCAGATATGTAAATACGGGGTTTACATACCATTTCTTGCGCATTACGGTTCGAACACTCAAACACCTAAACGGATTCTCCTGCACAGTGGCAGATATGTAAATACGGGGTTTCCATACCAATTCTTGCGCATTACGGTTCGAACACCCGAACACCTATACGGATTCTCCTGCACAGTGGCAGATATGTAAATACGGGGTTTACATACCATTTCTTGCGCATTACAGTTCGAACACTCGAACACCTATACGGATTCTCCTGCACAGTGGCAGATATGTAAATACGGGGTTTCGATACCAATTCTTGCGCATTGCGATTCGAACACTCGAACACCTATACGGATTCTCCTGCACAGTGGCAGATATGTAAATACGGGGTTTACATACCATTTCTTGCGCATTACGGTTCGAACACTCGAACACCTATACAGATTCTCCTGCACAGTGGCAGATATGTAAATACGGGGTTTCCATACCAATTATTGCGCATTACGGTTCGAACACCCTGAACACCTATACGGATTCTCCTGCACAGTGGCAGATATGTAAATACGGAGTTTACATACCATTTATTGCGCATTACGGTTCGAACACCCGAACACCTATACGGATTCTCCTGCACAGTGGCAGATATGTAAATACGGGGTTTACATACCATTTCTTGCGCATTACGGTTCGAACACTCGAACACCTATACGGATTATCCTGCACAGTGGCAGATATGTAAATACGGGGTTTACATACCATTTCTTGCGCATTACGGTTCGAACACTCGAACACCTATACGGATTCTCCTGCACAGTGGCAGATATGTAAATACGGGGCTTACATACCTTTTCTTGCGCATTACGGTTCGAACAATTGAACACCTATACGGATTCTCCTGCACAGTGGCAGATATGTAAATACGGGGTTTCCATACCAATTCTTGCGCATTACGGTTCGAACACCCGAATACCTATACGGATTCTCCTGCACAGTGGCAGATATGTAAATACAGGGTTTCCATACCAATTCTTGCGCATTACGGTTCGAACACCCGAACACCTATACGGATTCTCCTGCACAGTGGCAGATATGTAAATACGGGGTTTACATACCATTTCTTGCGCATTACGGTTCGAACACTCGAACACCTATACGGATTCTCCTGCACAGTGGCAGATATGTAAATACGGGATTTCCATACCAATTCTTGCGCATTACGGTTCGAACACCCCAATACCTATACGGATTCTCCTGCACAGTGGCAGATATGTAAATACGGGGTTTACATACCATTTCTTGCGGATTACGGTTCGAACACTCAAACACCTATACGGATTCTCCAGCACAGTGGCAGATATGTAAATACGGGGTTTCCATACCAATTCTTGCGCATTACGGTTCGAACACTCGAACACCTATACGGATTATTCTGCACAGTGGCAGATATGTAAATACGGGGTTTACATACCATTTCTTGCGCATTACGGTTCGAACACCCGAACACCTATACGGATTCTCTTGCACAGTGGCAGATATGTAAATACGGGGTTTCCATACCAATTCTTGCGCATTACGGTTCGAACACTCGAACACCTATACGGATTCTCCTGCACAGTGGCAGATATGTAAATACGGGGTTTCCATACCAATTCTTGCGCATTACGGTTCGAACACCCGAACACCTATACGGATTCTCCTGCACAGTGGCCGATATGTAAATACGGAGTTTACATACCATTTCTTGCGCATTACGGTTCGAACACCCGAACACCTATACGGATTCTCCTGCACAGTGGCAGATATGTAAATACGGGGTTTACATACCATTTCTTGCGCATTACGGTTCGAACACTCGAACACCTATACGGATTATCCAGCACAGTGGCAGATATGTAAATACGGAGTTTCCATACCAATTCTTGCGCATTACGGTTCGAACACTCGAACACCTATACGGATTCTCCGGCACAGTGGCAGATATGTAAATACGGGGTTTCCATACCAATTCTTGCGCATTACGGTTCGAACACCCGAACACCTATACGGATTCTCCTGCACAGTGGCAGATATGTAAATACGAGGTTTCCATACCAATTCTTGCGCATTACGGTTCGAACACCCAAACACATATACGGATTCTCCTGCACAGTGGCAGATATGTAAATACGGGGTGTACATACCATTTCTTGCGCATTACAGTTCGAACACTCGAACACCTATACGGATTCTCCTGCACAGTGGCAGATATGTAAATACGGGGTTTCGATACCAATTCTTGCGCATTGCGATTCGAACACTCGAACACCTATACGGATTCTCCTGCACTGTGGCAGATATGTAAATACGGGGTTTACATACCATTTCTTGCGCATTACGGTTCGAACACTCGAACACCTATACAGATTCTCCTGCACAGTGGCAGATATGTAAATACGGGGTTTCCATACCAATTATTGCGCATTACGGTTCGAACACCCTGAACACCTATACGGATTCTCCTGCACAGTGGCAGATATGTAAATACGGAGTTTACATACCATTTCTTGCGCATTACGGTTCGAACACCCGAACACCTATACGGATTTTCCTGCACAGTGGCAGATATGTAAATACGGGGTTTACATACCATTTCTTGCGCATTACGGTTCGAACACTCGAACACCTATACGGATTGTCCTGCACAGTGGCAGATATGTAAATACGGGGTTTACATACCATTTCTTGCGCATTACGGTTCGAACACTCGAACACCTATACGGATTCTCCTGCACAGTGGCAGATATGTAAATACGGGGTTTACATACCATTTCTTGCGCATTACGGTTCGAACAATTGAACACCTATACGGATTCTCCTGCACAGTGGCAGATATGTAAATACGGGGTTTCCATACCAATTCTTGCGCATTACGGTTCGAACACCCGAATACCTATACGGATTCTCCTGCACAGTGGCAGATATGTAAATACAGGGTTTCCATACCAATTCTTGCGCATTACGGTTCGAACACCCGAACACCTATACGGATTCTCCTGCACAGTGGCAGATATGTAAATACGGGGTTTACATACCATTTCTTGCGCATTACGGTTCGAACACTCGAACACCTATACGGATTCTCCTGCACAGTGGCAGATATGTAAATACGGGGCTTACATACCTTTTCTTGCGCATTACGGTTCGAACAATTGAACACCTATACGGATTCTCCTGCACAGTGGCAGATATGTAAATACGGAGTTTACATACCATTTCTTGCGCATTACGGTTCGAACACCCGAACACCTATACGGATTTTCCTGCACAGTGGCAGATATGTAAATACGGGGTTTACATACCATTTCTTGCGCATTACGGTTCGAACACTCGAACACCTATACGGATTGTCCTGCACAGTGGCAGATATGTAAATACGGGGTTTACATACCATTTCTTGCGCATTACGGTTCGAACACTCGAACACCTATACGGATTGTCCTGCACAGTGGCAGATATGTAAATACGGGGTTTACATACCATTTCTTGCGCATTACGGTTCGAACACTCGAACACCTATACGGATTCTCCTGCACAGTGGCAGATATGTAAATACGGGGTTTACATACCATTTCTTGCGGATTACGGTTCGAACACTCAAACACCTATACGGATTCTCCAGCACAGTGGCAGATATGTAAATACGGGGTTTCCATACCAATTCTTGCGCATTACGGTTCGAACACTCGAACACCTATACGGATTATTCTGCACAGTGGCAGATATGTAAATACGGGGTTTACATACCATTTCTTGCGCATTACGGTTAGAACACCCGAACACCTATACGGATTCTCTTGCACAGTGGCAGATATGTAAATACGGGGTTTCCATACCAATTCTTGCGCATTACGGTTCGAACACTCGAACACCTATACGGATTCTCCTGCACAGTGGCAGATATGTAAATACGGGGTTTCCATACCAATTCTTGCGCATTACGGTTCGAACACCCGAACACCTATACGGATTCTCCTGCACAGTGGCCGATATGTAAATACGGAGTTTACATACCATTTCTTGCGCATTACGGTTCGAACACCCGAACACCTATACGGATTCTCCTGCACAGTGGCAGATATGTAAATACGGGGTTTACATACCATTTCTTGCGCGTTACGGTTCGAACCCTCGAACACCTATACGGATTATCCAGCACAGTGGCAGATATGTAAATACGGGGTTTCCATACCAATTCTTGCGCATTACAGTTCGAACACCCGAACACCTATACGGATTCTCCTGCACAGTGGCAGATATGTAAATACGGGGTTTCGATACCAATTCTTGCGCATTACGGTTCGAACAGTCGAACACCTATACGGATTCTCCTGCACAGTGGCAGATATGTAAATACGGGGTTTACATACCATTTCTTGCGCATTACGGTTCGAACACTCGAACACCTATACGGATTCTCCTGCACAGTGGCAGATATGTAAATACGGGGTTTCCATACCAATTATTGCGCATTACGGTTCGAACACCCGAACACCTATACGGATTCTCCTGCACAGTGGCAGATATGTAAATACGGAGTTTACATACCATTTATTGCGCATTACGGTTCGAACACCCGAACACCTATACGGATTCTCCTGCACAGTGGCAGATATGTAAATACGGGGTTTACATACCATTTCTTGCGCATTACGGTTCGAACACTCGAACACCTATACGGATTATCCTGCACAGTGGCAGATATGTAAATACGGGGTTTCCATACCAATTCTTGCGCATTACGGTTCGAACACCCGAATACCTATACGGATTATCCTGCACAGTGGCAGATATGTAAATACAGGGTTTCCATACCAATTCTTGCGCATTACGGTTCGAACACCCGAACACCTATACGGATTCTCCTGCACAGTGGCAGATATGTAAATACGGGGTTTACATACCATTTCTTGCGCATTACGGTTCGAACACTCAAACACCTATACGGATTCTCCTGCACAGTGGCAGATATGTAAATACGGGGATTACATACCATTTCTTGCGCATTACGGTTCGAACACCCGAACACATATACGGATTCTCTTGCACAGTGGCAGATATGTAAATACGGGGTTTCCATACCAATTCTTGCGCATTACGGTTCGAACACTCGAACACCTATACGGATTCTCCTGCACAGTGGCAGAAATGTAAATACAGGGTTTCCATACAAATTCTTGCGCATTACGGTTCGAACACCCGAACACCTATACGGATTCTCCTGCACAGTGGCAGATATGTAAATACGAGGTTTCCATACCAATTCTTGCGCATTACGGTTCGAACACCCCAATACCTATACGGATTCTCCTGCACAGTGGCAGATATGTAAATACGGGATTTCCATACCAATTCTTGCGCATTACGGTTCAAACACCCGAACACCTATACGGATTGTCCTGCACAGTGGCAGATATGTAAATACGGGGTTTAGATACCATTTCTTGCGCATTACGATTCGAACACTCGAACACCTATACGGATTCTCCTGCACAGTGGCAGATATGTAAATACGGGGTTTACATACCATTTCTTGCGCATTACGGTTCGAACAATTGAACACCTATACGGATTCTCCTGCACAGTGGCAGATATGTAAATACGGGGTTTCCATACCAATTCTTGCGCATTACGGTTCGAACACCCGAACACCTATACGGATTCTCCTACACAGTGGCAGATATGTAAATACGGAGTTTACATACCATTTCTTGCGCAATACGGTTCGAACACCCGAACACATATACGGATTCTCCTGCACAGTGGCAGATATGTAAATACGGGGTTTACATACCATTTCTTGCGCATTACGGTTCGAACACTCGAACACCTAAACGGATTCTCCTGCACAGTGGCAGATGTGTAAATACGGGATTTCCATACCAATTCTTGCGCATTACGGTTCGAACACCCGAACACCTATACGGATTGTCCAGCACAGTGGCAGATATGTAAATACGGGGTTTACGTACCATTTCTTGCGCATTACGGTTCGAACACCCGAACACCTATACGGATTCTCCTGCACAGTGGCAGATATGTAAATACGGGGTTTACATACCATTTCTTGCGCAATACGGTTCGAACAATTGAACACCTATACGGATTCTCCTGCACAGTGGCAGATATGTAAATACGGGGTTTCCATACCAATTCTTGCGCATTACGGTTCGAACACCCGAATACCTATACGGATTATCCTGCACAGTGGCAGATATGTAAATACAGGGTTTCCATACCAATTCTTGCGCATTACGGTTCGAACACCCGAACACCTATACGGATTCTCCTGCACAGTGGCAGATATGTAAATACGGGGTTTACATACCATTTCTTGCGCATTACGGTTCGAACACTCAAACACCTAAACGGATTCTCCTGCACAGTGGCAGATATGTAAATACGGGGTTTCCATACCAATTCTTGCGCATTACGGTTCGAACACCCGAACACCTATACGGATTCTCCTGCACAGTGGCAGATATGTAAATACGGGGTTTACATACCATTTCTTGCGCATTACGGTTCGAACACTCGAACACCTATACGGATTCTCCTGCACAGTGGCAGATATGTAAATACGGGGTTTCGATACCAATTCTTGAGCATTACGGTTCGAACACTCGAACACCTATACGGATTCTCCTGCACAGTGGCAGATATGTAAATACGGGGTTTACATACCATTTCTTGCGCATTACGGTTCGAACACTCGAACACCTATACGGATTCTCCTGCACAGTGGCAGATATGTAAATACGGGGTTTCCATACCAATTATTGCGCATTACGGTTCGAACACCCGAACACCTATACGGATTCTCCTGCACAGTGGCAGATATGTAAATACGGAGTTTACATACCATTTATTGCGCATTACGGTTCGAACACCCGAACACCTATACGGATTCTCCTGCACAGTGGCAGATATGTAAATACGGGGTTTACATACCATTTCTTGCGCATTACGGTTCGAACACTCGAACACCTATACGGATTGTCCTGCACAGTGGCAGATATGTAAATACGGGGTTTACATACCATTTCTTGCGCATTACGGTTCGAACACTCGAACACCTATACGGATTCTCCTGCACAGTGGCAGATATGTAAATACGGAGCTTACATACCATTTCTTGCGCATTACGGTTCGAACAATTGAACACCTATACGGATTCTCCTGCACAGTGGCAGATATGTAAATACGGGGTTTCCATACCAATTCTTGCGCATTACGGTTCGAACACCCGAATACCTATACGGATTCTCCTGCACAGTGGCAGATATGTAAATACAGGGTTTCCATACCAATTCTTGCGCATTACGGTTCGAACACCCGAACACCTATACGGATTCTCCTGCACAGTGGCAGATATGTAAATACGGGGTTTACATACCATTTCTTGCGCATTACGGTTCGAACACTCGAACACCTATACGGATTCTCCTGCACAGTGGCAGATATGTAAATACGGGATTTCCATACCAATTCTTGCGCATTACGGTTCGAACACCCCAATACCTATACGGATTCTCCTGCACAGTGGCAGATATGTAAATACGGGGTTTACATACCATTTCTTGCGCATTACGGTTCGAACACTCGAACACCTATACGGATTCTCCTGCACAGTGGCAGATATGTAAATACGGGATTTCCATACCAATTCTTGCGCATTACGGTTCGAACACCCCAATACCTATACGGATTCTCCTGCACAGTGGCAGATATGTAAATACGGGGTTTACATACCATTTCTTGCGGATTACGGTTCGAACACTCAAACACCTATACGGATTCTCCAGCACAGTGGCAGATATGTAAATACGGGGTTTCCATACCAATTCTTGCGCATTACGGTTCGAACACTCGAACACCTATACGGATTATTCTGCACAGTGGCAGATATGTAAATACGGGGTTTACATACCATTTCTTGCGCATTACGGTTCGAACACCCGAACACCTATACGGATTCTCTTGCACAGTGGCAGATATGTAAATACGGGGTTTCCATACCAATTCTTGCGCATTACGGTTCGAACACTCGAACACCTATACGGATTCTCCTGCACAGTGGCAGATATGTAAATACGGGGTTTCCATACCAATTCTTGCGCATTACGGTTCGAACACCCGAACACCTATACGGATTCTCCTACACAGTGGCCGATATGTAAATACGGAGTTTACATACCATTTCTTGCGCATTACGGTTCGAACACCCGAACACCTATACGGATTCTCCTGCACAGTGGCAGATATGTAAATACGGGGTTTACATACCATTTCTTGCGCATTACGGTTCGAACACTCGAACACCTATACGGATTATCCAGCACAGTGGCAGATATGTAAATACGGAGTTTCCATACCAATTCTTGCGCATTACGGTTCGAACACTCGAACACCTATACGGATTCTCCTGCACAGTGGCAGATATGTAAATACGGGGTTTCCATACCAATTCTTGCGCATTACGGTTCGAACACCCGAACACCTATACGGATTCTCCTGCACAGTGGCCGATATGTAAATACGGAGTTTACATACCATTTCTTGCGCATTACGGTTCGAACACCCGAACACCTATACGGATTCTCCTGCACAGTGGCAGATATGTAAATACGGGGTTTACATACCATTTCTTGCGCATTACGGTTCGAACACTCGAACACCTATACGGATTATCCAGCACTGTGGCAGATATGTAAATACGGAGTTTCCATACCAATTCTTGCGCATTACGGTTCGAACACTCGAACACCTATACGGATTCTCCTGCACAGTGGCAGATATGTAAATACGGGGTTTCCATACCAATTCTTGCGCATTACGGTTCGAACACCCGAACACCTATACGGATTCTCCTGCACAGTGGCAGATATGTAAATACGAGGTTTCCATACCAATTCTTGCGCATTACGGTTCGAACACCCAAACACATATACGGATTCTCCTGCACAGTGGCAGATATGTAAATACGGGGTTTACATACCATTTCTTGCGCATTACAGTTCGAACACTCGAACACCTATACGGATTCTCCTGCACAGTGCCAGATATTTAAATACGGGGTTTCGATACCAATTCTTGCGCATTACGATTCGAACACTCGAACACCTATACGGATTCTCCTGCACAGTGGCAGATATGTAAATACGGGGTTTACATACCATTTCTTGCGCACTACGGTTCGAACACTCGAACACCTATACGGATTCTCCTGCACAGTGGCAGATATGTAAATACGGGGTTTCCATACCAATTATTGCGCATTACGGTTCGAACACCCTGAACACCTATACGGATTCTCCTGCACAGTGGCAGATATGTAAATACGGAGTTTACATACCATTTCTTGCGCATTACGGTTCGAACACCCGAACACCTATACGGATTTTCCTGCACAGTGGCAGATATGTAAATACGGGGTTTACATACCATTTCTTGCGCATTACGGTTCGAACACTCGAACACCTATACGGATTGTCCTGCACAGTGGCAGATATGTAAATACGGGGTTTACATACCATTTCTTGCGCATTACGGTTCGAACACTCGAACACCTATACGGATTCTCCTGCACAGTGGCAGATATGTAAATACGGGGTATACATACCATTTCTTGCGCATTACGGTTCGAACAATTGAACACCTATACGGATTCTCCTGCACAGTGGCAGATATGTAAATACGGGGTTTCCATACCAATTCTTGCGCATTACGGTTCGAACACCCGAATACCTATACGGATTCTCCTGCACAGTGGCAGATATGTAAATACAGGGTTTCCATACCAATTCTTGCGCATTACGGTTCGAACACCCGAACACCTATACGGATTCTCCTGCACAGTGGCAGATATGTAAATACGGGGTTTACATACCATTTCTTGCGCATTACGGTTCGAACACTCGAACACCTATACGGATTCTCCTGCACAGTGGCAGATATGTAAATACGGGGTTTCCATACCAATTATTGCGCATTACGGTTCGAACACCCTGAACACCTATACGGATTCTCCTGCACAGTGGCAGATATGTAAATACGGAGTTTACATACCATTTCTTGCGCATTACGGTTCGAACACCCGAACACCTATACGGATTTTCCTGCACAGTGGCAGATATGTAAATACGGGGTTTACATACCATTTCTTGCGCATTACGGTTCGAACACTCGAACACCTATACGGATTGTCCTGCACAGTGGCAGATATGTAAATACGGGGTTTACATACCATTTCTTGCGCATTACGGTTCGAACACTCGAACACCTATACGGATTCTCCTGCACAGTGGCAGATATGTAAATACGGGGTTTACATACCATTTCTTGCGCATTACGGTTCGAACAATTGAACACCTATACGGATTCTCCTGCACAGTGGCAGATATGTAAATACGGGGTTTCCATACCAATTCTTGCGCATTACGGTTCGAACACCCGAATACCTATACGGATTCTCCTGCACAGTGGCAGATATGTAAATACAGGGTTTCCATACCAATTCTTGCGCATTACGGTTCGAACACCCGAACACCTATACGGATTCTCCTGCACAGTGGCAGATATGTAAATACGGGGTTTACATACCATTTCTTGCGCATTACGGTTCGAACACTCGAACACCTATACGGATTCTCCTGCACAGTGGCAGATATGTAAATACGGGATTTCCATACCAATTCTTGCGCATTACGGTTCGAACACCCCAATACCTATACGGATTCTCCTGCACAGTGGCAGATATGTAAATACGGGGTTTACATACCATTTCTTGCGGATTACGGTTCGAACACTCAAACACCTATACGGATTCTCCAGCACAGTGGCAGATATGTAAATACGGGGTTTCCATACCAATTCTTGCGCATTACGGTTCGAACACTCGAACACCTATACGGATTATTCTGCACAGTGGCAGATATGTAAATACGGGGTTTACATACCATTTCTTGCGCATTACGGTTCGAACACCCGAACACCTATACGGATTCTCTTGCACAGTGGCAGATATGTAAATACGGGGTTTCCATACCAATTCTTGCGCATTACGGTTCGAACACTCGAACACCTATACGGATTCTCCTGCACAGTGGCAGATATGTAAATACGGGGTTTCCATACCAATTCTTGCGCATTACGGTTCGAACACCCGAACACCTATACGGATTCTCCTGCACAGTGGCCGATATGTAAATACGGAGTTTACATACCATTTCTTGCGCATTACGGTTCGAACACCCGAACACCTATACGGATTCTCCTGCACAGTGGCAGATATGTAAATACGGGGTTTACATACCATTTCTTGCGCGTTACGGTTCGAACCCTCGAACACCTATACGGATTATCCAGCACAGTGGCAGATATGTAAATACGGGGTTTCCATACCAATTCTTGCGCATTACAGTTCGAACACCCGAACACCTATACGGATTCTCCTGCACAGTGGCAGATATGTAAATACGGGGTTTACATACCTTTTCTTGCGCATTACGGTTCGAACACCCGAACACCTATACGGATTCTCCTGCACAGTGGCAGATATGTAAATACGGGGTTTACATACCATTTCTTGCGCATTACGGTTCGAACACTCGAACACCTATACAGATTATCCTGCATAGTGGCAGATATGTAAATACGGGGTTTCTATACCAATTCTTGCGCATTACAGTTCGAACACCCGAACACCTATACGGATTCTCCTGCACAGTGGCAGATATGTAAATACGGGGTTTACATACCTTTTCTTGCGCATTACGGTTCGAACACCCGAACACCTATACGGATTCTCCTGCACAGTGGCAGATATGTAAATACGGGGTTTACATACCATTTCTTGCGCATTACGGTTCGAACACCCGAACACCTATACGGATTATCCTGCACAGTGGCAGATATGTAAATACGGGGTTTCCATACCAATTCTTGCGCATTACGGTTCGAACACCCGAATACCTATACGGATTATCCTGCACAGTGGCAGATATGTAAATACAGGGTTTCCATACCAATTCTTGCGCATTACGGTTCGAACACCCGAACACCTATACGGATTCTCCTGCACAGTGGCAGATATGTAAATACGGGGTTTACATACCATTTCTTGCGCATTACGGTTCGAACACTCAAACACCTATACGGATTCTCCTGCACAGTGGCAGATATGTAAATACGGGGATTACATACCATTTCTTGCGCATTACGGTTCGAACACCCGAACACCTATACGGATTCTCTTGCACAGTGGCAGATATGTAAATACGGGGTTTCCATACCAATTCTTGCGCATTACGGTTCGAACACTCGAACACCTATACGGATTCTCCTGCACAGTGGCAGAAATGTAAATACGGGGTTTCCATACAAATTCTTGCGCATTACGGTTCGAACACCCGAACACCTATACGGATTCTCCTGCACAGTGGCAGATATGTAAATACGAGGTTTCCATACCAATTCTTGCGCATTACGGTTCGAACACCCCAATACCTATACGGATTCTCCTGCACAGTGGCAGATATGTAAATACGGGATTTCCATACCAATTCTTGCGCATTACGGTTCAAACACCCGAACACCTATACGGATTGTCCTGCACAGTGGCAGATATGTAAATACGGGGTTTAGATACCATTTCTTGCGCATTACGATTCGAACACTCGAACACCTATACGGATTCTCCTGCACAGTGGCAGATATGTAAATACGGGGTTTACATACCATTTCTTGCGCATTACGGTTCGAACAATTGAACACCTATACGGATTCTCCTGCACAGTGGCAGATATGTAAATACGGGGTTTCCATACCAATTCTTGCGCATTACGGTTCGAACACCCGAACACCTATACGGATTCTCCTACACAGTGGCAGATATGTAAATACGGAGTTTACATACCATTTCTTGCGCAATACGGTTCGAACACCCGAACACATATACGGATTCTCCTGCACAGTGGCAGATATGTAAATACGGGGTTTACATACCATTTCTTGCGCATTACGGTTCGAAAACTCGAACACCTAAACGGATTCTCCTGCACAGTGGCAGATGTGTAAATACGGGATTTCCATACCAATTCTTGCGCATTACGGTTCGAACACCCGAACACCTATACGGATTGTCCTGCACAGTGGCAGATATGTAAATACGGGGTTTACGTACCATTTCTTGCGCATTACGGTTCGAACACCCGAACACCTATACGGATTCTCCTGCACAGTGGCAGATATGTAAATACGGGGTTTACATACCATTTCTTGCGCAATACGGTTCGAACAATTGAACACCTATACGGATTCTCCTGCACAGTGGCAGATATGTAAATACGGGGTTTCCATACCAATTCTTGCGCATTACGGTTCGAACACCCGAATACCTATACGGATTATCCTGCACAGTGGCAGATATGTAAATACAGGGTTTCCATACCAATTCTTGCGCATTACGGTTCGAACACCCGAACACCTATACGGATTCTCCTGCACAGTGGCAGATATGTAAATACGGGGTTTACGTACCATTTCTTGCGCATTACGGTTCGAACACTCAAACACCTAAACGGATTCTCCTGCACAGTGGCAGATATGTAAATACGGGGATTACATACCATTTCTTGCGCATTACGGTTCGAACACTCGAACACTTATACGGATTCTCCTGCACAGTGGCAGATATGTAAATACGGGGTTTCCATACCAATTCTTGCGCATTACGGTTCGAACACTCGAACACCTATACGGATTATCCTGCACAGTGGCAGATATGTAAATACGGGGTTTACATACCATTTCTTGCGCATTACGGTTCGAACACCCGAACACCTATACGGATTCTCCTGCACAGTGGCAGATATGTAAATACGGGGTTTCCATACCAATTCTTGCGCATTACGATTCGAACACCGAAACACATATACGGATTCTCCTGCACAGTGGCAGATATGTAAATACGGGGTTTACATACCATTTCTTGCGCATTACGGTTCGAACACTCGAACACTTATACGGATTCTCCTGCACAGTGGCAGATATGTAAATACGGGGTTTCCATACCAATTCTTGCGCATTACGGTTCGAACACTCGAACACCTATACGGATTATCCTGCACAGTGGCAGATATGTAAATACGGGGTTTACATACCATTTCTTGCGCATTACGGTTCGAACACCCGAACACCTATACGGATTCTCCTGCACAGTGGCAGATATGTAAATACGGGGTTTCCATACCAATTCTTGCGCATTACGATTCGAACACCCAAACACATATACGGATTCTCTTGCACAGTGGCAGATATGTAAATACGGGGTTTCCATACCAATTCTTGCGCATTACGGTTCGAACACTCGAACACCTATACGGATTCTCCTGCACAGTGGCAGATATGTAAATACGGGGTTTCCATACCAATTCTTGCGCATTACGGTTCGAACACCCGAACACCTATACGGATTCTCCTGCACAGTGGCCGATATGTAAATACGGAGTTTACATACCATTTCTTGCGCATTACGGTTCGAACACCCGAACACCTATACGGATTCTCCTGCACAGTGGCAGATATGTAAATACGGGGTTTACATACCATTTCTTGCGCATTACGGTTCGAACACTCGAACACCTATACGGATTCTCCAGCACAGTGGCAGATATGTAAATACGGAGTTTCCATACCAATTCTTGCGCATTACGGTTCGAACACTCGAACACCTATACGGATTCTCCTGCACAGTGGCAGATATGTAAATACGGGGTTTCCATAGCAATTCTTGCGCATTACGGTTCGAACACCCGAACACCTATACGGATTCTCCTGCACAGTGGCAGATATGTAAATACGAGGTTTCCATACCAATTCTTGCGCATTACGGTTCGAACACCCAAACACATATACGGATTCTCCTGCACAGTAGCAGATATGTAAATACGGGGTTTACATACCATTTCTTGCGCATTACAGTTCGAACACTCGAACACCTATACGGATTCTCCTGCACAGTGACAGATATGTAAATACGGGGTTTCGATACCAATTCTTGCGCATTACGGTTCGAACACTCGAACACCTATACGGATTCTCCTGCACAGTGGCAGATATGTAAATACGGGGTTTACATACCATTTCTTGCGCATTACGGTTCGAACACTCGAACATCTATACGGATTCTCCTGCACAGTGGCAGATATGTAAATACGGGGTTTCCATACCAATTATTGCGCATTACGGTTCGAACACCCTGAACACCTATACGGATTCTCCTGCACAGTGGCAGATATGTAAATACGGAGTTTACATACCATTTCTTGCGCATTACGGTTCGAACACCCGAACACCTATACGGATTCTCCTGCACAGTGGCAGATATGTAAATACGGGGTTTCCATACCAATTCTTGCGCATAACGATTCGAACACCCAAACACATATACGGATTCTCTTGCACAGTGGCAGATATGTAAATACGGGGTTTCCATACCAATTCTTGCGCATTACGGTTCGAACACTCGAACACCTATACGGATTCTCCTGCACAGTGGCAGATATGTAAATACGGGGTTTCCATACCAATTCTTGCGCATTACGGTTCGAACACCCGAACACCTATACGGATTCTCCTGCATAGTGGCAGATATGTAAATACGAGGTTTCCATACCAATTCTTGCGCATTACGGTTCGAACACCCAAACACATATACGGATTCTCCTGCACAGTGGCAGATATGTAAATACGGGGTTTACATACCATTTCTTGCGCATTACAGTTCGAACACTCGAACACCTATACGGATTCTCCTGTACAGTTGCAGATATGTAAATACGGGGTTTCGATACCAATTCTTGCGCATTACGGTTCGAACACTCGAACACCTATACGGATTCTCCTGCACAGTGGCAGATATGTAAATACGGGGTTTACATACCATTTCTTGCGCATTACGGTTCGAACACTCGAACATCTATACGGATTCTCCTGCACAGTGGCAGATATGTAAATACGGGGTTTCCATACCAATTATTGCGCATTACGGTTCGAACACCCTGAACACCTATACGGATTCTCCTGCACAGTGGCAGATATGTAAATACGGAGTTTACATACCATTTCTTGCGCATTACGGTTCGAACACCCGAACACCTATACGGATTTTCCTGCACAGTGGCAGATATGTAAATACGGGGTTTACATACCATTTCTTGCGCATTACGGTTCGAACACTCGAACACCTATACGGATTGTCCTGCACAGTGGCAGATATGTAAATACAGGGTTTACATACCATTTCTTGCGCATTACGGTTCGAACACTCGAACACCTATACGGATTCTCCTGCACAGTGGCAGATATGTAAATACGGGGTTTACATACCATTTCTTGCGCATTACGGTTCGAACAATTGAACACCTATACGGATTCTCCTGCACAGTGGCAGATATGTAAATACGGGGTTTCCATACCAATTCTTGCGCATTACGGTTCGAACACCCGAATACCTATACGGATTCTCCTGCACAGTGGCAGATATGTAAATACAGGGTTTCCATACCAATTCTTGCGCATTACGGTTCGAACACCCGAACAGCTATACGGATTCTCCTGCACAGTGGCAGATATGTAAATACGGGGTTTACATACCATTTCTTGCGCATTACGGTTCGAACACTCGAACACCTATACGGATTCTCCTGCACAGTGGCAGATATGTAAATACGGGATTTCCATACCAATTCTTGCGCATTACGGTTCGAACACTCGAACACCTATACGGATTCTCCTGCACAGTGGCAGATATGTAAATACGGGGTTTCCATACCAATTCTTGCGCATTACGGTTCGAAGACCCGAACACCGATACGGATTCTCCTGCACAGTGGCCGATATGTAAATACGGAGTTTACATACCATTTCTTGCGCATTACGGTTCGAACACCCGAACACCTATACGGTTTCTCCTGCACAGTGGCAGATATGTAAATACGGGGTTTACATACCATTTCTTGCGCATTACGGTTCGAACACTCGAACACCTATACGGATTATCCAGCACAGTGGCAGATATGTAAATACGGAGTTTCCATACCAATTCTTGCGCATTACGGTTCGAACACTCGAACACCTATACGGATTCTCCTGCACAGTGGCAGATATGTAAATACGGGGTTTCCATACCAATTCTTGCGCATTACGGTTCGAACACCCGAACACCTATACGGATTCTCCTGCACAGTGGCAGATATGTAAATACGAGGTTTCCATACCAATTCTTGCGCATTACGGTTCGAACACCCAAACACATATACGGATTCTCCTGCACAGTGGCAGATATGTAAATACGGGGTTTACATACCATTTCTTGCGCATTACAGTTCGAACACTCGAACACCTATACGGATTCTCCTGCACAGTGGCAGATATGTAAATACGGGGTTTCGATACCAATTCTTGCGCATTACGGTTCGAACACTCGAACACCTATACGGATTCTCCTGCACAGTGGCAGATATGTAAATACGGGGTTTACATACCATTTCTTGCGCATTACGGTTCGAACACTCGAACACCTATACGGATTCTCCTGCACAGTGGCAGATATGTAAATACGGGGTTTCCATACCAATTATTGCGCATTACGGTTCGAACACCCTGAACACCTATACGGATTCTCCTGCACAGTGGCAGATATGTAAATACGGAGTTTACATACCATTTCTTGCGCATTACGGTTCGAACACCCGAACACCTATACGGATTTTCCTGCACAGTGGCAGATATGTAAATACGGGGTTTACATACCATTTCTTGCGCATTACGGTTCGAACACTCGAACACCTATACGGATTCTCCTGCACAGTGGCAGATATGTAAATACGGGGTTTACATACCATTTCTTGCGCATTACGGTTCGAACAATTGAACACCTATACGGATTCTCCTGCACAGTGGCAGATATGTAAATACGGGGTTTCCATACCAATTCTTGCGCATTACGGTTCGAACACCCGAATACCTATACGGATTCTCCTGCACAGTGGCAGATATGTAAATACAGGGTTTCCATACCAATTCTTGCGCATTACGGTTCGAACACCCGAACACCTATACGGATTCACCTGCACAGTGGCAGATATGTAAATACGGGGTTTACATACCATTTCTTGCGCATTACGGTTCGAACACTCGAACACCTATACGGATTCTCCTGCACAGTGGCAGATATGTAAATACGGGATTTCCATACAAATTCTTGCGCATTATGGTTCGAACACCCCAATACCTATACGGATTCTCCTGCACAGTGGCAGATATGTAAATACGGGGTTTGAATACCATTTCTTGCGGATTACGGTTAGAACACTCAAACACCTATACGGATTCTCCAGCACAGTGGCAGATATGTAAATACGGGGTTTCCATACCAATTCTTGCGCATTACGGTTCGAACACTCGAACACCTATACGGATTATTCTGCACAGTGGCAGATATGTAAATACGGGGTTTACATACCATTTCTTGCGCATTACGGTTCGAACACCCGAACACCTATACGGATTCTCTTGCACAGTGGCAGATATGTAAATACGGGGTTTCCATACCAATTCTTGCGCATTACGGTTCGAACACTCGAACACCTATACGGATTCTCCTGCACAGTGGCAGATATGTAAATACGGGGTTTCCATACCAATTCTTGCGCATTACGGTTCGAACACCCGAACACCTATACGGATTCTCCTGCACAGTGGCCGATATGTAAATACGGAGTTTACATACCATTTCTTGCGCATTACGGTTCGAACACCCGAACACCTATACGGATTCTCCTGCACAGTGGCAGATATGTAAATACGGGGTTTACATACCATTTCTTGCGCATTACGGTTCGAACCCTCGAACACCTATACGGATTATCCAGCACAGTGGCAGATATGTAAATACGGGGTTTCCATACCAATTCTTGCGCATTACAGTTCGAACACCCGAACACCTATACGGATTCTCCTGCACAGTGGCAGATATGTAAATACGGGGTTTACATACCTTTTCTTGCGCATTACGGTTCGAACACCCGAACACCTGTACGGATTCTCCTACACAGTGGCAGATATGTAAATACGGGGTTTACATACCATTTCTTGCGCATTACGGTTCGAACACTCGAACACCCATACGGATTATCCTGCACAGTGGCAGATATGTAAATACGGGGTTTCCATACCAATTCTTGCGCATTACAGTTCGAACACCCGAACACCTATACGGATTCTCCTGCACAGTGGCAGATATGTAAATACGGGGTTTACATACCTTTTCTTGCGCATTACGGTTCGAACACCCGAACACCTATACGGATTCTCCTGCACAGTGGCAGATATGTAAATACGGGGTTTACATACCATTTCTTGCGCATTACGGTTCGAAGACTCGAACACCTATACGGATTATCCTGCACAGTGGCAGATATGTAAATACGGGGTTTCCATACCAATTCTTGCGCATTACGGTTCGAACACCCGAATACCTATACGGATTATCCTGCACAGTGGCAGATATGTAAATACAGGGTTTCCATACCAATTCTTGCGCATTACGGTTCGAACACCCGAACACCTATACGGATTCTCTTGCACAGTGGCAGATATGTAAATACGGGGTTTCCATACCAATTCTTGCGCATTACGGTTCGAACACTCGAACACCTATACGGATTCTCCTGCACAGTGGCAGATATGTAAATACGGGGTTTCCATACCAATTCTTGCGCATTACGGTTCGAACACCCGAACACCTATACGGATTCTCCTGCACAGTGGCCGATATGTAAATACGGAGTTTACATACCATTTCTTGCGCATTACGGTTCGAACACCCGAACACCTATACGGATTCTCCTGCACAGTGGCAGATATGTAAATACGGGGTTTACATACCATTTCTTGCGCATTACGGTTCGAACCCTCGAACACCTATACGGATTATCCAGCACAGTGGCAGATATGTAAATACGGGGTTTCCATACCAATTCTTGCGCATTACAGTTCGAACACCCGAACACCTATACGGATTCTCCTGCACAGTGGCAGATATGTAAATACGGGGTTTACATACCTTTTCTTGCGCATTACGGTTCGAACACCCGAACACCTATACGGATTCTCCTACACAGTGGCAGATATGTAAATACGGGGTTTACATACCATTTCTTGCGCATTACGGTTCGAACACTCGAACACCCATACGGATTATCCTGCACAGTGGCAGATATGTAAATACGGGGTTTCCATACCAATTCTTGCGCATTACAGTTCGAACACCCGAACACCTATACGGATTCTCCTGCACAGTGGCAGATATGTAAATACGGGGTTTACATACCTTTTCTTGCGCATTACGGTTCGAACACCCGAACACCTATACGGATTCTCCTGCACAGTGGCAGATATGTAAATACGGGGTTTACATACCATTTCTTGCGCATTACGGTTCGAAGACTCGAACACCTATACGGATTATCCTGCACAGTGGCAGATATGTAAATACGGGGTTTCCATACCAATTCTTGCGCATTACGGTTCGAACACCCGAATACCTATACGGATTATCCTGCACAGTGGCAGATATGTAAATACAGGGTTTCCATACCAATTCTTGCGCATTACGGTTCGAACACCCGAACACCTATACGGATTCTCCTGCACAGTGGCAGATATGTAAATACGGGGTTTACATACCATTTCTTGCGCATTACGGTTCGAACACTCAAACACCTGTACGGATTCTCCTGCACCGTGGCAGATATGTAAATACGGGGATTACATACCATTTCTTGCGCATTACGGTTCGAACACCGGAACACCTATACGGATTCTCTTGCACAGTGGCAGATATGTAAATACGGGGTTTCCATACCAATTCTTGCGCATTACGGTTCGAACACCCGAACACCTATACGGATTCTCCTGTACAGTGGCAGATATGTAAATACGAGGTTTCCATACCAATTCTTGCGCATTACGGTTCGAACACCCCAATACCTATACGGATTCTCCTGCACAGTGGCAGATATGTAAATACGGGATTTCCATACCAATTCTTGCGCATTACGGTTCAAACACCCGAACACCTATACGGATTGTCCTGCACAGTGGCAGATATGTAAATACGGGGTTTAGATACCATTTCTTGCGCATTACGATTCGAACACTCGAACACCTATACGGATTCTCCTGCACAGTGGCAGATATGTAAATACGGGGTTTACATACCATTTCTTGCGCATTACGGTTCGAACAATTGAACACCTATACGGATTCTCCTACACAGTGGCAGATATGTAAATACGGGGTTTCCATACCAATTCTTGCGCATTACGGTTCGAACACCCGAACACCTATACGGATTCTCCTACACAGTGGCAGATATGTAAATACGGAGTTTACATACCATTCCTTGCGCAATACGGTTCGAACACCCGAACACATATACGGATTCTCCTGCACAGTGGCAGATATGTAAATACGGGGTTTACATACCATTTCTTGCGCATTACGGTTCGAACACTCGAACACCTAAACGGATTCTCCTGCACAGTGGCGATGTGTAAATACGGGATTTCCATACCAATTCTTGCGCATTACGGTTCGAACACCCGAACACCTATACGGATTGTCCTGCATAGTGGCAGATATGTAAATACGGGGTTTACATACCATTTCTTGCGCATTACGGTTCGAACACCCGAACACCTATACGGATTCTCCTGCACAGTGGCAGATATGTAAATATGGGGTTTACATACCATTTCTTGCGCAATACGGTTCGAACAATTGAACACCTATACGGATTCTCCTGCACAGTGGCAGATATGTAAATACGGGGTTTCCATACCAATTCTTGCGCATTACGGTTCGAACACCCGAATACCTATACGGATTATCCTGCACAGTGGCAGATATGTAAATACAGGGTTTCCATACCAATTCTTGCGCATTACGGTTCGAACACCCGAACACCTATACGGATTCTCCTGCACAGTGGCAGATATGTAAATACGGGGTTTACATACCATTTCTTGCGCATTACGGTTCGAACACTCAAACACCTATACGGATTCTCCTGCACAGTGGCAGATATGTAAATACGGGGATTACATACCATTTCTTGCGCATTACGGTTCGAACACTCGAACACTTATACGGATTCTCCTGCACAGTGGCAGATATGTAAATACGGGGTTTCCATACCAATTCTTGCGCATTACGGTTCGAACACTCGAACACCTATACGGATTCTCCTGCACAGTGGCAGATATGTAAATACGGGGTTTACATACCATTTCTTGCGCATTACGGTTCGAACACTCGAACACCTATACGGATTCTCCTGCTCAGTGGCAGATATGTAAATACGGGGTTTACATACCATTTCTTGCGCATTACGGTTCGAACAATTGAACACCTATACGGATTCTCCTGCACAGTGGCAGATATGTAAATACGGGGTTTACATACCATTTCTTGCGCATTACGGTTCGAACACTCGAACACCTATACGAATTCTCCTGCACAGTGGCAGATATGTAAATACGAGATTTCCATACCAATTCTTGCGCATTACGGTTCGAACACCCGAACACCTATACGGATTGTCCTGCACAGTGGCAGATATGTAAATACGGGGTTTACATACCATTTCTTGCGCATTACGGTTCGAACACTCGAACACCTATACGGATTCTCCTGCACAGTGGCAGATATGTAAATACGGGGTTTACATACCATTTCTTGCGCATTACGGTTCGAACAATTGAACACCTATACGGATTCTCCTGCACAGTGGCAGATATGTAAATACGGGGTTTCCATACCAATTCTTGCGCATTACGGTTCGAACACCCGAATACCTATACGGATTCTCCAGCACAGTGGCAGATATGTAAATACAGGGTTTCCATACCAATTCTTGCGCATTACGGTTCGAACACCCGAACACCTATACGGATTCTCCTGCACAGTGGCAGATATGTAAATACGGGGTTTACATACCATTTCTTGCGCATTTCGGTTCGAACACCCGAACACCTATACGGATTCTCCTGCACAGTGGCAGATATGTAAATACGGGGTTTCCATACCAATTCTTGCGCATTACGGATCGAACACCCGAACACCTATACGGATTCTCCTGCACAGTGGCAGATATGTAAATGCGGAGTTTACATACCATTTCTTGCGCATTACGGTTCGAACACCCGAACACCTATACGGATTGTCCTGCACAGTGGCAGATATGTAAATACGGGGTTTACATACCATTTCTTGCGCATTACGATTCGAACACTCGAACACCTATACGGATTCTCCTGCACAGTGGCAGATATGTAAATACGGGGTTTACATACCATTTCTTGCGCATTACGGTTCGAACACTCGAACACCTATACGGATTATCCTGCACAGTGGCAGATATGTAAATACAGGGTTTCCATACCAATTCTTGCGCATTACGGTTCGAACACCCGAACACCTATACGGATTCTCCTGCACAGTGGCAGATATGTAAATACGGGGTTTACATACCATTTCTTGCGCATTACGGTTCGAACACTCAAACACCTATACGGATTCTCCTGCACAGTGGCAGATATGTAAATACGGGGATTACATACCATTTCTTGCGCATTACGGTTCGAACACCCGAACACCTATACGGATTCACTTGCACAGTGGCAGATATGTAAATACGGGGTTTCCATACCAATTCTTGCGCATGACGGTTCGAACACTCGAACACCTATACGGATTCTCCTGCACAGTGGCAGAAATGTAAATACGGGGTTTCCATACAAATTCTTGCGCATTACGGTTCGAACACCCGAACACCTATACGGATTCTCCTGCACAGTGGCAGATATGTAAATACGAGGTTTCCATACCAATTCTTGCGCATTACGGTTCGAACACCCCAATACCTATACGGATTCTCCTGCACAGTGGCAGATATGTAAATACGGGATTTCCATACCAATTCTTGCGCATTACGGTTCAAACACCCGAACACCTATACGGATTGTCCTGCACAGTGGCAGATATGTAAATACGGGGTTTACATACCATTTCTTGCGCATTACGATTCGAACACTCGAACACCTATACGGATTCTCCTGCACAGTGGCAGATATGTAAATACGGGGTTTACATACCATTTCTTGCGCATTACGGTTCGAACAATTGAACACCTATACGGATTCTCCTGCACAGTGGCAGATATGTAAATACGGGGTTTCCATACCAATTCTTGCGCATTACGGTTCGAACACCCGAACACCTATACGGATTCTCCTACACAGTGGTAGATATGTAAATACGGAGTTTACATACCATTTCTTGCGCAATACGGTTCGAACACCCGAACACATATACGGATTCTCCTGCACAGTGGCAGATATGTAAATACGGGGTTTACATACCATTTCTTGCGCATTACGGTTCGAACACTCGAACACCTAAACGGATTCTCCTGCACAGTGGCAGATGTGTAAATACGGGATTTCCATACCAATTCTTGCGCATTACGGTTCGAACACCCGAACACCTATACGGATTGTCCTGCACAGTGGCAGATATGTAAATACGGGGTTTACATACCATTTCTTGCGCATTACGGTTCGAACACTCGAACACCTATACGGATTCTCCTGCACAGTGGCAGATATGTAAATACGGGGTTTACATACCATTTCTTGCGCAATACGGTTCGAACAATTGAACACCTATACGGATTCTCCGGCACAGTGGCAGATATGTAAATACGGGGTTTCCATACCAATTCTTGCGCATTACGGTTCGAACACCCGAATACCTATACGGATTATCCTGCACAGTGGCAGATATGTAAATACAGGGTTTCCATACCAATTCTTGCGCATTACGGTTCGAACACCCGAACACCTATACGGATTCTCCTGCACAGTGGCAGATATGTAAATACGGGGTTTACATACCATTTCTTGCGCATTACGGTTCGAACACTCAAACACCTATACGGATTCTCCTGCACAGTGGCAGATATGTAAATACGGGGATTACATACCATTTCTTGCGCATTACGGTTCGAACACTCGAACACTTATACGGATTCTCCTGCACAGTGGCAGATATGTAAATACGGGGTTTCCATACCAATTCTTGCGCATTACGGTTCGAACACTCGAACACCTATACGGATTATCCTGCACAGTGGCAGATATGTAAATACGGGGTTTACATACCATTTCTTGCGCATTACGGTTCGAACACCCGAACACCTATACGGATTCTCCTGCACAGTGGCAGATATGTAAATACGGGGTTTCCATACCAATTCTTGCGCATTACGATTCAACACCCAAACACATATACGGATTCTCCTGCACAGTGGCAGATATGTAAATACGGGGTTTACATACCATTTCTTGCGCATTACGGTTCGAACACTCGAACACCTATACGGATTCTCCTGCACAGTGGCAGATATGTAAATACAGGGTTTCGATACCAATTCTTGCGCATTACGGTTCGAACACTCGAACACCTAAACGGATTATTCTGCACAGTGGCAGATATGTAAATACGGGGTTTACATACCATTTCTTGCGCATTACGGTTCGAACACCCGAACACCTATACGGATTCTCTTGCACAGTGGCAGATATGTAAATACGGGGTTTCCATACCAATTTTTGTGCATTACGGTTCGAACACTCGAACACCTATACGGATTCTCCTGCACAGTGGCAGAAATGTAAATACGGGGTTTCCATACCAATTCTTGCGCATTACGGTTCGAACACCCGAACACCTATACGGATTCTCCTGCACAGTGGCAGATATGTAAATACGAGGTTTCCATACCAATTCTTGCGCATTACGGTTCGAACACCCAAACACATATACGGATTCTCCTGCACAGTGGCAGATATGTAAATACGGGGTTTACATACCATTTCTTGCGCATTACGGTTCGAACACTCGAACACCTATACGGATTCTCCTGCACAGTGGCAGATATGTAAATACGGGGTTTCGATACCAATTCTTGCGCATTACGGTTCGAACACTCGAACACCTATACGGATTCTCCTGCACAGTGGCAGATATGTAAATACGGGGTTTACATACCATTTCTTGCGCATTACGGTTCGAACACTCAAACACCTATACGGATTCTCCTGCACAGTGGCAGATATGTAAATACGGGGATTACATACCATTTCTTGCGCATTACGGTTCGAACACCCGAACACCTATACGGATTCTCTTGCACAGTGGCAGATATGTAAATACGGGGTTTCCATACCAATTCTTGCGCATTACGGATCGAACACCCGAACACCTATACGGATTCTCCTGCACAGTGGCAGATATGTAAATACGGAGTTTACATACCATTTCTTGCGCATTACGGTTCGAACACCCGAACACCTATACGGATTGTCCTGCACAGTGGCAGATATGTAAATACGGGGTTTACATACCATTTCTTGCGCATTACGATTCGAACACTCGAACACCTATACGGATTCTCCTGCACAGTGGCAGATATGTAAATACGGGGTTTACATACCATTTCTTGCGCATTACGGTTCGAACACTCGAACACCTATACGGATTATCCTGCACAGTGGCAGATATGTAAATACAGGGTTTCCATACCAATTCTTGCGCATTACGGTTCGAACACCCGAACACCTATACGGATTCTCCTGCACAGTGGCAGATATGTAAATACGGGGTTTACATACCATTTCTTGCGCATTACGGTTCGAACACTCAAACACCTATACGGATTCTCCTGCACAGTGGCAGATATGTAAATACGGGGTTTACATACCATTTCTTGCGCATTTCGGTTCGAACACCCGAATACCTATACGGATTATCCTGCACAGTGGCAGATATGTAAATACAGGGTTTCCATACCAATTCTTGCGCATTACGGTTCGAACACCCGAACACCTATACGGATTCTCCTGCACAGTGGCAGATATGTAAATACGGGGTTTACATACCATTTCTTGCGCATTACGGTTCGAACACTCAAACACCTATACGGATTCTCCTGCACAGTGGCAGATATGTAAATACGGGGATTACATACCATTTCTTGCGCATTACGGTTCGAACACTCGAACACTTATACGGATTCTCCTGCACAGTGGCAGATATGTAAATACGGGGTTTCCATACCAATTCTTGCGCATTACGGTTCGAACACTCGAACACCTATACGGATTCTCCTGCACAGTGGCAGATATGTAAATACGGGGTTTACATACCATTTCTTGCGCATTACGGTTCGAACACTCGAACACCTATACGGATTCTCCTGCTCAGTGGCAGATATGTAAATACGGGGTTTACATACCATTTCTTGCGCATTACGGTTCGAACAATTGAACACCTATACGGATTCTCCTGCACAGTGGCAGATATGTAAATACGGGGTTTACATACCATTTCTTGCGCATTACGGTTCGAACACTCGAACACCTATACGAATTCTCCTGCACAGTGGCAGATATGTAAATACGAGATTTCCATACCAATTCTTGCGCATTACGGTTCGAACACCCGAACACCTATACGGATTGTCCTGCACAGTGGCAGATATGTAAATACGGGGTTTACATACCATTTCTTGCGCATTACGGTTCGAACACTCGAACACCTATACGGATTCTCCTGCACAGTGGCAGATATGTAAATACGGGGTTTACATACCATTTCTTGCGCATTACGGTTCGAACAATTGAACACCTATACGGATTCTCCTGCACAGTGGCAGATATGTAAATACGGGGTTTCCATACCAATTCTTGCGCATTACGGTTCGAACACCCGAATACCTATACGGATTCTCCAGCACAGTGGCAGATATGTAAATACAGGGTTTCCATACCAATTCTTGCGCATTACGGTTCGAACACCCGAACACCTATACGGATTCTCCTGCACAGTGGCAGATATGTAAATACGGGGTTTACATACCATTTCTTGCGCATTTCGGTTCGAACACCCGAACACCTATACGGATTCTCCTGCACAGTGGCAGATATGTAAATACGGGGTTTCCATACCATTTCTTGCGCATTACGGATCGAACACCCGAACACCTATACGGATTCTCCTGCACAGTGGCAGATATGTAAATACGGAGTTTACATACCATTTCTTGCGCATTACGGTTCGAACACCCGAACACCTATACGGATTGTCCTGCACAGTGGCAGATATGTAAATACGGGGTTTACATACCATTTCTTGCGCATTACGATTCGAACACTCGAACACCTATACGGATTCTCCTGCACAGTGGCAGATATGTAAATACGGGGTTTACATACCATTTCTTGCGCATTACGGTTCGAACACTCGAACACCTATACGGATTATCCTGCACAGTGGCAGATATGTAAATACAGGGTTTCCATACCAATTCTTGCGCATTACGGTTCGAACACCCGAACACCTATACGGATTCTCCTGCACAGTGGCAGATATGTAAATACGGGGTTTACATACCATTTCTTGCGCATTACGGTTCGAACACTCAAACACCTATACGGATTCTCCTGCACAGTGGCAGATATGTAAATACGGGGATTACATACCATTTCTTGCGCATTACGGTTCGAACACCCGAACACCTATACGGATTCACTTGCACAGTGGCAGATATGTAAATACGGGGTTTCCATACCAATTCTTGCGCATGACGGTTCGAACACTCGAACACCTATACGGATTCTCCTGCACAGTGGCAGAAATGTAAATACGGGGTTTCCATACAAATTCTTGCGCATTACGGTTCGAACACCCGAACACCTATACGGATTCTCCTGCACAGTGGCAGATATGTAAATACGAGGTTTCCATACCAATTCTTGCGCATTACGGTTCGAACACCCCAATACCTATACGGATTCTCCTGCACAGTGGCAGATATGTAAATACGGGATTTCCATACCAATTCTTGCGCATTACGGTTCAAACACCCGAACACCTATACGGATTGTCCTGCACAGTGGCAGATATGTAAATACGGGGTTTACATACCATTTCTTGCGCATTACGATTCGAACACTCGAACACCTATACGGATTCTCCTGCACAGTGGCAGATATGTAAATACGGGGTTTACATACCATTTCTTGCGCATTACGGTTCGAACAATTGAACACCTATACGGATTCTCCTGCACAGTGGCAGATATGTAAATACGGGGTTTCCATACCAATTCTTGCGCATTACGGTTCGAACACCCGAACACCTATACGGATTCTCCTACACAGTGGTAGATATGTAAATACGGAGTTTACATACCATTTCTTGCGCAATACGGTTCGAACACCCGAACACATATACGGATTCTCCTGCACAGTGGCAGATATGTAAATACGGGGTTTACATACCATTTCTTGCGCATTACGGTTCGAACACTCGAACACCTAAACGGATTCTCCTGCACAGTGGCAGATGTGTAAATACGGGATTTCCATACCAATTCTTGCGCATTACGGTTCGAACACCCGAACACCTATACGGATTGTCCTGCACAGTGGCAGATATGTAAATACGGGGTTTACATACCATTTCTTGCGCATTACGGTTCGAACACTCGAACACCTATACGGATTCTCCTGCACAGTGGCAGATATGTAAATACGGGGTTTACATACCATTTCTTGCGCAATACGGTTCGAACAATTGAACACCTATACGGATTCTCCGGCACAGTGGCAGATATGTAAATACGGGGTTTCCATACCAATTCTTGCGCATTACGGTTCGAACACCCGAATACCTATACGGATTATCCTGCACAGTGGCAGATATGTAAATACAGGGTTTCCATACCAATTCTTGCGCATTACGGTTCGAACACCCGAACACCTATACGGATTCTCCTGCACAGTGGCAGATATGTAAATACGGGGTTTACATACCATTTCTTGCGCATTACGGTTCGAACACTCAAACACCTATACGGATTCTCCTGCACAGTGGCAGATATGTAAATACGGGGATTACATACCATTTCTTGCGCATTACGGTTCGAACACTCGAACACTTATACGGATTCTCCTGCACAGTGGCAGATATGTAAATACGGGGTTTCCATACCAATTCTTGCGCATTACGGTTCGAACACTCGAACACCTATACGGATTCTCCTGCACAGTGGCAGATATGTAAATACGGGGTTTACATACCATTTCTTGCGCATTACGGTTCGAACACCCGAACACCTATACGGATTCTCCTGCACAGTGGCAGATATGTAAATACGGGGTTTCCATACCAATTCTTGCGCATTACGATTCAACACCCAAACACATATACGGATTCTCCTGCACAGTGGCAGATATGTAAATACGGGGTTTACATACCATTTCTTGCGCATTACGGTTCGAACACTCGAACACCTATACGGATTCTCCTGCACAGTGGCAGATATGTAAATACAGGGTTTCGATACCAATTCTTGCGCATTACGGTTCGAACACTCGAACACCTAAACGGATTATTCTGCACAGTGGCAGATATGTAAATACGGGGTTTACATACCATTTCTTGCGCATTACGGTTCGAACACCCGAACACCTATACGGATTCTCTTGCACAGTGGCAGATATGTAAATACGGGGTTTCCATACCAATTTTTGTGCATTACGGTTCGAACACTCGAACACCTATACGGATTCTCCTGCACAGTGGCAGAAATGTAAATACGGGGTTTCCATACCAATTCTTGCGCATTACGGTTCGAACACCCGAACACCTATACGGATTCTCCTGCACAGTGGCAGATATGTAAATACGAGGTTTCCATACCAATTCTTGCGCATTACGGTTCGAACACCCAAACACATATACGGATTCTCCTGCACAGTGGCAGATATGTAAATACGGGGTTTACATACCATTTCTTGCGCATTACGGTTCGAACACTCGAACACCTATACGGATTCTCCTGCACAGTGGCAGATATGTAAATACGGGGTTTCGATACCAATTCTTGCGCATTACGGTTCGAACACTCGAACACCTATACGGATTCTCCTGCACAGTGGCAGATATGTAAATACGGGGTTTACATACCATTTCTTGCGCATTACGGTTCGAACACTCAAACACCTATACGGATTCTCCTGCACAGTGGCAGATATGTAAATACGGGGATTACATACCATTTCTTGCGCATTACGGTTCGAACACCCGAACACCTATACGGATTCTCTTGCACAGTGGCAGATATGTAAATACGGGGTTTCCATACCAATTCTTGCGCATTACGGTTCGAACACTCGAACACATATACGGATTCTCCTGCACAGTGGCAGATATGTAAATACAGGGTTTCCATACCAATTCTTGCGCATTCCGGTTCGAACACCCGAACACCTATACGGATTCTCCTGCACAGTGGCAGATATGTAAATACGGGGTTTACATACCATTTCTTGCGCATTTCGGTTCGAACACCCGAACACCTATACGGATTCTCCTGCACAGTGGCAGATATGTAAATACGGGGTTTCCATACCAATTCTTGCGCATTACGGTTCGAACACCCGAACACCTATACGGATTCTCCTGCACAGTGGCAGATATGTAAATACGGAGTTTACATACCATTTCTTGCGCATTACGGTTCGAACACCCGAACACCTATACGGATTGTCCTGCACAGTGGTAGATATGTAAATACGGGGTTTACATACCATTTCTTGCGCATTACGATTCGAACACTCGAACACCTATACGGATTCTCCTGCACAGTGGCAGATATGTAAATACGGGGTTTACATACCATTTCTTGCGCATTACGGTTCGAACACTCGAACACCTATACGGATTATCCTGCACAGTGGCAGATATGTAAATACAGGGTTTCCATACCAATTCTTGCGCATTACGGTTCGAACACCCGAACACCTATACGGATTCTCCGGCACAGTGGCAGATATGTAAATACGGGGTTTACATACCATTTCTTGCGCATTACGGTTCGAACACTCAAACACCTATACGGATTCTCCTGCACAGTGGCAGATATGTAAATACGGGGATTACATACCATTTCTTGCGCATTACGGTTCGAACACCCGAACACCTATACGGATTCTCTTGCACAGTGGCAGATATGTAAATACGGGGTTTCCATACCAATTCTTGCGCATTACGGTTCGAACACTCGAACACCTATACGGATTCTCCTGCACAGTGGCAGAAATGTAAATACGGGGTTTCCATACAAATTCTTGCGCATTACGGTTCGAACACCCGAACACCTATACGGATTCTCCTGCACAGTGGCAGATATGTAAATACGGGGTTTCCATACCAATTCTTGCGCATTACGGTTCGAACACCCCAATACCTATACGGTTTCTCCTGCACAGTGGCAGATATGTAAATACGGGATTTCCATACCAATTCTTGCGCATTACGGTTCAAACACCCGAACACCTATCCGGATTGTCCTGCACAGTGGCAGATATGTAAATACGGGGTTTACATACCATTTCTTGCGCATTACGATTCGAACACTCGAACACCTATACGTATTCTCCTGCACAGTGGCAGATATGTAAATACGGGGTTTACATACCATTTCTTGCGCATTACGGTTCGAACAATTGAACACCTATACGGATTCTCCTGCACAGTGGCAGATATGTAAATACGGGGTTTCCATACCAATTCTTGCGCATTACGGTTCGAACACCCGAACACCTATACGGATTCTCCTACACAGTGGCAGATATGTAAATACGGAGTTTACATACCATTTCTTGCGCAATACGGTTCGAACACCCGAACACATATACGGATTCTCCTGCACAGTGGCAGATATGTAAATACGGGGTTTACATACCATTTCTTGCGCATTACGGTTCGAACACTCGAACACCTAAACGGATTCTCCTGCACAGTGGCAGATGTGTAAATACGGGATTTCCATACCAATTCTTGCGCATTACGGTTCGAACACCCGAACACCTATACGGATTGTCCTGCACAGTGGCAGATATGTAAATACGGGGTTTCCATACCAATTCTTGCGCATTACGGTTCGAACACCCGAATACCTATACGGATTATCCTGCATAGTGGCAGATATGTAAATACAGGGTTTCCATACCAATTCTTGCGCATTACGGTTCGAACACCCGAACACCTATACGGATTCTCCTGCACAGTGGCAGATATGTAAATACGGGGTTTACATACCATTTCTTGCGCATTACGGTTCGAACACTCAAACACCTATACGGATTCTCCTGCACAGTGGCAGATATGTAAATACGGAGATTACATACCATTTCTTGCGCATTACGGTTCGAACACTCGAACACTTATACGGATTCTCCTGCACAGTGGCAGATATGTAAATACGGGGTTTCCATACCAATTCTTGCGCATTACGGTTCGAACACTCGAACACCTATACGGATTATCCTGCACAGTGGCAGATATGTAAATACGGGGTTTACATACCATTTCTTGCGCATTACGGTTCGAACACCCGAACACCTATACGGATTCTCCTGCACAGTGGCAGATATGTAAATACGGGGTTTCCATACCAATTCTTGCGCATTACGATTCGAACACCCAAACACATATACGGATTCTCCTGCACAGTGGCAGATATGTAAATACGGGGTTTACATACCATTTCTTGCGCATTACGGTTCGAACACTCGAACACCTATACGGATTCTCCTGCACAGTGGCAGATATGTAAATACGGGGTTTCGATACCAATTCTTGCGCATTACGGTTCGAACACTCGAACACCTATACGGATTATTCTGCACAGTGGCAGATATGTAAATACGGGGTTTACATACCATTTCTTGCGCATTACGGTTCGAACACCCGAACACCTATACGGATTCTCTTGCACAGTGGCAGATATGTAAATACGGGGTTTCCATACCAATTTTTGGGCATTACGGTTCGAACACTCGAACACCTATACGGATTCTCCTGCACAGTGGCAGAAATGTAAATACGGGGTTTCCATACCAATTCTTGCGCATTACGGTTCGAACACCCGAACACCTATACGGATTCTCCTGCACAGTGGCAGATATGTAAATACGAGGTTTCCATACCAATTCTTGCGCATTACGGTTCGACCACCCAAACACATATACGGATTCTCCTGCACAGTGGCAGATATGTAAATACGGGGTTTACATACCATTTCTTGCGCATTACGGTTCGAACACTCGAACACCTATACGGATTCTCCTGCACAGTGGCAGAGATGTAAATACGGGGTTTCTATACCAATTCTTGCGCATTACGGTTCGAACACTCGAACACCTATACGGATTCTCCTGCACAGTGGCAGATATGTAAATACGGGGTTTACATACCATTTCTTGCGCATTACGGTTCGAACACTCGAACACCTATACGGATTCTCCTACACAGTGGCAGATATGTAAATACGGGGTTTCCATACCAATTCTTGCGCATTACGGTTCGAACACCCGAACACCTATACGGATTCTCCTGCACAGTGGCAGATATGTAAATACGAAGTTTACATACCATTTCTTGCGCATTACGGTTCGAACACCCGAACACCTATACGGATTCTCCTGCACAGTGGCAGATATGTAAATACGGGGTTTACATACCATTTCTTGCGCATTACGGTTCGAACAGTCGAACACCTATACGAATTCTCCTGCACAGTGGCAGATATGTAAATACGAGATTTCCATACCAATTCTTGCGCATTACGGTTCGAACACCCGAACACCTATACGGATTGTCCTGCACAGTGGCAGATATGTAAATACGGGGTTTACATACCATTTCTTGCGCATTACGGTTCGAACACTCGAACACCTATACGGATTCTCCTGCACAGTGGCAGATATGTAAATACGGGGTTTACATACCATTTCTTGCGCATTACGGTTCGAACAATTGAACACCTATACAGATTCTCCTGCACAGTGGCAGATATGTAAATACGGGGTTTCCATACCAATTCTTGCGCATTACGGTTCGAACACCCGAATACCTATACGGATTCTCCAGCACAGTGGCAGATATGTAAATACAGGGTTTCCATACCAATTCTTGCGCATTACGGTTCGAACACCCGAACACCTATACGGATTCTCCTGCACAGTGGCAGATATGTAAATACGGGGTTTACATACCATTTCTTGCGCATTTCGGTTCGAACACCCGAACACCTATACGGATTCTCCTGCACAGTGGCAGATATGTAAATACGGGGTTTCCATACCAATTCTTGCGCATTACGGTTCGAACACCCGAACTCCTATACGGATTCTCCTGCACAGTGGCAGATATGTAAATACGGAGTTTACATACCATTTCTTGCGCATTACGGTTCGAACACCCGAACACCTATACGGATTGTCCTGCACAGTGGCAGATATGTAAATACGGGGTTTACATACCATTTCTTGCGCATTACGATTCGAACACTCGAACACCTATACGGATTCTCCTGCACAGTGGCAGATATGTAAATACGGGGTTTACATACCATTTCTTGCGCATTACGGTTCGAACACTCGAACACCTATACGGATTATCCTGCACAGTGGCAGATATGTAAATACGGGGTTTCCATACCAATTCTTGCGCATTTCGGTTCGAACACCAGAACACCGATACGGATTCTCCTACACAGTGGCAGATATGTTAATACAGGGTTTGCATACCAATTCTTGCGCATTACGGTTCGAACACCCCAATACCTATACGGATTCTCCTGCACAGTGGCAGATATGTAAATACGGGGTTTACATACCATTTCTTGCGGATTACGGTTCGAACACTCAAACACCTATACGGATTCTCCTGCACAGTAGCAGATATGTAAATACGGGGTTTACATACCATTTCTTGCGCATTACGGTTCGAACACCCGAACACCTATACGGATTCTCCTCCACAGTGGCAGATATGTAAATACGGGGTTTCCATACCAATTCTTGCGCATTACGATTCGAACACCCAAACACATATACGGATTCTCCTGCACAGTGGCAGATATGTAAATACGGGGTTTACATACCATTTCTTGCGCATTACGGTTCGAACACTCGAACACCTATACGGATTCTCCTGCACAGTGGCAGATATGTAAATACGGGGTTTCGATACCAATTCTTGCGCATTACGGTTCGAACACTCGAACACCTATACGGATTATTCTGCACAGTGGCAGATATGTAAATACGGGGTTTACATACCATTTCTTGCGCATTACGGTTCGAACACCCGAACACCTATACGGATTCTCTTGCACAGTGGCAGATATGTAAATACGGGGTTTCCATACCAATTTTTGTGCATTACGGTTCGAACACTCGAACACCTATACGGATTCTCCTACACAGTGGCAGAAATGTAAATACGGGGTTTCCATACCAATTCTTGCGCATTACGGTTCGAACACCCGAACACCTATACGGATTCTCCTGCACAGTGGCAGATATATAAATACGAGGTTTCCATACAAATTCTTGCGCATTACGGTTCGAACACCCAAACACATATACGGATTCTCCTGCACAGTGGCAGATATGTAAATACGGGGTTTACATACCATTTCTTGCGCATTACGGTTCGAACACTCGAACACCTATACGGATTATCCTGCACAGTGGCAGATATGTAAATACGGGGTTTCCATACCAATTCTTGCGCATTTCGGTTCGAACACCAGAACACCGATACGGATTCTCCTACACAGTGGCAGATATGTAAATACAGGGTTTGCATACCAATTCTTGCGCATTACGGTTCGAACACCCCAATACCTATACGGATTCTCCTGCACAGTGGCAGATATGTAAATACGGGGTTTACATACCATTTCTTGCGGATTACGGTTCGAACACTCAAACACCTATACGGATTCTCCTGCACAGTGGCAGATATGTAAATACGGGGTTTACATACCATTTCTTGCGCATTACGGTTCGAACACCCGAACACCTATACGGATTCTCCTCCACAGTGGCAGATATGTAAATACGGGGTTTCCATACCAATTCTTGCGCATTACGATTCGAACACCCAAACACATATACGGATTCTCCTGCACAGTGGCAGATATGTAAATACGGGGTTTACATACCATTTCTTGCGCATTACGGTTCGAACACTCGAACACCTATACGGATTCTCCTGCACAGTGGCAGATATGTAAATACGGGGTTTCGATACCAATTCTTGCGCATTACGGTTCGAACACTCGAACACCTATACGGATTATTCTGCACAGTGGCAGATATGTAAATACGGGGTTTACATACCATTTCTTGCGCATTACGGTTCGAACACCCGAACACCTATACGGATTCTCTTGCACAGTGGCAGATATGTAAATACGGGGTTTCCATACCAATTTTTGTGCATTACGGTTCGAACACTCGAACACCTATACGGATTCTCCTACACAGTGGCAGAAATGTAAATACGGGGTTTCCATACCAATTCTTGCGCATTACGGTTCGAACACCCGAACACCTATACGGATTCTCCTGCACAGTGGCAGATATGTAAATACGAGGTTTCCATACCAATTCTTGCGCATTACGGTTCGAACACCCAAACACATATACGGATTCTCCTGCACAGTGGCAGATATGTAAATACGGGGTTTACATACCATTTCTTGCGCATTACGGTTCGAACACTCGAACACCTATACGGATTATCCTGCACAGTGGCAGATATGTAAATACGGGGTTTCCATACCAATTCTTGCGCATTTCGGTTCGAACACCAGAACACCGATACGGATTCTCCTACACAGTGGCAGATATGTAAATACAGGGTTTGCATACCAATTCTTGCGCATTACGGTTCGAACACCCCAATACCTATACGGATTCTCCTGCACAGTGGCAGATATGTAAATACGGGGTTTACATACCATTTCTTGCGGATTACGGTTCGAACACTCAAACACCTATACGGATTCTCCTGCACAGTGGCAGATATGTAAATACGGGGTTTACATACCATTTCTTGCGCATTACGGTTCGAACACCCGAACACCTATACGGATTCTCCTGCACAGTGGCAGATATGTAAATACGGGGTTTCCATACCAATTCTTGCGCATTACGATTCGAACACCCAAACACATATACGGATTCTCCTGCACAGTGGCAGATATGTAAATACGGGGTTTACATACCATTTCTTGCGCATTACGGTTCGAACACTCGAACACCTATACGGATTCTCCTGCACAGTGGCAGATATGTAAATACGGGGTTTCGATACCAATTCTTGCGCATTACGGTTCGAACACTCGAACACCTATACGGATTATTCTACACAGTGGCAGATATGTAAATACGGGGTTTACATACCATTTCTTGCGCATTACGGTTCGAACACCCGAACACCTATACGGATTCTCTTGCACAGTGGCAGATATGTAAATACGGGGTTTCCATACCAATTTTTGTGCATTACGGTTCGAACATTCGAACACCTATACGGATTCTCCTACACAGTGGCAGAAATGTAAATACGGGGTTTCCATACCAATTCTTGCGCATTACGGTTCGAACACCCGAACACCTATACGGATTCTCCTGCACAGTGGCAGATATGTAAATACGAGGTTTCCATACCAATTCTTGCGCATTACGGTTCGAACACCCAAACACATATACGGATTCTCCTGCACAGTGGCAGATATGTAAATACGGGGTTTACATACCATTTCTTGCGCATTACGGTTCGAACACTCGAACACCTATACGGATTCTCCTGCACAGTGGCAGATATGTAAATACGGGGTTTCGATACCAATTCTTGCGCATTACGGTTCGAACACTCGAACACCTATACGGATTCTCCTGCACAGTGGCAGATATGTAAATACGGGGTTTACATACCATTTCTTGCGCATTACGGTTCGAACACTCGAACACCTATACGGATTCTCCTACACAGTGGCAGATATGTAAATACGGGGTTTCCATACCAATTCTTGCGCATTACGGTTCGAACACCCGAACACCTATACGGATTCTCCTGCACAATGGCAGATATGTAAATACGAAGTTTACATACCATTTCTTGCGCATTACGGTTCGAACACCCGAACACCTATACGGATTCTCCTGCACAGTGGCAGATATGTAAATACGGGGTTTACATACCATTTCTTGCGCATTACGGTTCGAACACTCGAACACCTATACGAATTCTCCTGCACAGTGGCAGATATGTAAATACGAGATTTCCATACCAATTCTTACGCATTACGGTTCGAACACCCGAACACCTATACGGATTGTCCTGCACAGTGGCAGATATGTAAATACGGGGTTTACATACCATTTCTTGCGCATTACGGTTCGAACACTCGAACACCTATACGGATTATCCTGCACAGTGGCAGATATGTAAATACGGGGTTTACATACCATTTCTTGCGCATTACGGTTCGAACAATTGAACACCTATACGGATTCTCCTGCACAGTGGCAGATATGTAAATACGGGGTTTCCATACCAATTCTTGCGCATTACGGTTCGAACACCCGAATACCTATACGGATTCTACAGCACAGTGGCAGATATGTAAATACAGGGTTTCCATACCAATTCTTGCGCATTACGGTTCGAACACCCGAACACCTATACGGATTCTCCTGCACAGTGGCAGATATGTAAATACGGGGTTTACATACCATTTCTTGCGCATTTCGGTTCGAACACCCGAACACCTATACGGATTCTCCTGCACAGTGGCAGATATGTAAATACGGGGTTTCCATACCAATTCTTGCGCATTACGGTTCGAACACCCGAACACCTATACGGATTCTCCTGCACAGTGGCAGATATGTAAATACGGGGTTTCCATACCAATTTTTGCGCATTACGGTTCGAACACCCGAACACCTATACGGATTCTCCTGCACAGTGGCAGATATGTAAATACGGGGTTTACATACCATTTCTTGCGCATTACGATTCGAACACTCGAACACCTATACGGATTCTCCTGCACAGTGGCAGATATGTAAATACGGGGTTTACATACCATTTCTTGCGCATTACGGTTCGAACACCCGAACACCTATACGGATTCTCCTGCACAGTGGCAGATATGTAAATACGGGGTTTCCATACCAATTCTTGCGCATTACGGTTCGAACACCCGAACACCTATACGGATTCTCCTGCACAGTGGCAGAAATGTAAATACGGAGTTTACATACCATTTCTTGCGCATTACGGTTCGAACACCCGAACACCTATACGGATTCTCCTGCACAGTGGCAGATATGTAAATACGGGGTTTACATACCATTTCTTGCGCATTACGGTTCGAACACTCGAACACCTATACGGATTGTCCTGCACAGTGGCAGATATGTAAATACGGGGTTTACATACCATTTCTTGCGCATTACGGTTCGAACACTCGAACACCTATACGGATTCTCCTGCACAGTGGCAGATATGTAAATACGGGGTTTCGATACCAATTCTTGCGCATTACGGTTCGAACACTCGAACACCTATACGGATTCTCCTGCACAGTGGCAGATATGTAAATACGGGGTTTACATACCATTTCTTGCGCATTACGGTTCGAACACTCGAACACCTATACGGATTCTCCTGCACAGTGGCAGATATGTAAATACGGGGTTTCCATACCAATTCTTGCGCATTACGGTTCGAACACCCGAACACCTATACGGATTCTCCTGCACAGTGGCAGATATGTAAATACGGAGTTTACATACCATTTCTTGCTCATTACGGTTCGAACACCCGAACACCTATACGGATTCTCCTGCACAGTGGCAGATATGTAAATACGGGGTTTACATACCATTTCTTGCGCATTACGGTTCGAACACTCGAACACCTATAAGGATTCTCCTACACAGTGGCAGATATGTAAATACGGGGTTTCCATACCAATTCTTGCGCATTACGGTTCGAACACCCGAACACCTATACGGATTCTCCTGCACAGTGGCAGATATGTAAATACGGAGTTTACATACCATTTCTTGCGCATTACGGTTCGAACACTCGAACACCTATACGGATTCTCCTGCACAGTGGCAGATATGTAAATACGGGGTTTCGATACCAATTCTTGCGCATTACGGTTCGAACACTCGAACACCTATACGGATTATTCTGCACAGTGGCAGATATGTAAATACGGGGTTTACATACCATTTCTTGCGCATTACGGTTCGAACACCCGAACACCTATACGGATTCTCTTGCACAGTGGCAGATATGTAAATACGGGGTTTCCATACAAATTTTTGTGCATTACGGTTCGAACACTCGAACACCTATACGTATTCTCCTACACAGTGGCAGAAATGTAAATACGGGGTTTCCATACCAATTCTTGCGCATTACGGTTCGAACACCCGAACACCTATACGGATTCTCCTGCACAGTGGCAGATATGTAAATACGAGGTTTCCATACCAATTCTTGCGCATTACGGTTCGAACACCCAAACACATATACGGATTCTCCTGCACAGTGGCAGATATGTAAATACGGGGTTTACATACCATTTCTTGCGCATTACGGTTCGAACACTCGAACACCTATACGGATTATCCTGCACAGTGGCAGATATGTAAATACGGGGTTTCCATACCAATTCTTGCGCATTTCGGTTCGAACACCAGAACACCGATACGGATTCTCCTACACAGTGGCAGATATGTAAATACAGGGTTTGCATACCAATTCTTGCGCATTACGGTTCGAACACCCCAATACCTATACGGATTCTCCTGCACAGTGGCAGATATGTAAATACGGGGTTTACATACCATTTCTTGCGGATTACGGTTCGAACACTCAAACACCTATACGGATTCTCCTGCACAGTGGCAGATATGTAAATACGGGGTTTACATACCATTTCTTGCGCATTACGGTTCGAACACCCGAACACCTATACGGATTCTCCTGCACAGTGGCAGATATGTAAATACGGGGTTTACATACCATTTCTTGCGCATTACGGTTCGAACACTCGAACACCTATACGGATTCTCCTGCACAGTGGCAGATATGTAAATACGGGGTTTCCATACCAATTCTTGCGCATTACGGTTCGAACACCCCAATACCTATACGGATTCTCCTGCACAGTGGCAGATATGTAAATACGGGGTTTACATACCATTTCTTGCGGATTACGGTTCGAACACCCGAACACCTATACGGATTCTCCTGCACAGTGGCAGATATGTAAATACGGGGTTTACATACCATTTCTTGCGCATTACGGTTCGAACACTCGAACACCTATAAGGATTCTCCTGCACAGTGGCAGATATGTAAATACGGGGTTTCCATACCAATTCTTGCGCATTACGGTTCGAACACCCGAACACCTATACGGATTCTCCTGCACAGTGGCAGATATGTAAATACGGAGTTTACATACCATTTCTTGCGCATTACGGTTCGAACACTCGAACACCTATACGGATTCTCCTGCACAGTGGCAGATATGTAAATACGGGGTTTCGATACCAATTCTTGCGCATTACGGTTCGAACACTCGAACACCTATACGGATTATTCTGCACAGTGGCAGATATGTAAATACGGGGTTTACATACCATTTCTTGCGCATTACGGTTCGAACACCCGAACACCTATACGGATTCTCTTGCACAGTGGCAGATATGTAAATACGGGGTTTCCATACCAATTTTTGTGCATTACGGTTCGAACACTCGAACACCTATACGGATTCTCCTACACAGTGGCAGAAATGTAAATACGGGGTTTCCATACCAATTCTTGCGCATTACGGTTCGAAGACCCGAACACCTATACGGATTCTCCTGCACAGTGGCAGATATGTAAATACGAGGTTTCCATACCAATTCTTGCGCATTACGGTTCGAACACCCAAACACATATACGGATTCTCCTGCACAGTGGCAGATATGTAAATACGGGGTTTACATACCATTTCTTGCGCATTACGGTTCGAACACTCGAACACCTATACGGATTATCCTGCACAGTGGCAGATATGTAAATACGGGGTTTCCATACCAATTCTTGCGCATTTCGGTTCGAACACCAGAACACCGATACGGATTCTCCTACACAGTGGCAGATATGTAAATACAGGGTTTGCATACCAATTCTTGCGCATTACGGTTCGAACACCCCAATACCTATACGGATTCTCCTGCACAGTGGCAGATATGTAAATACGGGGTTTACATACCATTTCTTGCGGATTACGGTTCGAACACTCAAACACCTATACGGATTCTCCTGCACAGTGGCAGATATGTAAATACGGGGTTTACATACCATTTCTTGCGCATTACGGTTCGAACACCCGAACACCTATACGGATTCTCCTGCACAGTGGCAGATATGTAAATACGGGGTTTCCATACCAATTCTTGCGCATTACGATTCGAACACCCAAACACATATACGGATTCTCCTGCACAGTGGCAGATATGTAAATACGGGGTTTACATACCATTTCTTGCGCATTACGGTTCGAACACTCGAACACCTATACGGATTCTCCTGCACAGTGGCAGATATGTAAATACGGGGTTTCGATACCAATTCTTGCGCATTACGGTTCGAACACTCGAACACCTATACGGATTATTCTGCACAGTGGCAGATATGTAAATACGGGGTTTACATACCATTTCTTGCGCATTACGGTTCGAACACCCGAACACCTATACGGATTCTCTTGCACAGTGGCAGATATGTAAATACGGGGTTTCCATACCAATTTTTGTGCATTACGGTTCGAACACTCGAACACCTATACGGATTCTCCTACACAGTGGCAGAAATGTAAATACGGGGTTTCCATACCAATTCTTGCGCATTACGGTTCGAACACCCGAACACCTATACGGATTCTCCTGCACAGTGGCAGATATGTAAATACGAGGTTTCCATACCAATTCTTGCGCATTACGGTTCGAACACCCAAACACATATACGGATTCTCCTGCACAGTGGCAGATATGTAAATACGGGGTTTACATACCATTTCTTGCGCATTACGGTTCGAACACTCGAACACCTATACGGATTCTCCTGCACAGTGGCAGATATGTAAATACGGGGTTTCGATACCAATTCTTGGGCATTACGGTTCGAACACTCGAACACCTATACGGATTCTCCTGCACAGTGGCAGATATGTAAATACGGGGTTTACATACCATTTCTTGCGCATTACGGTTCGAACACTCGAACACCTATACGGATTCTCCTACACAGTGGCAGATATGTAAATACGGGGTTTCCATACCAATTCTTGCGCATTACGGTTCGAACACCCGAACACCTATACGGATTCTCCTGCACAATGGCAGATATGTAAATACGAAGTTTACATACCATTTCTTGCGCATTACGGTTCGAACACCCGAACACCTATACGGATTCTCCTGCACAGTGGCAGATATGTAAATACGGGGTTTACATACCATTTCTTGCGCATTACGGTTCGAACACTCGAACACCTATACGAATTCTCCTGCACAGTGGCAGATATGTAAATACGAGATTTCCATACCAATTCTTACGCATTACGGTTCGAACACCCGAACACCTATACGGATTGTCCTGCACAGTGGCAGATATGTAAATACGGGGTTTACATACCATTTCTTGCGCATTACGGTTCGAACACTCGAACACCTATACGGATTATCCTGCACAGTGGCAGATATGTAAATACGGGGTTTACATACCATTTCTTACGCATTACGGTTCGAACAATTGAACACCTATACGGATTCTCCTGCACAGTGGCAGATATGTAAATACGGGGTTTCCATACCAATTCTTGCGCATTACGGTTCGAACACCCGAATACCTATACGGATTCTACAGCACAGTGGCAGATATGTAAATACAGGGTTTCCATACCAATTCTTGCGCATTACGGTTCGAACACCCGAACACCTATACGGATTCTCCTGCACAGTGGCAGATATGTAAATACGGGGTTTACATACCATTTCTTGCGCATTTCGGTTCGAACACCCGAACACCTATACGGATTCTCCTGCACAGTGGCAGATATGTAAATACGGGGTTTCCATACCAATTCTTGCGCATTACGGTTCGAACACCCGAACACCTGTACGGATTCTCCTGCACAGTGGCAGATATGTAAATACGGGGTTTCCATACCAATTTTTGCGCATTACGGTTCGAACACCCGAACACCTATACGGATTCTCCTGCACAGTGGCAGATATGTAAATACGGGGTTTACATACCATTTCTTGCGCATTACGATTCGAACACTCGAACACCTATACGGATTCTCCTGCACAGTGGCAGATATGTAAATACGGGGTTTACATACCATTTCTTGCGCATTACGGTTCGAACACTCGAACACCTATACGGATTCTCCTGCACAGTGGCAGATATGTAAATACGGGGTTTCGATACCAATTCTTGCGCATTACGGTTCGAACACTCGAACACCTATACGGATTATCCTGCACAGTGGCAGATATGTAAATACGGGGTTTACATACCATTTCTTGCGCATTACGGTTCGAACAATTGAACACCTATACGGATTCTCCTGCACAGTGGCAGATATGTAAATACGGGGTTTCCATACCAATTCTTGCGCATTACGGTTCGAACACCCGAATACCTATACGGATTCTACAGCACAGTGGCAGATATGTAAATACAGGGTTTCCATACCAATTCTTGCGCATTACGGTTCGAACACCCGAACACCTATACGGATTCTCCTGCACAGTGGCAGATATGTAAATACGGGGTTTACATACCATTTCTTGCGCATTTCGGTTCGAACACCCGAACACCTATACGGATTCTCCTGCACAGTGGCAGATATGTAAATACGGGGTTTCCATACCAATTCTTGCGCATTACGGTTCGAACACCCGAACACCTATACGGATTCTCCTGCACAGTGGCAGATATGTAAATACGGGGTTTCCATACCAATTTTTGCGCATTACGGTTCGAACACCCGAACACCTATACGGATTCTCCTGCACAGTGGCAGATATGTAAATACGGGGTTTACATACCATTTCTTGCGCATTACGATTCGAACACTCGAACACCTATACGGATTCTCCTGCACAGTGGCAGATATGTAAATACGGGGTTTACATACCATTTCTTGCGCATTACGGTTCGAACACCCGAACACCTATACGGATTCTCCTGCACAGTGGCAGATATGTAAATACGGGGTTTCCATACCAATTCTTGCGCATTACGGTTCGAACACCCGAACACCTATACGGATTCTCCTGCACAGTGGCAGAAATGTAAATACGGAGTTTACATACCATTTCTTGCGCATTACGGTTCGAACACCCGAACACCTATACGGATTCTCCTGCACAGTGGCAGATATGTAAATACGGGGTTTACATACCATTTCTTGCGCATTACGGTTCGAACACTCGAACACCTATACGGATTGTCCTGCACAGTGGCAGATATGTAAATACGGGGTTTACATACCATTTCTTGCGCATTACGGTTCGAACACTCGAACACCTATACGGATTCTCCTGCACAGTGGCAGATATGTAAATACGGGGTTTCGATACCAATTCTTGCGCATTACGGTTCGAACACTCGAACACCTATACGGATTCTCCTGCACAGTGGCAGATATGTAAATACGGGGTTTACATACCATTTCTTGCGCATTACGGTTCGAACACTCGAACACCTATACGGATTCTCCTGCACAGTGGCAGATATGTAAATACGGGGTTTCCATACCAATTCTTGCGCATTACGGTTCGAACACCCGAACACCTATACGGATTCTCCTGCACAGTGGCAGATATGTAAATACGGAGTTTACATACCATTTCTTGCTCATTACGGTTCGAACACCCGAACACCTATACGGATTCTCCTGCACAGTGGCAGATATGTAAATACGGGGTTTACATACCATTTCTTGCGCATTACGGTTCGAACACTCGAACACCTATAAGGATTCTCCTGCACAGTGGCAGATATGTAAATACGGGGTTTCCATACCAATTCTTGCGCATTACGGTTCGAACACCCGAATACCTATACGGATTCTACAGCACAGTGGCAGATATGTAAATACAGGGTTTCCATACCAATTCTTGCGCATTACGGTTCGAACACCCGAACACCTATACGGATTCTCCTGCACAGTGGCAGATATGTAAATACGGGGTTTACATACCATTTCTTGCGCATTTCGGTTCGAACACCCGAACACCTATACGGATTCTCCTGCACAGTGGCAGATATGTAAATACGGGGTTTCCATACCAATTCTTGCGCATTACGGTTCGAACACCCGAACACCTATACGGATTCTCCTGCACAGTGGCAGATTTGTAAATACGGGGTTTCCATACCAATTTTTGCGCATTACGGTTCGAACACCCGAACACCTATACGGATTCTCCTGCACAGTGGCAGATATGTAAATACGGGGTTTACATACCATTTCTTGCGCATTACGATTCGAACACTCGAACACCTATACGGATTCTCCTGCACAGTGGCAGATATGTAAATACGGGGTTTACATACCATTTCTTGCGCATTACGGTTCGAACACCCGAACACCTATACGGATTCTCCTGCACAGTGGCAGATATGTAAATACGGGGTTTCCATACCAATTCTTGCGCATTACGGTTCGAACACCCGAACACCTATACGGATTCTCCTGCACAGTGGCAGAAATGTAAATACGGAGTTTACATACCATTTCTTGCGCATTACGGTTCGAACACCCGAACACCTATACGGATTCTCCTGCACAGTGGCAGATATGTAAATACGGGGTTTACATACCATTTCTTGCGCATTACGGTTCGAACACTCGAACACCTATACGGATTGTCCTGCACAGTGGCAGATATGTAAATACGGGGTTTACATACCATTTCTTGCGCATTACGGTTCGAACACTCGAACACCTATACGGATTCTCCTGCACAGTGGCAGATATGTAAATACGGGGTTTCGATACCAATTCTTGCGCATTACGGTTCGAACACTCGAACACCTATACGGATTCTCCTGCACAGTGGCAGATATGTAAATACGGGGTTTACATACCATTTCTTGCGCATTACGGTTCGAACACTCGAACACCTATACGGATTCTCCTGCACAGTGGCAGATATGTAAATACGGGGTTTCCATACCAATTCTTGCGCATTACGGTTCGAACACCCGAACACCTATACGGATTCTCCTGCACAGTGGCAGATATGTAAATACGGAGTTTACATACCATTTCTTGCTCATTACGGTTCGAACACCCGAACACCTATACGGATTCTCCTGCACAGTGGCAGATATGTAAATACGGGGTTTACATACCATTTCTTGCGCATTACGGTTCGAACACTCGAACACCTATAAGGATTCTCCTGCACAGTGGCAGATATGTAAATACGGGGTTTCCATACCAATTCTTGCGCATTACGGTTCGAACACCCGAACACCTATACGGATTCTCCTGCACAGTGGCAGATATGTAAATACGGAGTTTACATACCATTTCTTGCGCATTACGGTTCGAACACCCGAACACCTATACGGATTCTCCTGCACAGTGGCAGATATGTAAATACGGGGTTTACATACCATTTCTTGCGCATTACGGTTCGAACACTCGAACACCTATACGGATTGTCCTGCACAGTGGCAGATATGTAAATACGGGGTTTACATACCATTTCTTGCGCATTACGGTTCGAACACTCGAACACCTATACGGATTCTCCTGCACAGTGGCAGATATGTAAATACGGGGTTTCGATACCAATTCTTGCGCATTACGGTTCGAACACTCGAACACCTATACGGATTCTCCTGCACAGTGGCAGATATGTAAATACGGGGTTTCCATACCAATTTTTGTGCATTACGGTTCGAACACTCGAACACCTATACGGATTCTCCTGCACAGTGGCAGAAATGTAAATACGGGGTTTCCATACCAATTCTTGCGCATTACGGTTCGAACACCCGAACACCTATACGGATTCTCCTGCACAGTGGCAGATATGTAAATACGAGGTTTCCATACCAATTCTTGCGCATTACGGTTCGAACACCCAAACACATATACGGATTCTCCTGCACAGTGGCAGATATGTAAATACGGGGTTTACATACCATTTCTTGCGCATTACGGTTCGAACACTCGAACACCTATAAGGATTCTCCTGCACAGTGGCAGATATGTAAATACGGGGTTTCGATACCAATTCTTGCGCATTACGGTTCGAACACTCGAACACCTATACGGATTCTCCTGCACAGTGGCAGATATGTAAATACGGGGTTTCGATACCAATTCTTGCGCATTACGGTTCGAACACTCGAACACCTATACGGATTCTCCTGCACAGTGGCAGATATGTAAATACGGGGTTTCCATACCAATTCTTGCGTATTACGGTTCGAACACCCGAACACCTATACGGATTCTCCTGCACAGTGGCAGATATGTAAATACGGAGTTTACATACCATATCTTGCGCATTACGGTTCGAACACCCGAACACCTATACGGATTGTCCTGCACAGTGGCAGATATGTAAATACGGGGTTTACATACCATTTCTTGCGCATTACGATTCGAACACTCGAACACCTATACGGATTCTCCTGCACAGTGGCAGATATGTAAATACGGGGTTTACATACCATTTCTTGCGCATTACGGTTCGAACACTCGAACACCTATACGGATTATCCTGCACAGTGGCAGATATGTAAATACGGGGTTTCCATACCAATTCTTGCGCATTTCGGTTCGAACACCAGAACACCGATACGGATTCTCCTACACAGTGGCAGATATGTAAATACAGGGTTTGCATACCAATTCTTGCGCATTACGGTTCGAACACCCCAATACCTATACGGATTCTCCTGCACAGTGGCAGATATGTAAATACGGGGTTTACATACCATTTCTTGCGGATTACGGTTCGAACACTCAAACACCTATACGGATTCTCCTGCACAGTGGCAGATATGTAAATACGGGGTTTACATACCATTTCTTGCGCATTACGGTTCGAACACCCGAACACCTATACGGATTCTCCAGCACAGTGGCAGATATGTAAATACGGGGTTTCCATACCAATTCTTGCGCATTACGATTCGAACACCCAAACACATATACGGATTCTCCTGCACAGTGGCAGATATGTAAATACGGGGTTTACATACCATTTCTTCCGCATTACGGTTCGAACACTCGAACACCTATACGGATTCTCCTGCACAGTGGCAGATATGTAAATACGGGGTTTCGATACCAATTCTTGCGCATTACGGTTCGAACACTCGAACACCTATACGGATTATTCTGCACAGTGGCAGATATGTAAATACGGGGTTTACATACCATTTCTTGCGCATTACCGTTCGAACACCCGAACACCTATACGGATTCTCTTGCACAGTGGCAGATATGTAAATACGGGGTTTCCATACCAATTTTTGTGCATTACGGTTCGAACACTCGAACACCTATACGGATTCTCCTGCACAGTGGCAGAAATGTAAATACGGGGTTTCCATACCAATTCTTGCGCATTACGGTTCGAACACCCGAACACCTATACGGATTCTCCTGCACATTGGCAGATATGTAAATACGAGGTTTCCATACCAATTCTTGCGCATTACGGTTCGACCACCCAAACACATATTCGGATTCTCCTGCACAGTGGCAGATATGTAAATACGGGGTTTACATACCATTTCTTGCGCATTACGGTTCGAACACTCGAACACCTATACGGATTCTCCTGCACAGTGGCAGATATGTAAATACGGGGTTTCGATACCAATTCTTGCGCATTACGGTTCGAACACTCGAACACCTATACGGATTCTCCTGCACAGTGGCAGATATGTAAATACGGGGTTTACATACCATTTCTTGCGCATTACGGTTCGAACACTCGAACACCTATACGAATTCTCCTGCACAGTGGCAGATATGTAAATACGAGATTTCCATACCAATTCTTGCGCATTACGGTTCGAACACCCGAACACCTATACGGATTGTCCTGCACAGTGGCAGATATGTAAATACGGGGTTTACATACCATTTCTTGCGCATTACGGTTCGAACACTCGAACACCTATACGGATTTTCCTGCACAGTGGCAGATATGTAAATACGGGGTTTACATACCATTTCTTGCGCATTACGGTTCGAACAATTGAACACCTATACGGATTCTCCTGCACAGTGGCAGATATGTAAATACGGGGTTTCCATACCAATTCTTGCGCATTACGGTTCGAACACCCGAATACCTATACGGATTCTCCAGCACAGTGGCAGATATGTAAATACAGGGTTTCCATACCAATTCTTGCGCATTACGGTTCGAACACCCGAACACCTATACGGATTCTCCTGCACAGTGGCAGATATGTAAATACGGGGTTTACATACCATTTCTTGCGCATTTCGGTTCGAACACTCGAACACCTATACGGATTCTCCTGCACAGTGGCAGATATGTAAATACGGGGTTTCGATACCAATTCTTGCGCATTACGGTTCGAACACTCGAACACCTATACGGATTCTCCTGCACAGTGGCAGATATGTAAATACGGGGTTTCGATACCAATTCTTGCGCATTACGGTTCGAACACCCGAACACCTATACGGATTCTCCTGCACAGTGGCAGATATGTAAATACGGGGTTTCCATACCAATTCTTGCGCATTACGGTTCGAACACCCGAACACCTATACGGATTCTCCAGCACAGTGGCAGATACGTAAATACGGAGTTTACATACCATATCTTGCGCATTACGGTTCGAACACCCGAACACCTATACGGATTGTCCTGCACAGTGGCAGATATGTAAATACGGGGTTTACATACCATTTCTTGCGCATTACGATTCGAACACTCGAACACCTATACGGATTCTCCTGCACAGTGGCAGATATGTAAATACGGGGTTTACATACCATTTCTTGCGCATTACGGTTCGAACACTCGAACACCTATACGGATTCTCCTGCACAGTGGCAGATATGTAAATACGGGGTTTCCATACCAATTCTTGCGCATTTCGGTTCGAACACCAGAACACCGATACGGATTCTCCTACACAGTGGCAGATATGTAAATACAGGGTTTGCATACCAATTCTTGCGCATTACGGTTCGAACACCCCAACACCGATACGGATTCTCCTGCACAGTGGCAGATATGTAAATACGGGGTTTACATACCATTTCTTGCGCATTTCGGTTCGAACACCCGAACACCTATACGGATTCTCCTGCACAGTGGCAGATATGTAAATACGGGGTTTACATACCAATTCTTGCGCATTACGGTTCGAACACCCGAACACCTATACGGATTCTCCTGCACAGTGGCAGATATGTAAATACGGAGTTTACATACCATTTCTTGCGCATTACGGTTCGAACACCCGAACACCTATACGGATTGTCCTGCACAGTGGCAGATATGTAAATACGGGGTTTACATACCATTTCTTGCGCATTACGGTTCGAACACTCGAACACCTATACGGATTCTCCTGCACAGTGGCAGATATGTAAATACGGGGTTTACATACCATTTCTTGCGCATTACGGTTCGAACACTCGAACACCTATACGGATTATCCTGCACAGTGGCAGATATGTAAATACGGGGTTTCCATACCAATTCTTGCGCATTTCGGTTCGAACACCAGAACACCGATACGGATTCTCCTACACAGTGGCAGATATGTAAATACAGGGTTTGCATACCAATTCTTGCGCATTACGGTTCGAACACCCCAATACCTATACGGATTCTCCTGCACAGTGGCAGATATGTAAATACGGGGTTTACATACCAATTCTTGCGCATTACGGTTCGAACACTCGAACACCTATACGGATTCTCCTGCACAGTGGCAGATATGTAAATACGGGGTTTCCATACCAATTCTTGCGCATTACGGTTCGAACACCCAAACACCTATACGGATTCTCCTGCACAGTGGCAGATATGTAAATACGGAGTTTACATACCATTTCTTGCTCATTACGGTTCGAACACCCGAACACCTATACGGATTCTCCTGCACAGTGGCAGATATGTAAATACAGGGTTTACATACCATTTCTTGCGCATTACGGTTCGAACACTCGAACACCTATACGGATTCTCCTGCACAGTGGCAGATATGTAAATACGGGGTTTACATACCAATTCTTGCGCATTACGGTTCGAACACCCGAACACCTATACGGATTCTCCTGCACAGTGGCAGATATGTAAATACGGAGTTTACATACCATTTCTTGCGCATTACGGTTCGAACACCCGAACACCTATACGGATTCTCCTGCACAGTGGCAGATATGTAAATACGGGGTTTACATACCATTTCTTGCGCATTACGGTTCGAACACTCGAACACCTATACGGATTGTCCTGCACAGTGGCAGATATGTAAATACGGGGTTTACATACCATTTCTTGCGCATTACGGTTCGAACACTCGAACACCTATACGGATTCTCCTGCACAGTGGCAGATATGTAAATACGGGGTTTCGATACCAATTCTTGCGCATTACGGTTCGAACACTCGAGCACCTATTCGGATTCTCCTGCACAGTGGCAGATATGTAAATACGGGGTTTCCATACCAATTTTTGTGCATTACGGTTCGAACACTCGAACACCTATACGGATTCTCCTGCACAGTGGCAGAAATGTAAATACGGGGTTTCCATACCAATTCCTGCGCATTACGGTTCGAACACCCGAACACCTATACGGATTCTCCTGCACAGTGGCAGATATGTAAATACGAGGTTTCCATACCAATTCTTGCGCATTACGGTTCGAACACCCAAACACATATACGGATTCTCCTGCACAGTGGCAGATATGTAAATACGGGGTTTACATACCATTTCTTGCGCATTACGGTTCGAATACCCGAACACCTATACGGATTCTCCTGCACAGTGGCAGATATGTAAATACGGGGTTTCGATACCAATTCTTGCGCATTACGGTTCGAACACTCGAACACCTATACGGATTCTCCTGCACAGTGGCAGATATGTAAATACGGGGTTTACATACCATTTCTTGCGCATTACGGTTCGAACACCCGAACACCTATACGGATTGTCCTGCACAGTGGCAGATATGTAAATACGGGGTTTACATACCATTTCTTGCGCATTACGATTCGAACACTCGAACACCTATACGGATTATCCTGCACAGTGGCAGATATGTAAATACGGGGTTTCGATACCAATTCTTGCGCATTACGGTTCGAACACCCGAACACCGATACGGATTATCCTGCACAGTGGCAGATATGTAAATACGGGGTTTCCATACCAATTCTTGCGCATTTCGGTTCGAACACCAGAACACCGATACGGATTCTCCTACACAGTGGCAGATATGTAAATACAGGGTTTGCATACCAATTCTTGCGCATTACTGTTCGAACACCCCAATACCTATACGGATTCTCCTGCACAGTGGCAGATATGTAAATACGGGGTTTACATACCATTTCTTGCGGATTACGGTTCGAACACTCAAACACCTATACGGATTCTCCTGCACAGTGGCAGATATGTAAATACGGGGTTTACATACCATTTCTTGCGCATTACGGTTCGAACACCCGAACACCTATACGGATTCTCCTGCACAGTGGCAGATATGTAAATACGGGGTTTACATACCATTTCTTGCGCATTACGGTTCGAACACTCGAACACCTATACGGATTCTCCTGCACAGTGGCAGATATGTAAATACGGGGTTTACATACCATTTCTTGCGCATTACGGTTCGAACACCCGAACACCTATACGGATTCTCCTGCACAGTGGCAGATATGTAAATACGGAGTTTACATACCATTTCTTGCGCATTACGGTTCGAACACCCGAACACCTATACGGATTCTCCTGCACAGTGGCAGATATGTAAATACGGGGTTTACATACCATTTCTTGCGCATTACGGTTCGAACACTCGAACACCTATACGGATTGTCCTGCACAGTGGCAGATATGTAAATACGGGGTTTACATACCATTTCTTGCGCATTACGGTTCGAACACTCGAACACCTATACGGATTCTCCTGCACAGTGGCAGATATGTAAATACGGGGTTTCGATACCAATTCTTGCGCATTACGGTTCGAACACTCGAACACCTATACGGATTCTCCTGCACAGTGGCAGATATGTAAATACGGGGTTTCCATACCAATTTTTGTGCATTACGGTTCGAACACTCGAACACCTATACGGATTCTCCTGCACAGTGGCAGAAATGTAAATACGGGGTTTCCATACCAATTCTTGCGCATTACGGTTCGAACACCCGAACACCTATACGGATTCTCCTGCACAGTGGCAGATATGTAAATACGAGGTTTCCATACCAATTCTTGCGCATTACGGTTCGAACACCCAAACACATATACGGATTCTCCTGCACAGTGGCAGATATGTAAATACGGGGTTTACATACCATTTCTTGCGCATTACGGTTCGAACACTCGAACACCTATACGGATTCTCCTGCACAGTGGCAGATATGTAAATACGGGGTTTCGATACCAATTCTTGCGCATTACGGTTCGAACACTCGAACACCTATACGGATTCTCCTGCACAGTGGCAGATATGTAAATACGGGGTTTCGATACCAATTCTTGCGCATTACGGTTCGAACACTCGAACACCTATACGGATTCTCCTGCACAGTGGCAGATATGTAAATACGGGGTTTCCATACCAATTCTTGCGCATTACGGTTCGAACACCCGAACACCTATACGGATTCTCCTGCACAGTGGCAGATATGTAAATACGGAGTTTACATACCATTTCTTGCGCATTACGGTTCGAACACCCGAACACCTATACGGATTCTCCTGCACAGTGGCAGATATGTAAATACGGGGTTTACATACCATTTCTTGCGCATTACGATTCGAACACTCGAACACCTATACGGATTCTCCTCCACAGTGGCAGATATGTAAATACGGGGTTTACATACCATTTCTTGCGCATTACGGTTCGAACACTCGAACACCTATACGGATTCTCCTGCACAGTGGCAGATATGTAAATACGGGGTTTCCATACCAATTCTTGCGCATTTCGGTTCGAACACCAGAACACCGATACGGATTCTCCTACACAGTGGCAGATATGTAAATACAGGGTTTGCATACCAATTCTTGCGCATTACGGTTCGAACACCCCAATACCTATACGGATTCTCCTGCACAGTGGCAGATATGTAAATACGGGGTTTACATACCATTTCTTGCGGATTACGGTTCGAACACTCAAACACCTATACGGATTCTCCTGCACAGTGGCAGATATGTAAATACGGGGTTTACATACCATTTCTTGCGCATTACGGTTCGAACACCCGAACACCTATACGGATTCTCCAGCACAGTGGCAGATATGTAAATACGGGGTTTCCATACCAATTCTTGCGCATTACGGTTCGAACACCCGAACACCTATACGGATTCTCCTGCACAGTGGCAGATATGTAAATACGGGGTTTACATACCATTTCTTGCGCATTACGGTTCGAACACTCGAACACCTATACGGATTCTCCTGCACAGTGGCAGATATGTAAATACGGGGTTTCGATACCAATTCTTGCGCATTACGGTTCGAACACTCGAACACCTATACGGATTATTCTGCACAGTGGCAGATATGTAAATACGGGGTTTACATACCATTTCTTGCGCATTACGGTTCGAACACCCGAACACCTATACGGATTCTCTTGCACAGTGGCAGATATGTAAATACGGGGTTTCCATACCAATTTTTGTGCATTACGGTTCGAACACTCGAACACCTATACGGATTCTCCTGCACAGTGGCAGAAATGTAAATACGGGGTTTCCATACCAATTCTTGCGCATTACGGTTCGAACACCTGAACACCTATACGGATTCTCCTGCACAGTGGCAGATATGTAAATACGAGGTTTCCATACCAATTCTTGCGCATTACGGTTCGACCACCCAAACACATATACGGATTCTCCTGCACAGTGGCAGATATGTAAATACGGGGTTTACATACCATTTCTTGCGCATTACGGTTCGAACACTCGAACACCTATACGGATTCTCCTGCACAGTGGCAGATATGTAAATACGGGGTTTCGATACCAATTCTTGCGCATTACGGTTCGAACACTCGAACACCTATACGGATTCTCCTGCACAGTGGCAGATATGTAAATACGGGGTTTACATACCATTTCTTGCGCATTACGGTTTGAACACTCGAACACCTATACGGATTCTCCTACACAGTGGCAGATATGTAAATACGGGGTTTCCATACCAATTCTTGCGCATTACGGTTCGAACACCCGAACACCTATACGGATTCTCCTGCACAGTGGCAGATATGTAAATACGAAGTTTACATACCATTTCTTGCGCATTACGGTTCGAACACCCGAACACCTATACGGATTCTCCTGCACAGTGGCAGATATGTAAATACGGGGTTTACATACCATTTCTTGCGCATTACGGTTCGAACACTCGAACACCTATACGGATTCTCCTGCACAGTGGCAGATATGTAAATACGGGATTTCCATACCAATTCTTGCGCATTACGGTTCGAACACCCGAACACCTATACGGATTGTCCTGCACAGTGGCAGATATGTAAATACGGGGTTTACATACCATTTCTTGCGCATTACGGTTCGAACACTCGAACACCTATACGGATTCTCCTGCACAGTGGCAGATATGTAAATACGGGGTTTACATACCATTTCTTGCGCATTACGGTTCGAACAATCGAACACCTATACGGATTCTCCTGCACTGTGGCAGAAATGTAAATACGGGGTTTCGATACCAATTCTTGCGCATTACGGTTCGAACACTCGAACACCTATACGGATTCTCCTGCACAGTGGCAGATATGTAAATACGGGGTTTCCATACCAATTTTTGTGCATTACGGTTCGAACACTCGAACACCTATACGGATTCTCCTGCACAGTGGCAGAAATGTAAATACGGGGTTTCCATACCAATTCTTGCGCATTACGGTTCGAACACCCGAACACCTATACGGATTCTCCTGCACAGTGGCAGATATGTAAATACGAGGTTTCCATACCAATTCTTGCGCATTACGGTTCGAACACCCAAACACATATACGGATTCTCCTGCACAGTGGCAGATATGTAAATACGGGGTTTACATACCATTTCTTGCGCATTACGGTTCGAACACCCGAACACCTATACGGATTCTCCTGCACAGTGGCAGATATGTAAATACGGGGTTTCGATACCAATTCTTGCGCATTACGGTTCGAACACTCGAACACCTATACGGATTCTCCTGCACAGTGGCAGATATGTAAATACGGGGTTTACATACCATTTCTTGCGCATTACGGTTCGAACACTCGAACACCTATACGGATTATCCTGCACAGTGGCAGATATGTAAATACGGGGTTTCCATACCAATTCTTGCGCATTTCGGTTCGAACACCAGAACACCGATACGGATTCTCCTACACAGTGGCAGATATGTAAATACAGGGTTTGCATACCAATTCTTGCGCATTACGGTTCGAACACCCCAATACCTATACGGATTCTCCTGCACAGTGGCAGATATGTAAATACGGGGTTTACATACCAATTCTTGCGCATTACGGTTCGAACACTCGAACACCTATACGGATTCTCCTGCACAGTGGCAGATATGTAAATACGGGGTTTCCATACCAATTCTTGCGCATTACGGTTCGAACACCCGAACACCTTTACGAATTCTCCTGCACAGTGGCAGATATGTAAATACGGAGTTTACATACCATTTCTTGCTCATTACGGTTCGAACACCCGAACACCTATACGGATTCTCCTGCACAGTGGCAGATATGTAAATACGGGGTTTACATACCATTTCTTGCGCATTACGGTTCGAACACTCGAACACCTATACGGATTCTCCTGCACAGTGGCAGATATGTAAATACGGGGTTTCCATACCAATTCTTGCGCATTACGGTTCGAACACCCGAACACCTATACGGATTCTCCTGCACAGTGGCAGATATGTAAATACGGAGTTTACATACCATTTCTTGCGCATTACGGTTCGAACACCCGAACACCTATACGGATTCTCCTGCACAGTGGCAGATATGTAAATACGGGGTTTACATACCATTTCTTGCGCATTACGGTTCGAACACTCGAACACCTATACGGATTGTCCTGCACAGTGGCAGATATGTAAATACGGGGTTTACATACCATTTCTTGCGCATTACGGTTCGAACACTCGAACACCTATACGGATTCTCCTGCACAGTGGCAGATATGTAAATACGGGGTTTCGATACCAATTCTTGCGCATTACGGTTCGAACACTCGAACACCTATACGGATTCTCCTGCACAGTGGCAGATATGTAAATACAGGGTTTGCATACCAATTCTTGCGCATTACGGTTCGAACACCCCAATACCTATACGGATTCTCCTGCACAGTGGCAGATATGTAAATACGGGGTTTACATACCAATTCTTGCGCATTACGGTTCGAACACTCGAACACCTATACGGATTCTCCTGCACAGTGGCAGATATGTAAATACGGGGTTTCCATACCAATTCTTGCGCATTACGGTTCGAACACCCGAACACCTATACGGATTCTCCTGCACAGTGGCAGATATGTAAATACGGAGTTTACATACCATTTCTTGCTCATTACGGTTCGAACACCCGAACACCTATACGGATTCTCCTGCACAGTGGCAGATATGTAAATACGGGGTTTACATACCATTTCTTGCGCATTACGGTTCGAACACTCGAACACCTATACGGATTCTCCTGCACAGTGGCAGATATGTAAATACGGGGTTTCCATACCAATTCTTGCGCATTACGGTTCGAACACCCGAACACCTATACGGATTCTCCTGCACAGTGGCAGATATGTAAATACGGAGTTTACATACCATTTCTTGCGCATTACGGTTCGAACACCCGAACACCTATACGGATTCTCCTGCACAGTGGCAGATATGTAAATACGGGGTTTACATACCATTTCTTGCGCATTACGGTTCGAACACTCGAACACCTATACGGATTGTCCTGCACAGTGGCAGATATGTAAATACGGGGTTTACATACCATTTCTTGCGCATTACGGTTCGAACACTCGAACACCTATACGGATTCTCCTGCACAGTGGCAGATATGTAAATACGGGGTTTCGATACCAATTCTTGCGCATTACGGTTCGAACACTCGAACACCTATACGGATTCTCCTGCACAGTGGCAGATATGTAAATACGGGGTTTACATACCATTTCTTGCGCATTACGGTTCGAACACTCGAACACCTATACGGATTATCCTGCACAGTGGCAGATATGTAAATACGGGGTTTCCATACCAATTCTTGCGCATTTCGGTTCGAACACCAGAACACCGATACGGATTCTCCTACACAGTGGCAGATATGTAAATACAGGGCTTGCATACCAATTCTTGCGCATTACGGTTCGAACACCCCAATACCTATACGGATTCTCCTGCACAGTGGCAGATATGTAAATACGGGGTTTACATACCAATTCTTGCGCATTACGGTTCGAACACCCGAACACCTATACGGATTCTCCTGCACAGTGGCAGATATGTAAATACGGGGTTTCCATACCAATTCTTGCGCATTACGGTTCGAACACCCGAACACCTATACGGATTCTCCTGCACAGTGGCAGATATGTAAATACGGAGTTTACATACCATTTCTTGCTCATTACGGTTCGAACACCCGAACACCTATACGGATTCTCCTGCACAGTGGCAGATATGTAAATACGGGGTTTACATACCATTTCTTGCGCATTACGGTTCGAACACTCGAACACCTATACGGATTCTCCTGCACAGTGGCAGATATGTAAATACGGGGTTTCCATACCAATTCTTGCGCATTACGGTTCGAACACCCGAACACCTATACGGATTCTCCTGCACAGTGGCAGATATGTAAATACGGAGTTTACATACCATTTCTTGCGCATTACGGTTCGAACACCCGAACACCTATACGGATTCTCCTGCACAGTGGCAGATATGTAAATACGGGGTTTACATACCATTTCTTGCGCATTACGGTTCGAACACTCGAACACCTATACGGATTGTCCTGCACAGTGGCAGATATGTAAATACGGGGTTTACATACCATTTCTTGCGCATTACGGTTCGAACACTCGAACACCTATACGGATTCTCCTGCACAGTGGCAGATATGTAAATACGGGGTTTCGATACCAATTCTTGCGCATTACGGTTCGAACACTCGAACACCTATACGGATTCTCCTGCACAGTGGCAGATATGTAAATACGGGGTTTCCATACCAATTTTTGTGCATTACGGTTCGAACACTCGAACACCTATACGGATTCTCCTGCACAGTGGCAGAAATGTAAATACGGGGTTTCCATACCAATTCTTGCGCATTACGGTTCGAACACCCGAACACCTATACGGATTCTCCTGCACAGTGGCAGATATGTAAATACGAGGTTTCCATACCAATTCTTGCGCATTACGGTTCGAACACCCAAACACATATACGGATTCTCCTGCACAGTGGCAGATATGTAAATACGGGGTTTACATACCATTTCTTGCGCATTACGGTTCGAACACCCGAACACCTATACGGATTCTCCTGCACAGTGGCAGATATGTAAATACGGGGTTTCGATACCAATTCTTGCGCATTACGGTTCGAACACTCGAACACCTATACGGATTCTCCTGCACAGTGGCAGATATGTAAATACGGGGTTTACATACCATTTCTTGCGCATTACGGTTCGAACACCCGAACACCTATACGGATTGTCCTGCACAGTGGCAGATATGTAAATACGGGGTTTACATACCATTTCTTGCGCATTACGATTCGAACACTCGAACACCTATACGGATTATCCTGCACAGTGGCAGATATGTAAATACGGGGTTTCGATACCAATTCTTGCGCATTACGGTTCGAACACCCGAACACCGATACGGATTATCCTGCACAGTGGCAGATATGTAAATACGGGGTTTCCATACCAATTCTTGCGCATTTCGGTTCGAACACCAGAACACCGATACGGATTCTCCTACACAGTGGCAGATATGTAAATACAGGGTTTGCATACCAATTCTTGCGCATTACGGTTCGAACACCCCAATACCTATACGGATTCTCCTGCACAGTGGCAGATATGTAAATACGGGGTTTACATACCATTTCTTGCGGATTACGGTTCGAACACTCAAACACCTATACGGATTCTCCTGCACAGTGGCAGATATGTAAATACGGGGTTTACATACCATTTCTTGCGCATTACGATTCGAACACTCGAACACCTATACGGATTCTCCTGCACAGTGGCAGATATGTAAATACGGGGTTTACATACCATTTCTTGCGCATTACGGTTCGAACACTCGAACACCTATACGGATTCTCCTGCACAGTGGCAGATATGTAAATACGGGGTTTCCATACCAATTCTTGCGCATTTCGGTTCGAACACCAGAACACCGATACGGATTCTCCTACACAGTGGCAGATATGTAAATACAGGGTTTGCATACCAATTCTTGCGCATTACGGTTCGAACACCCCAATACCTATACGGATTCTCCTGCACAGTGGCAGATATGTAAATACGGGGTTTACATACCATTTCTTGCGGATTACGGTTCGAACACTCAAACACCTATACGGATTCTCCTGCACAGTGGCAGATATGTAAATACGGGGTTTACATACCATTTCTTGCGCATTACGGTTCGAACACCCGAACACCTATACGGATTCTCCAGCACAGTGGCAGATATGTAAATACGGGGTTTCCATACCAATTCTTGCGCATTACGGTTCGAACACCCGAACACCTATACGGATTCTCCTGCACAGTGGCAGATATGTAAATACGGGGTTTACATACCATTTCTTGCGCATTACGGTTCGAACACTCGAACACCTATACGGATTCTCCTGCACAGTGGCAGATATGTAAATACGGGGTTTCGATACCAATTCTTGCGCATTACGGTTCGAACACTCGAACACCTATACGGATTATTCTGCACAGTGGCAGATATGTAAATACGGGGTTTACATACCATTTCTTGCGCATTACGGTTCGAACACCCGAACACCTATACGGATTCTCTTGCACAGTGGCAGATATGTAAATACGGGGTTTCCATACCAATTTTTGTGCATTACGGTTCGAACACTCGAACACCTATACGGATTCTCCTGCACAGTGGCAGAAATGTAAATACGGGGTTTCCATACCAATTCTTGCGCATTACGGTTCGAACACCCGAACACCTATACGGATTCCCCTGCACAGTGGCAGATATGTAAATACGAGGTTTCCATACCAATTCTTGCGCATTACGGTTCGACCACCCAAACACATATACGGATTCTCCTGCACAGTGGCAGATATGTAAATACGGGGTTTACATACCATTTCTTGCGCATTACGGTTCGAACACTCGAACACCTATACGGATTCTCCTGCACAGTGGCAGATATGTAAATACGGGGTTTCGATACCAATTCTTGCGCATTACGGTTCGAACACTCGAACACCTATACGGATTCTCCTGCACAGTGGCAGATATGTAAATACGGGGTTTACATACCATTTCTTGCGCATTACGGTTTGAACACTCGAACACCTATACGGATTCTCCTACACAGTGGCAGATATGTAAATACGGGGTTTCCATACCAATTCTTGCGCATTACGGTTCGAACACCCGAACACCTATACGGATTCTCCTGCACAGTGGCAGATATGTAAATACGAAGTTTACATACCATTTCTTGCGCATTACGGTTCGAACACCCGAACACCTATACGGATTCTCCTGCACAGTGGCAGATATGTAAATACGGGGTTTACATACCATTTCTTGCGCATTACGGTTCGAACACTCGAACACCTATACGGATTCTCCTGCACAGTGGCAGATATGTAAATACGGGATTTCCATACCAATTCTTGCGCATTACGGTTCGAACACCCGAACACCTATACGGATTGTCCTGCACAGTGGCAGATATGTAAATACGGGGTTTACATACCATTTCTTGCGCATTACGGTTCGAACACTCGAACACCTATACGGATTCTCCTGCACAGTGGCAGATATGTAAATACGGGGTTTACATACCATTTCTTGCGCATTACGGTTCGAACAATCGAACACCTATACGGATTCTCCTGCACAGTGGCAGAAATGTAAATACGGGGTTTCGATACCAATTCTTGCGCATTACGGTTCGAACACTCGAACACCTATACGGATTCTCCTACACAGTGGCAGATATGTAAATACGGGGTTTCCATACCAATTTTTGTGCATTACGGTTCGAACACTCGAACACCTATACGGATTCTCCTGCACAGTGGCAGAAATGTAAATACGGGGTTTCCATACCAATTCTTGCGCATTACGGTTCGAACACCCGAACACCTATACGGATTCTCCTGCACAGTGGCAGATATGTAAATACGAGGTTTCCATACCAATTCTTGCGCATTACGGTTCGAACACCCAAACACATATACGGATTCTCCTGCACAGTGGCAGATATGTAAATACGGGGTTTACATACCATTTCTTGCGCATTACGGTTCGAACACCCGAACACCTATACGGATTCTCCTGCACAGTGGCAGATATGTAAATACGGGGTTTCGATACCAATTCTTGCGCATTACGGTTCGAACACTCGAACACCTATACGGATTCTCCTGCACAGTGGCAGATATGTAAATACGGGGTTTACATACCATTTCTTGCGCATTACGGTTCGAACACTCGAACACCTATACGGATTATCCTGCACAGTGGCAGATATGTAAATACGGGGTTTCCATACCAATTCTTGCGCATTTCGGTTCGAACACCAAAACACCGATACGGATTCTCCTACACAGTGGCAGATATGTAAATACAGGGTTTGCATACCAATTCTTGCGCATTACGGTTCGAACACCCCAATACCTATACGGATTCTCCTGCACAGTGGCAGATATGTAAATACGGGGTTTACATACCAATTCTTGCGCATTACGGTTCGAACACTCGAACACCTATACGGATTCTCCTGCACAGTGGCAGATATGTAAATACGGGGTTTCCATACCAATTCTTGCGCATTACGGTTCGAACACCCGAACACCTATACGGATTCTCCTGCACAGTGGCAGATATGTAAATACGGAGTTTACATACCATTTCTTGCTCATTACGGTTCGAACACCCGAACACCTATACGGATTCTCCTGCACAGTGGCAGATATGTAAATACGGGGTTTACATACCATTTCTTGCGCATTACGGTTCGAACACTCGAACACCTATACGGATTCTCCTGCACAGTGGCAGATATGTAAATACGGGGTTTCCATACCAATTCTTGCGCATTACGGTTCGAACACCCGAACACCTATACGGATTCTCCTGCACAGTGGCAGATATGTAAATACGGAGTTTACATACCATTTCTTGCGCATTACGGTTCGAACACCCGAACACCTATACGGATTCTCCTGCACAGTGGCAGATATGTAAATACGGGGTTTACATACCATTTCTTGCGCATTACGGTTCGAACACTCGAACACCTATACGGATTGTCCTGCACAGTGGCAGATATGTAAATACGGGGTTTACATACCATTTCTTGCGCATTACGGTTCGAACACTCGAACACCTATACGGATTCTCCTGCACAGTGGCAGATATGTAAATACGGGGTTTCGATACCAATTCTTGCGCATTACGGTTCGAACACTCGAACACCTATACGGATTCTCCTGCACAGTGGCAGATATGTAAATACGGGGTTTACATACCATTTCTTGCGCATTACGGTTCGAACACTCGAACACCTATACGGATTATCCTGCACAGTGGCAGATATGTAAATACGGGGTTTCCATACCAATTCTTGCGCATTTCGGTTCGAACACCAGAACACCGATACGGATTCTCCTACACAGTGGCAGATATGTAAATACAGGGTTTGCATACCAATTCTTGCGCATTACGGTTCGAACACCCCAATACCTATACGGATTCTCCTGCACAGTGGCAGATATGTAAATACGGGGTTTACATACCAATTCTTGCGCATTACGGTTCGAACACTCGAACACCTATACGGATTCTCCTTCACAGTGGCAGATATGTAAATACGGGGTTTCCATACCAATTCTTGCGCATTACGGTTCGAACACCCGAACACCTATACGGATTCTCCTGCACAGTGGCAGATATGTAAATACGGAGTTTACATACCATTTCTTGCTCATTACGGTTCGAACACCCGAACACCTATACGGATTCTCCTGCACAGTGGCAGATATGTAAATACGGGGTTTACATACCATTTCTTGCGCATTACGGTTCGAACACTCGAACACCTATACGGATTCTCCTGCACAGTGGCAGATATGTAAATACGGGGTTTCCATACCAATTCTTGCGCATTACGGTTCGAACACCCGAACACCTATACGGATTCTCCTGCACAGTGGCAGATATGTAAATACGGAGTTTACATACCATTTCTTGCGCATTACGGTTCGAACACCCGAACACCTATACGGATTCTCCTGCACAGTGGCAGATATGTAAATACGGGGTTTACATACCATTTCTTGCGCATTACGGTTCGAACACTCGAACACCTATACGGATTGTCCTGCACAGTGGCAGATATGTAAATACGGGGTTTACATACCATTTCTTGCGCATTACGGTTCGAACACTCGAACACCTATACGGATTCTCCTGCACAGTGGCAGATATGTAAATACGGGGTTTCGATACCAATTCTTGCGCATTACGGTTCGAACACTCGAACACCTATACGGATTCTCCTGCACAGTGGCAGATATGTAAATACGGGGTTTACATACCATTTCTTGCGCATTACGGTTCGAACACTCGAACACCTATACGGATTATCCTGCACAGTGGCAGATATGTAAATACGGGGTTTCCATACCAATTCTTGCGCATTTCGGTTCGAACACCAGAACACCGATACGGATTCTCCTACACAGTGGCAGATATGTAAATACAGGGTTTGCATACCAATTCTTGCGCATTACGGTTCGAACACCCCAATACCTATACGGATTCTCCTGCACAGTGGCAGATATGTAAATACGGGGTTTACATACCAATTCTTGCGCATTACGGTTCGAACACTCGAACACCTATACGGATTCTCCTGCACAGTGGCAGATATGTAAATACGGGGTTTCCATACCAATTCTTGCGCATTACGGTTCGAACACCCGAACACCTATACGGATTCTCCTGCACAGTGGCAGATATGTAAATACGGAGTTTACATACCATTTCTTGCTCATTACGGTTCGAACACCCGAACACCTATACGGATTCTCCTGCACAGTGGCAGATATGTAAATACGGGGTTTACATACCATTTCTTGCGCATTACGGTTCGAACACTCGAACACCTATACGGATTCTCCTGCACAGTGGCAGATATGTAAATACGGGGTTTCCATACCAATTCTTGCGCATTACGGTTCGAACACCCGAACACCTATACGGATTCTCCTGCACAGTGGCAGATATGTAAATACGGAGTTTACATACCATTTCTTGCGCATTACGGTTCGAACACCCGAACACCTATACGGATTCTCCTGCACAGTGGCAGATATGTAAATACGGGGTTTACATACCATTTCTTGCGCATTACGGTTCGAACACTCGAACACCTATACGGATTGTCCTGCACAGTGGCAGATATGTAAATACGGGGTTTACATACCATTTCTTGCGCATTACGGTTCGAACACTCGAACACCTATACGGATTCTCCTGCACAGTGGCAGATATGTAAATACGGGGTTTCGATACCAATTCTTGCGCATTACGGTTCGAACACTCGAACACCTATACGGATTCTCCTGCACAGTGGCAGATATGTAAATACGGGGTTTCCATACCAATTTTTGTGCATTACGGTTCGAACACTCGAACACCTATACGGATTCTCCTGCACAGTGGCAGAAATGTAAATACGGGGTTTCCATACCAATTCTTGCGCATTACGGTTCGAACACCCGAACACCTATACGGATTCTCCTGCACAGTGGCAGATATGTAAATACGAGGTTTCCATACCAATTCTTGCGCATTACGGTTCGAACACCCAAACACATATACGGATTCTCCTGCACAGTGGCAGATATGTAAATACGGGGTTTACATACCATTTCTTGCGCATTACGGTTCGAACACCCGAACACCTATACGGATTCTCCTGCACAGTGGCAGATATGTAAATACGGGGTTTCGATACCAATTCTTGCGCATTACGGTTCGAACACTCGAACACCTATACGGATTCTCCTGCACAGTGGCAGATATGTAAATACGGGGTTTACATACCATTTCTTGCGCATTACGGTTCGAACTCCCGAACACCTATACGGATTGTCCTGCACAGTGGCAGATATGTAAATACGGGGTTTACATACCATTTCTTGCGCATTACGATTCGAACACTCGAACACCTATACGGATTATCCTGCACAGTGGCAGATATGTAAATACGGGGTTTCGATACCAATTCTTGCGCATTACGGTTCGAACACCCGAACACCGATACGGATTATCCTGCACAGTGGCAGATATGTAAATACGGGGTTTCCATACCAATTCTTGCGCATTTCGGTTCGAACACCAGAACACCGATACGGATTCTCCTACACAGTGGCAGATATGTAAATACAGGGTTTGCATACCAATTCTTGCGCATTACGGTTCGAACACCCCAATACCTATACGGATTCTCCTGCACAGTGGCAGATATGTAAATACGGGGTTTACATACCATTTCTTGCGGATTACGGTTCGAACACTCAAACACCTATACGGATTCTCCTGCACAGTGGCAGATATGTAAATACGGGGTTTACATACCATTTCTTGCGCATTACGGTTCGAACACCCGAACACCTATACGGATTCTCCTGCACAGTGGCAGATATGTAAATACGGGGTTTACATACCATTTCTTGCGCATTACGGTTCGAACACTCGAACACCTATACGGATTCTCCTGCACAGTGGCAGATATGTAAATACGGGGTTTACATACCATTTCTTGCGCATTACGGTTCGAACACCCGAACACCTATACGGATTCTCCTGCACAGTGGCAGATATGTAAATACGGAGTTTACATACCATTTCTTGCGCATTACGGTTCGAACACCCGAACACCTATACGGATTCTCCTGCACAGTGGCAGATATGTAAATACGGGGTTTACATACCATTTCTTGCGCATTACGGTTCGAACACTCGAACACCTATACGGATTGTCCTGCACAGTGGCAGATATGTAAATACGGGGTTTACATACCATTTCTTGCGCATTACGGTTCGAACACTCGAACACCTATACGGATTCTCCTGCACAGTGGCAGATATGTAAATACGGGGTTTCGATACCAATTCTTGCGCATTACGGTTCGAACACTCGAACACCTATACGGATTCTCCTGCACAGTGGCAGATATGTAAATACGGGGTTTCCATACCAATTTTTGTGCATTACGGTTCGAACACTCGAACACCTATACGGATTCTCCTGCACAGTGGCAGAAATGTAAATACGGGGTTTCCATACCAATTCTTGCGCATTACGGTTCGAACACCCGAACACCTATACGGATTCTCCTGCACAGTGGCAGATATGTAAATACGAGGTTTCCATACCAATTCTTGCGCATTACGGTTCGAACACCCAAACACATATACGGATTCTCCTGCACAGTGGCAGATATGTAAATACGGGGTTTACATACCATTTCTTGCGCATTACGGTTCGAACACTCGAACACCTATACGGATTCTCCTGCACAGTGGCAGATATGTAAATACGGGGTTTCGATACCAATTCTTGCGCATTACGGTTCGAACACTCGAACACCTATACGGATTCTCCTGCACAGTGGCAGATATGTAAATACGGGGTTTCGATACCAATTCTTGCGCATTACGGTTCGAACACTGGAACACCTATACGGATTCTCCTGCACAGTGGCAGATATGTAAATACGGGGTTTCCATACCAATTCTTGCGCATTACGGTTCGAACACCCGAACACCTATACGGATTCTCCTGCACAGTGGCAGATATGTAAATACGGAGTTTACATACCATTTCTTGCGCATTACGGTTCGAACACCCGAACACCTATACGGATTGTCCTGCACAGTGGCAGATATGTAAATACGGGGTTTACATACCATTTCTTGCGCATTACGGTTCGAACACTCGAACACCTATACGGATTCTCCTGCACAGTGGCAGATATGTAAATACGGGGTTTACATACCATTTCTTGCGCATTACGGTTCGAACAATCGAACACCTATACGGATTCTCCTGCACAGTGGCAGAAATGTAAATACGGGGTTTCGATACCAATTCTTGCGCATTACGGTTCGAACACTCGAACACCTATACGGATTCTCCTGCATAGTGGCAGATATGTAAATACGGGGTTTCCATACCAATTTTTGTGCATTACGGTTCGAACACTCGAACACCTATACGGATTCTCCTGCACAGTGGCAGAAATGTAAATACGGGGTTTCCATACCAATTCTTGCGCATTACGGTTCGAATACCCGAACACCTATACGGATTCTCCTGCACAGTGGCAGATATGTAAATACGAGGTTTCCATACCAATTCTTGCGCATTACGGTTCGAACACCCAAACACATATACGGATTCTCCTGCACAGTGGCAGATATGTAAATACGGGGTTTACATACCATTTCTTGCGCATTACGGTTCGAACACCCGAACACCTATACGGATTCTCCTGCACAGTGGCAGATATGTAAATACGGGGTTTCGATACCAATTCTTGCGCATTACGGTTCGAACACTCGAACACCTATACGGATTCTCCTGCACAGTGGCAGATATGTAAATACGGGGTTTACATACCATTTCTTGCGCATTACGGTTCGAACACTCGAACACCTATACGGATTATCCTGCACAGTGGCAGATATGTAAATACGGGGTTTCCATACCAATTCTTGCGCATTTCGGTTCGAACACCAGAACACCGATACGGATTCTCCTACACAGTGGCAGATATGTAAATACAGGGTTTGCATACCAATTCTTGCGCATTACGGTTCGAACACCCCAATACCTATACGGATTCTCCTGCACAGTGGCAGATATGTAAATACGGGGTTTACATACCAATTCTTGCGCATTACGGTTCGAACACTCGAACACCTATACGGATTCTCCTGCACAGTGGCAGATATGTAAATACGGGGTTTCCATACCAATTCTTGCGCATTACGGTTCGAACACCCGAACACCTATACGGATTCTCCTGCACAGTGGCAGATATGTAAATACGGAGTTTACATACCATTTCTTGCTCATTACGGTTCGAACACCCGAACACCTATACGGATTCTCCTGCACAGTGGCAGATATGTAAATACGGGGTTTACATACCATTTCTTGCGCATTACGGTTCGAACACTCGAACACCTATACGGATTCTCCTGCACAGTGGCAGATATGTAAATACGGGGTTTCCATACCAATTCTTGCGCATTACGGTTCGAACACCCGAACACCTATACGGATTCTCCTGCACAGTGGCAGATATGTAAATACGGAGTTTACATACCATTTCTTGCGCATTACGGTTCGAACACCCGAACACCTATACGGATTCTCCTGCACAGTGGCAGATATGTAAATACGGGGTTTACATACCATTTCTTGCGCATTACGGTTCGAACACTCGAACACCTATACGGATTGTCCTGCACAGTGGCAGATATGTAAATACGGGGTTTACATACCATTTCTTGCGCATTACGGTTCGAACACTCGAACACCTATACGGATTCTCCTGCACAGTGGCAGATATGTAAATACGGGGTTTCGATACCAATTCTTGCGCATTACGGTTCGAACACTCGAACACCTATACGGATTCTCCTGCACAGTGGCAGATATGTAAATACGGGGTTTACATACCATTTCTTGCGCATTACGGTTCGAACACTCGAACACCTATACGGATTATCCTGCACAGTGGCAGATATGTAAATACGGGGTTTCCATACCAATTCTTGCGCATTTCGGTTCGAACACCAGAACACCGATACGGATTCTCCTACACAGTGGCAGATATGTAAATACAGGGTTTGCATACCAATTCTTGCGCATTACGGTTCGAACACCCCAATACCTATACGGATTCTCCTGCACAGTGGCAGATATGTAAATACGGGGTTTCCATACCAATTTTTGTGCATTACGGTTCGAACACTCGAACACCTATACGGATTCTCCTGCACAGTGGCAGAAATGTAAATACGGGGTTTCCATACCAATTCTTGCGCATTACGGTTCGAACACCCGAACACCTATATGGATTCTCCTGCACAGTGGCAGATATGTAAATACGGGGTTTCCATACCAATTCTTGCGCATTTCGGTTCGAACACCAGAACACCGATACGGATTCTCCTACACAGTGGCAGATATGTAAATACAGGGTTTGCATACCAATTCTTGCGCATTACGGTTCGAACACCCCAATACCTATACGGATTCTCCTGCACAGTGGCAGATATGTAAATACGGGGTTTACATACCATTTCTTGCGGATTACGGTTCGAACACTCAAACACCTATACGGATTCTCCTGCACAGTGGCATATATGTAAATACGGGGTTTACATACCATTTCTTGCGCATTACGGTTCGAACACCCGAACACCTATACGGATTCTCCTGCACAGTGGCAGATATGTAAATACGGGGTTTACATACCATTTCTTGCGCATTACGGTTCGAACACTCGAACACCTATACGGATTCTCCTGCACAGTGGCAGATATGTAAATACGGGGTTTACATACCATTTCTTGCACATTACGGTTCGAACACCCGAACACCTATACGGATTCTCCTGCACAGTGGCAGATATGTAAATACGGAGTTTACATACCATTTCTTGCGCATTACGGTTCGAACACCCGAACACCTATACGGATTCTCCTGCACAGTGGCAGATATGTAAATACGGGGTTTACATACCATTTCTTGCGCATTACGGTTCGAACACTCGAACACCTATACGGATTGTCCTGCACAGTGGCAGATATGTAAATACGGGGTTTACATACCATTTCTTGCGCATTACGGTTCGAACACTCGAACACCTATACGGATTCTCCTGCACAGTGGCAGATATGTAAATACGGGGTTTCGATACCAATTCTTGCGCATTACGGTTCGAACACTCGAACACCTATACGGATTCTCCTGCACAGTGGCAGATATGTAAATACGGGGTTTCCATACCAATTTTTGTGCATTACGGTTCGAACACTCGAACACCTATACGGATTCTCCTGCACAGTGGCAGAAATGTAAATACGGGGTTTCCATACCAATTCTTGCGCATTACGGTTCGAACACCCGAACACCTATACGGATTCTCCTGCACAGTGGCAGATATGTAAATACGAGGTTTCCATACCAATTCTTGCGCATTACGGTTCGAACACCCAAACACATATACGGATTCTCCTGCACAGTGGCAGATATGTAAATACGGGGTTTACATACCATTTCTTGCGCATTATGGTTCGAACACTCGAACACCTATACGGATTCTCCTGCACAGTGGCAGATATGTAAATACGGGGTTTCGATACCAATTCTTGCGCATTACGGTTCGAACACTCGAACACCTATACGGATTCTCCTGCACAGTGGCAGATATGTAAATACGGGGTTTCGATACCAATTCTTGCGCATTACGGTTCGAACACTCGAACACCTATACGGATTCTCCTGCACAGTGGCAGATATGTAAATACGGGGTTTCCATACCAATTCTTGCGCATTACGGTTCGAACACCCGAACACCTATACGGATTCTCCTGCACAGTGGCAGATATGTAAATACGGAGTTTACATACCATTTCTTGCGCATTACGGTTCGAACACCCGAACACCTATACGGATTGTCCTGCACAGTGGCAGATATGTAAATACGGGGTTTACATACCATTTCTTGCGCATTACGATTCGAACACTCGAACACCTATACGGATTCTCCTGCACAGTGGCAGATATGTAAATACGGGGTTTACATACCATTTCTTGCGCATTACGGTTCGAACACTCGAACACCTATACGGATTCTCCTGCACAGTGGCAGATATGTAAATACGGGGTTTCCATACCAATTCTTGCGCATTTCGGTTCGAACACCAGAACACCGATACGGATTCTCCTACACAGTGGCAGATATGTAAATACAGGGTTTGCATACCAATTCTTGCGCATTACGGTTCGAACACCCCAATACCTATACGGATTCTCCTGCACAGTGGCAGATATGTAAATACGGGGTTTACATACCATTTCTTGCGGATTACGGTTCGAACACTCAAACACCTATACGGATTCTCCTGCACAGTGGCAGATATGTAAATACGGGGTTTACATACCATTTCTTGCGCATTACGGTTCGAACACCCGAACACCTATACGGATTCTCCAGCACAGTGGCAGATATGTAAATACGGGGTTTCCATACCAATTCTTGCGCATTACGGTTCGAACAACCGAACACCTATACGGATTCTCCTGCACAGTGGCAGATATGTAAATACGGGGTTTACATACCATTTCTTGCGCATTACGGTTCGAACACTCGAACACCTGTACGGATTCTCCTGCACAGTGGCAGATATGTAAATACGGGGTTTCGATACCAATTCTTGCGCATTACGGTTCGAACACTCGGACACCTATACGGATTATTCTGCACAGTGGCAGATATGTAAATACGGGGTTTACATACCATTTCTTGCGCATTACGGTTCGAACACCCGAACACCTATACGGATTCTCTTGCACAGTGGCAGATATGTAAATACGGGGTTTCCATACCAATTTTTGTGCATTACGGTTCGAACACTCGAACACCTATACGGATTCTCCTGCACAGTGGCAGAAATGTAAATACGGGGTTTCCATACCAATTCTTACGCATTACGGTTCGAACACCCGAACACCTATACGGATTCTCCTGCACAGTGGCAGATATGTAAATACGAGGTTTCCATACCAATTCTTGCGCATTACGGTTCGACCACCCAAACACATATACGGATTCTCCTGCACAGTGGCAGATATGTAAATACGGGGTTTACATACCATTTCTTGCGCATTACGGTTCGAACACTCGAACACCTATACGGATTCTCCTGCACAGTGGCAGATATGTAAATACGGGGTTTCGATACCAATTCTTGCGCATTACGGTTCGAACACTCGAACACCTATACGGATTCTCCTGCACAGTGGCAGATATGTAAATACGGGGTTTACATACCATTTCTTGCGCATTACGGTTTGAACACTCGAACACCTATACGGATTCTCCTACACAGTGGCAGATATGTAAATACGGGGTTTCCATACCAATTCTTGCGCATTACGGTTCGAACACCCGAACACCTATACGGATTCTCCTGCACAGTGGCAGATATGTAAATAAGAAGTTTACATACCATTTCTTGCGCATTACGGTTCGAACACCCGAACACCTATACGGATTCTCCTGCACAGTGGCAGATATGTAAATACGGGGTTTACATACCATTTCTTGCGCATTACGGTTCGAACACTCGAACACCTATACGGATTCTCCTGCACAGTGGCAGATATGTAAATACGGGATTTCCATACCAATTCTTGCGCATTACGGTTCGAACACCCGAACACCTATACGGATTGTCCTGCACAGTGGCAGATATGTAAATACGGGGTTTACATACCATTTCTTGCGCATTACGGTTCGAACACTCGAACACCTATACGGATTCTCCTGCACAGTGGCAGATATGTAAATACGGGGTTTACATACCATTTCTTGCGCATTACGGTTCGAACAATTGAACACCTATACGGATTCTCCTGCACAGTGGCAGAAATGTAAATACGGGGTTTCGATACCAATTCTTGCGCATTACGGTTCGAACACTCGAACACCTATACGGATTCTCCTGCACAGTGGCAGATATGTAAATACGGGGTTTCCATACCAATTTTTGTGCATTACGGTTCGAACACTCGAACACCTATACGGATTCTCCTGCACAGTGGCAGAAATGTAAATACGGGGTTTCCATACCAATTCTTGCGCATTACGGTTCGAACACCCGAACACCTATACGGATTCTCCTGCACAGTGGCAGATATGTAAATACGAGGTTTCCATACCAATTCTTGCGCATTACGGTTCGAACACCCAAACACATATACGGATTCTCCTGCACAGTGGCAGATATGTAAATACGGGGTTTACATACCATTTCTTGCGCATTACGGTTCAAACACCCGAACACCTATACGGATTCTCCTGCACAGTGGCAGATATGTAAATACGGGGTTTCGATACCAATTCTTGCGCATTACGGTTCGAACACTCGAACACCTATACGGATTCTCCTGCACAGTGGCAGATATGTAAATACGGGGTTTACATACCATTTCTTGCGCATTACGGTTCGAACACCCGAACACCTATACGGATTGTCCTGCACAGTGGCAGATATGTAAATACGGGGTTTACATACCATTTCTTGCGCATTACGATTCGAACACTCGAACACCTATACGGATTATCCTGCACAGTGGCAGATATGTAAATACGGGGTTTCGATACCAATTCTTGCGCATTACGGTTCGAACACCCGAACACCGATACGGATTATCCTGCACAGTGGCAGATATGTAAATACGGGGTTTCCATACCAATTCTTGCGCATTTCGGTTCGAACACCAGAACACCGATACGGATTCTCCTACACAGTGGCAGATATGTAAATACAGGGTTTGCATACCAATTCTTGCGCATTACGGTTCGAACACCCCAATACCTATACGGATTCTCCTGCACAGTGGCAGATATGTAAATACGGGGTTTACATACCATTTCTTGCGGATTACGGTTCGAACACTCAAACACCTATACGGATTCTCCTGCACAGTGGCAGATATGTAAATACGGGGTTTACATACCATTTCTTGCGCATTACGGTTCGAACACCCGAACACCTATACGGATTCTCCTGCACAGTGGCAGATATGTAAATACGGGGTTTACATACCATTTCTTGCGCATTACGGTTCGAACACTCGAACACCTATACGGATTCTCCTGCACAGTGGCAGATATGTAAATACGGGGTTTACATACCATTTCTTGCGCATTACGGTTCGAACACCCGAACACCTATACGGATTCTCCTGCACAGTGGCAGATATGTAAATACGGAGTTTACATACCATTTCTTGCGCATTACGGTTCGAACACCTGAACACCTATACGGATTCTCCTGCACAGTGGCAGATATGTAAATACGGGGTTTACATACCATTTCTTGCGCATTACGGTTCGAACACTCGAACACCTATACGGATTGTCCTGCACAGTGGCAGATATGTAAATACGGGGTTTACATACCATTTCTTGCGCATTACGGTTCGAACACTCGAACACCTATACGGATTCTCCTGCACAGTGGCAGATATGTAAATACGGGGTTTCGATACCAATTCTTGCGCATTACGGTTCGAACACTCGAACACCTATACGGATTCTCCTGCACAGTGGCAGATATGTAAATACGGGGTTTCCATACCAATTTTTGTGCATTACGGTTCGAACACTCGAACACCTATACGGATTCTCCTGCACAGTGGCAGAAATGTAAATACGGGGTTTCCATACCAATTCTTGCGCATTACGGTTCGAACACCCGAACACCTATACGGATTCTCCTGCACAGTGGCAGATATGTAAATACGAGGTTTCCATACCAATTCTTGCGCATTACGGTTCGAACACACAAACACATATACGGATTCTCCTGCACAGTGGCAGATATGTAAATACGGGGTTTACATACCATTTCTTGCGCATTACGGTTCGAACACTCGAACACCTATACGGATTCTCCTGCACAGTGGCAGATATGTAAATACGGGGTTTCGATACCAAATCTTGCGCATTACGGTTCGAACACTCGAACACCTATACGGATTCTCCTGCACAGTGGCAGATATGTAAATACGGGGTTTCGATACCAATTCTTGCGCATTACGGTTCGAACACTCGAACACCTATACGGATTCTCCTGCACAGTGGCAGATATGTAAATACGGGGTTTCCATACCAATTTTTGTGCATTACGGTTCGAACACTCGAACACCTATACGGATTCTCCTGCACAGTGGCAGAAATGTAAATACGGGGTTTCCATACCAATTCTTGCGCATTACGGTTCGAACACCCGAACACCTATACGGATTCTCCTGCACAGTGGCAGATATGTAAATACGAGGTTTCCATACCAATTCTTGCGCATTACGGTTCGAACACCCAAACACATATACGGATTCTCCTGCACAGTGGCAGATATGTAAATACGGGGTTTACATACCATTTCTTGCGCATTACGGTTCGAACACCCGAACACCTATACGGATTCTCCTGCACAGTGGCAGATATGTAAATACGGGGTTTCGATACCAATTCTTGCGCATTACGGTTCGAACACTCGAACACCTATACGGATTCTCCTGCACAGTGGCAGATATGTAAATACGGGGTTTACATACCATTTCTTGCGCATTACGGTTCGAACACCCGAACACCTATACGGATTGTCCTGCACAGTGGCAGATATGTAAATACGGGGTTTACATACCATTTCTTGCGCATTACGATTCGAACACTCGAACACCTATACGGATTATCCTGCACAGTGGCAGATATGTAAATACGGGGTTTCGATACCAATTCTTGCGCATTACGGTTCGAACACCCGAACACCGATACGGATTATCCTGCACAGTGGCAGATATGTAAATACGGGGTTTCCATACCAATTCTTGCGCATTTCGGTTCGAACACCAGAACACCGATACGGATTCTCCTACACAGTGGCAGATATGTAAATACAGGGTTTGCATACCAATTCTTGCGCATTACGGTTCGAACACCCCAATACCTATACGGATTCTCCTGCACAGTGGCAGATATGTAAATACGGGGTTTACATACCATTTCTTGCGGATTACGGTTCGAACACTCAAACACCTATACGGATTCTCCTGCACAGTGGCAGATATGTAAATACGGGGTTTACATACCATTTCTTGCGCATTACGGTTCGAACACCCGAACACCTATACGGATTCTCCTGCACAGTGGCAGATATGTAAATACGGGGTTTACATACCATTTCTTGCGCATTACGGTTCGAACACTCGAACACCTATACGGATTCTCCTGCACAGTGGCAGATATGTAAATACGGGGTTTACATACCATTTCTTGCGCATTACGGTTCGAACACCCGAACACCTATACGGATTCTCCTGCACAGTGGCAGATATGTAAATACGGAGTTTACATACCATTTCTTGCGCATTACGGTTCGAACACCCGAACACCTATACGGATTCTCCTGCACAGTGGCAGATATGTAAATACGGGGTTTACATACCATTTCTTGCGCATTACGGTTCGAACACTCGAACACCTATACGGATTGTCCTGCACAGTGGCAGATATGTAAATACGGGGTTTACATACCATTTCTTGCGCATTACGGTTCGAACACTCGAACACCTATACGGATTCTCCTGCACAGTGGCAGATATGTAAATACGGGGTTTCGATACCAATTCTTGCGCATTACGGTTCGAACACTCGAACACCTATACGGATTCTCCTGCACAGTGGCAGATATGTAAATACGGGGTTTCCATACCAATTTTTGTGCATTACGGTTCGAACACGCGAACACCTATACGGATTCTCCTGCACAGTGGCAGAAATGTAAATACGGGGTTTCCATACCAATTCTTGCGCATTACGGTTCGAACACCCGAACACCTATACGGATTCTCCTGCACAGTGGCAGATATGTAAATACGAGGTTTCCATACCAATTCTTGCGCATTACGGTTCGAACACACAAACACATATACGGATTCTCCTGCACAGTGGCAGATATGTAAATACGGGGTTTACATACCATTTCTTGCGCATTACGGTTCGAACACTCGAACACCAATACGGATTCTCCTGCACAGTGGCAGATATGTAAATACGGGGTTTCGATACCAATTCTTGCGCATTACGGTTCGAACACTCGAACACCTATACGGATTCTCCTGCACAGTGGCAGATATGTAAATACGGGGTTTCGATACCATTTCTTGCGCATTACGGTTCGAACACTCGAACACCTATACGGATTCTCCTGCACAGTGGCAGATATGTAAATACGGGGTTTCCATACCAATTCTTGCGCATTTCGGTTCGAACACCAGAACACCGATACGGATTCTCCTACACAGTGGCAGATATGTAAATACAGGGTTTGCATACCAATTCTTGCGCATTACGGTTCGAACACCCCAATACCTATACGGATTCTCCTGCACAGTGGCAGATATGTAAATACGGGGTTTACATACCATTTCTTGCGGATTACGGTTCGAACACTCAAACACCTATACGGATTCTCCTGCACAGTGGCAGATATGTAAATACGGGGTTTACATACCATTTCTTGCGCATTACGGTTCGAACACCCGAACACCTATACGGATTCTCCAGCACAGTGGCAGATATGTAAATACGGGGTTTCCATACCAATTCTTGCGCATTACGGTTCGAACACCCGAACACCTATACGGATTCTCCTGCACAGTGGCAGATATGTAAATACGGGGTTTACATACCATTTCTTGCGCATTACGGTTCGAACACTCGAACACCTATACGGATTCTCCTGCACAGTGGCAGATATGTAAATACGGGGTTTCGATACCAATTCTTGCGCATTACGGTTCGAACACTCGAACACCTATACGGATTATTCTGCACAGTGGCAGATATGTAAATACGGGGTTTACATACCATTTCTTGCGCATTACGGTTCGAACACCCGAACACCTATACGGATTCTCTTGCACAGTGGCAGATATGTAAATACGGGGTTTCCATACCAATTTTTGTGCATTACGGTTCGAACACTCGAACACCTATACGGATTCTCCTGCACAGTGGCAGAAATGTAAATACGGGGTTTCCAGACCAATTCTTGCGCATTACGGTTCGAACACCCGAACACCTATACGGATTCTCCTGCACAGTGGCAGATATGTAAATACGAGGTTTCCATACCAATTCTTGCGCATTACGGTTCGACCACCCAAACACATATACGGATTCTCCTGCACAGTGGCAGATATGTAAATACGGGGTTTACATACCATTTCTTGCGCATTACGGTTCGAACACTCGAACACCTATACGGATTCTCCTGCACAGTGGCAGATATGTAAATACGGGGTTTCGATACCAATTCTTGCGCATTACGGTTCGAACACTCGAACACCTATACGGATTCTCCTGCACAGTGGCAGATATGTAAATACGGGGTTTACATACCATTTCTTGCGCATTACGGTTTGAACACTCGAACACCTATACGGATTCTCCTACACAGTGGCAGATATGTAAATACGGGGTTTCCATACCAATTCTTGCGCATTACGGTTCGAACACCCGAACACCTATACGGATTCTCCTGCACAGTGGCAGATATGTAAATACGAAGTTTACATACCATTTCTTGCGCATTACGGTTCGAACACCCGAACACCTATACGGATTCTCCTGCACAGTGGCAGATATGTAAATACGGGGTTTACATACCATTTCTTGCGCATTACGGTTCGAACACTCGAACACCTATAGGGATTGTCCTGCACAGTGGCAGATATGTAAATACGGGATTTCCATACCAATTCTTGCGCATTACGGTTCGAACACCCAAACACCTATACGGATTGTCCTGCACAGTGGCAGATATGTAAATACGGGGTTTACATACCATTTCTTGCGCATTACGGTTCGAACACTCGAACACCTATACGGATTCTCCTGCACAGTGGCAGATATGTAAATACGGGGTTTACATACCATTTCTTGCGCATTACGGTTCGAACAATTGAACACCTATACGGATTCTCCTGCACAGTGGCAGAAATGTAAATACGGGGTTTCCATACCAATTCTTGCGCATTACGGTTCGAACACCCGAACACCTATACGGATTCTCCAGCACAGTGGCAGATATGTAAATACGAGGTTTCCATACCAATTCTTGCGCATTACGGTTCGAACACCCAAACACATATACGGATTCTCCTGCACAGTGGCAGATATGTAAATACGGGGTTTACATACCATTTCTTGCGCATTACGGTTCGAACACTCGAACACCTATACGGATTCTCCTGCACAGTGGCAGATATGTAAATACGGGGTTTCGATACCAATTCTTGCGCATTACGGTTCGAACACTCGAACACCTATACGGATTCTCCTGCACAGTGGCAGATATGTAAATACGGGGTTTCGATACCAATTCTTGCGCATTACGGTTCGAACACTCGAACACCTATACGGATTCTCCTGCACAGTGGCAGATATGTAAATACGGGGTTTCCATACCAATTCTTGCGCATTACGGTTCGAACACCCGAACACCTATACGGATTCTCCTGCACAGTGGCAGATATGTAAATACGGAGTTTACATACCATTTCTTGCGCATTACGGTTCGAACACCCGAACACCTATACGGATTGTCCTGCACAGTGGCAGATATGTAAATACGGGGTTTACATACCATTTCTTGCGCATTACGATTCGAACACTCGAACACCTATACGGATTCTCCTGCACAGTGGCAGATATGTAAATACGGGGTTTACATACCATTTCTTGCGCATTACGGTTCGAACACTCGAACACCTATACGGATTCTCCTGCACAGTGGCAGATATGTAAATACGGGGTTTCCATACCAATTCTTGCGCATTTCGGTTCGAACACCAGAACACCGATACGGATTCTCCTACACAGTAGCAGATATGTAAATACAGGGTTTGCATACCAATTCTTGCGCATTACGGTTCGAACACCCCAATACCTATACGGATTCTCCTGCACAGTGGCAGATATGTAAATACGGGGTTTACATACCATTTCTTGCGGATTACGGTTCGAACACTCAAACACCTATACGGATTCTCCTGCACAGTGGCAGATATGTAAATACGGGGTTTACATACCATTTCTTGCGCATTACGGTTTGAACACCCGAACACCTATACGGATTCTCCAGCACAGTGGCAGATATGTAAATACGGGGTTTCCATACCAATTCTTGCGCATTACGATTCGAACACTCGAACACCTATACGGATTCTCCTGCACAGTGGCAGATATGTAAATACGGGGTTTACATACCATTTCTTGCGCATTACGGTTCGAACACTCGAACACCTATACGGATTCTCCTGCACAGTGGCAGATATGTAAATACGGAGTTTACATACCATTTCTTGCGCATTACGGTTCGAACACCCGAACACCTATACGGATTCTCCTGCACAGTGGCAGATATGTAAATACGGGGTTTACATACCATTTCTTGCGCATTACGGTTCGAACACTCGAACACCTATACGGATTGTCCTGCACAGTGGCAGATATGTAAATACGGGGTTTACATACCATTTCTTGCGCATTACGGTTCGAACACTCGAACACCTATACGGATTCTCCTGCACAGTGGCAGATATGTAAATACGGGGTTTCGATACCAATTCTTGCGCATTACGGTTCGAACACTCGAACACCTATACGGATTCTCCTGCACAGTGGCAGATATGTAAATACGGGGTTTCCATACCAATTTTTGTGCATTACGGTTCGAACACTCGAACACCTATACGGATTCTCCTGCACAGTGGCAGAAATGTAAATACGGGGTTTCCATACCAATTCTTGCGCATTACGGTTCGAACACCCGAACACCTATACGGATTCTCCTGCACAGTGGCAGATATGTAAATACGAGGTTTCCATACCAATTCTTGCGCATTACGGTTCGAACACACAAACACATATACGGATTCTCCTGCACAGTGGCAGATATGTAAATACGGGGTTTACATACCATTTCTTGCGCATTACGGTTCGAACACTCGAACACCAATACGGATTCTCCTGCACAGTGGCAGATATGTAAATACGGGGTTTCGATACCAATTCTTGCGCATTACGGTTCGAACACTCGAACACCTATACGGATTCTCCTGCACAGTGGCAGATATGTAAATACGGGGTTTCGATACCAATTCTTGCGCATTACGGTTCGAACACTCGAACACCTATACGGATTCTCCTGCACAGTGGCAGATATGTAAATACGGGGTTTCCATACCAATTCTTGCGCATTACGGTTCGAACACCCGAACACCTATACGGATTCTCCTGCACAGTGGCAGATATGTAAATACGGAGTTTACATACCATTTCTTGCGCATTACGGTTCGAACACCCGAACACCTATACGGATTGTCCTGCACAGTGGCAGATATGTAAATACGGGGTTTACATACCATTTCTTGCGCATTACGATTCGAACACTCGAACACCTATACGGATTCTCCTGCACAGTGGCAGATATGTAAATACGGGGTTTACATACCATTTCTTGCGCATTACGGTTCGAACACTCGAACACCTATACGGATTCTCCTGCACAGTGGCAGATATGTAAATACGGGGTTTCCATACCAATTCTTGCGCATTTCGGTTCGAACACCAGAACACCGATACGGATTCTCCTACACAGTGGCAGATATGTAAATACAGGGTTTGCATACCAATTCTTGCGCATTACGGTTCGAACACCCCAATACCTATACGGATTCTCCTGCACAGTGGCAGATATGTAAATACGGGGTTTACATACCATTTCTTGCGGATTACGGTTCGAACACTCAAACACCTATACGGATTCTCCTGCACAGTGGCAGATATGTAAATACGGGGTTTACATACCATTTCTTGCGCATTACGGTTCGAACACCCGAACACCTATACGGATTCTCCAGCACAGTGGCAGATATGTAAATACGGGGTTTCCATACCAATTCTTGCGCATTACGGTTCGAACACCCGAACACCTATACGGATTCTCCTGCACAGTGGCAGATATGTAAATACGGGGTTTACATACCATTTCTTGCGCATTACGGTTCGAACACTCGAACACCTATACGGATTCTCCTGCACAGTGGCAGATATGTAAATACGGGGTTTCGATACCAATTCTTGCGCATTACGGTTCGAACACTCGAACACCTATACGGATTATTCTGCACAGTGGCAGATATGTAAATACGGGGTTTACATACCATTTCTTGCGCATTACGGTTCGAACACCCGAACACCTATACGGATTCTCTTGCACAGTGGCAGATATGTAAATACGGGGTTTCCATACCAATTTTTGTGCATTACGGTTCGAACACTCGAACACCTATACGGATTCTCCTGCACAGTGGCAGAAATGTAAATACGGGGTTTCCATACCAATTCTTGCGCATTACGGTTCGAACACCCGAACACCTATACGGATTCTCCTGCACAGTGGCAGATATGTAAATACGAGGTTTCCATACCAATTCTTGCGCATTACGGTTCGACCACCCAAACACATATACGGATTCTCCTGCACAGTGGCAGATATGTAAATACGGGGTTTACATACCATTTCTTGCGCATTACGGTTCGAACACTCGAACACCTATACGGATTCTCCTGCACAGTGGCAGATATGTAAATACGGGGTTTCGATACCAATTCTTGCGCATTACGGTTCGAACACTCGAACACCTATACGGATTCTCCTGCACAGTGGCAGATATGTAAATACGGGGTTTACATACCATTTCTTGCGCATTACGGTTTGAACACTCGAACACCTATACGGATTCTCCTACACAGTGGCAGATATGTAAATACGGGGTTTCCATACCAATTCTTGCGCATTACGGTTCGAACACCCGAACACCTATACGGATTCTCCTGCACAGTGGCAGATATGTAAATACGAAGTTTACATACCATTTCTTGCGCATTACGGTTCGAACACCCGAACACCTATACGGATTCTCCTGCACAGTGGCAGATATGTAAATACAGGGTTTACATACCATTTCTTGCGCATTACGGTTCGAACACTCGAACACCTATAGGGATTGTCCTGCACAGTGGCAGATATGTAAATACGGGATTTCCATACCAATTCTTGCGCATTACGGTTCGAACACCCGAACACCTATACGGATTGTCCTGCACAGTGGCAGATATGTAAATACGGGGTTTACATACCATTTCTTGCGCATTACGGTTCGAACACTCGAACACCTATACGGATTCTCCTGCACAGTGGCAGATATGTAAATACGGGGTTTACATACCATTTCTTGCGCATTACGGTTCGAACAATTGAACACCTATACGGATTCTCCTGCACAGTGGCAGAAATGTAAATACGGGGTTTCCATACCAATTCTTGCGCATTACGGTTCGAACACCCGAACACCTATACGGATTCTCCAGCACAGTGGCAGATATGTAAATACGAGGTTTCCATACCAATTCTTGCGCATTACGGTTCGAACACCCAAACACATATACGGATTCTCCTGCACAGTGGCAGATATGTAAATACGGGGTTTACATACCATTTCTTGCGCATTACGGTTCGAACACTCGAACACCTATACGGATTCTCCTGCACAGTGGCAGATATGTAAATACGGGGTTTCGATACCAATTCTTGCGCATTACGGTTCGAACACTCGAACACCTATACGGATTCTCCTGCACAGTGGCAGATATGTAAATACGGGGTTTCGATACCAATTCTTGCGCATTACGGTTCGAACACTCGAACACCTATACGGATTCTCCTGCACAGTGGCAGATATGTAAATTCGGGGTTTCCATACCAATTCTTGCGCATTACGGTTCGAACACCCGAACACCTATACGGATTCTCCTGCACAGTGGCAGATATGTAAATACGGAGTTTACATACCATTTCTTGCGCATTACGGTTCGAACACCCGAACACCTATACGGATTGTCCTGCACAGTGGCAGATATGTAAATACGGGGTTTACATACCATTTCTTGCGCATTACGATTCGAACACTCGAACACCTATACGGATTCTCCTGCACAGTGGCAGATATGTAAATACGGGGTTTACATACCATTTCTTGCGCATTACGGTTCGAACACTCGAACACCTATACGGATTCTCCTGCACAGTGGCAGATATGTAAATACGGGGTTTCCATACCAATTCTTGCGCATTTCGGTTCGAACACCAGAACACCGATACGGATTCTCCTACACAGTAGCAGATATGTAAATACAGGGTTTGCATACCAATTCTTGCGCATTACGGTTCGAACACCCCAATACCTATACGGATTCTCCTGCACAGTGGCAGATATGTAAATACGGGGTTTACATACCATTTCTTGCGGATTACGGTTCGAACACTCAAACACCTATACGGATTCTCCTGCACAGTGGCAGATATGTAAATACGGGGTTTACATACCATTTCTTGCGCATTACGGTTCGAACACCCGAACACCTATACGGATTCTCCAGCACAGTGGCAGATATGTAAATACGGGGTTTCCATACCAATTCTTGCGCATTACGGTTCGAACACCCGAACACCTATACGGATTCTCCTGCACAGTGGCAGATATGTAAATACGGGGTTTACATACCATTTCTTGCGCATTACGGTTCGAACACTCGAACACCTATACGGATTCTCCTGCACAGTGGCAGATATGTAAATACGGGGTTTCGATACCAATTCTTGCGCATTACGGTTCGAACACTCGAACACCTATACGGATTATTCTGCACAGTGGCAGATATGTAAATACGGGGTTTACATACCATTTCTTGCGCATTACGGTTCGAACACCCGAACACCTATACGGATTCTCTTGCACAGTGGCAGATATGTAAATACGGGGTTTCCATACCAATTTTTGTGCATTACGGTTCGAACACTCGAACACCTATACGGATTCTCCTGCACAGTGGCAGAAATGTAAATACGGGGTTTCCATACCAATTCTTGCGCATTACGGTTCGAACACCCGAACACCTATACGGATTCTCCTGCACAGTGGCAGATATGTAAATACGAGGTTTCCATACCAATTCTTGCGCATTACGGTTCGACCACCCAAACACATATACGGATTCTCCTGCACAGTGGCAGATATGTAAATACGGGGTTTACATTCCATTTCTTGCGCATTACGGTTCGAACACTCGAACACCTATACGGATTCTCCTGCACAGTGGCAGATATGTAAATACGGGGTTTCGATACCAATTCTTGCGCATTACGGTTCGAACACTCGAACACCTATACGGATTCTCCTGCACAGTGGCAGATATGTAAATACGGGGTTTACATACCATTTCTTGCGCATTACGGTTTGAACACTCGAACACCTATACGGATTCTCCTACACAGTGGCAGATATGTAAATACGGGGTTTCCATACCAATTCTTGCGCATTACGGTTCGAACACCCGAACACCTATACGGATTCTCCTGCACAGTGGCAGATATGTAAATACGAAGTTTACATACCATTTCTTGCGCATTACGGTTCGAACACCCGAACACCTATACGGATTCTCCTGCACAGTGGCAGATATGTAAATACGGGGTTTACATACCATTTCTTGCGCATTACGGTTCGAACACTCGAACACCTATAGGGATTGTCCTGCACAGTGGCAGATATGTAAATACGGGATTTCCATACCAATTCTTGCGCATTACGGTTCGAACACCCGAACACCTATACGGATTGTCCTGCACAGTGGCAGATATGTAAATACGGGGTTTACATACCATTTCTTGCGCATTACGGTTCGAACACTCGAACACCTATACGGATTCTCCTGCACAATGGCAGATATGTAAATACGGGGTTTACATACCATTTCTTGCGCATTACGGTTCGAACAGTTGAACACCTATACGGATTCTCCTGCACAGTGGCAGAAATGTAAATACGGGGTTTCCATACCAATTCTTGCGCATTACGGTTCGAACACCCGAACACCTATACGGATTCTCCAGCACAGTGGCAGATATGTAAATACGAGGTTTCCATACCAATTCTTGCGCATTACGGTTCGAACACCCAAACACATCTACGGATTCTCCTGCACAGTGGCAGATATGTAAATACGGGGTTTACATACCATTTCTTGCGCATTACGGTTCGAACACTCGAACACCTATACGGATTCTCCTGCACAGTGGCAGATATGTAAATACGGGGTTTCGATACCAATTCTTGCGCATTACGGTTCGAACACCCGAACACCTATACGGATTCTCCTGCACAGTGGCAGATATGTAAATACGGGGTTTACATACCATTTCTTGCGCATTACGGTTCGAACACTCGAACACCTATACGGATTGTCCTGCACAATGGCAGATATGTAAATACGAAGTTTACATACCATTTCTTGCGCATTACGGTTCGAACACCCGAACACCTATACGGATTCTCCTGCACAGTGGCAGATATGTAAATACGGGGTTTACATACCATTTCTTGCGCATTACGGTTCGAACACTCGAACACCTATACGGATTCTCCTGCACAGTGGCAGATATGTAAATACGAGATTTCCATACCAATTCTTGCGCATTTCGGTTCGAACACCAGAACACCGATACGGATTCTCCTACACAGTGGCAGATATGTAAATACAGGGTTTGCATACCAATTCTTGCGCATTACGGTTCGAACACCCCAATACCTATACGGATTGTCCTGCACAGTGGCAGATATGTAAATACGGGGTTTACATACCAATTCTTGCGCATTACGGTTCGAACACCCGAACACCTATACGGATTCTCCTGCACAGTGGCAGATATGTAAATACGGGGTTTCCATACCAATTCTTGCGCATTACGGTTCGAACACCCGAACACCTATACGGATTTTCCTGCACAGTGGCAGATATGTAAATACGGGGTTTCCATACCAATTTTTGCTCATTACGGTTCGAACACCCGAACACCTATACGGATTCTCCTGCACAGTGGCAGATATGTAAATACGGGGTTTACATACCATTTCTTGCGCATTACGGTTCGAACACTCGAACACCTATACGGATTCTCCTGCACAGTGGCAGATATGTAAATACGGGGTTTCCATACCAATTCTTGCGCATTACGGTTCGAACACCCGAACACCAATACGGATTCTCCTGCACAGTGGCAGATATGTAAATACGGAGTTTACATACCATTTCTTGCGCATTACGGTTCGAACACCCGAACACCTATACGGATTCTCCTGCACAGTGGCAGATATGTAAATACGGGGTTTACATACCATTTCTTGCGCATTACGGTTCGAACACCCGAACACCTATACGGATTCTCCTGCACAGTGGCAGATATGTAAAAACGGGGTTTACATACCATTTCTTGCGCATTACGGTTCGAACACTCGAACACCTATACGGATTCTCCTGCACAGTGGCAGATATGTAAATACGGGGTTTCGATACCAATTCTTGCGCATTACGGTTCGAACACCCGAACACCTATACGGATTCTCCTGCACAGTGGCAGATATGTAAATACGGGGTTTACATACCATTTCTTGCGCATTACGGTTCGAACACTCGAACACCTATACGGATTGTCCTGCACAATGGCAGATATGTAAATACGAAGTTTACATACCATTTCTTGCGCATTACGGTTCGAACACCCGAACACCTATACGGATTCTCCTGCACAGTGGCAGATATGTAAATACGGGGTTTACATACCATTTCTTGCGCATTACGGTTCGAACACTCGAACACCTATACGGATTCTCCTGCACAGTGGCAGATATGTAAATACGAGATTTCCATACCAATTCTTGCGCATTTCGGTTCGAACACCAGAACACCGATACGGATTCTCCTACACAGTGGCAGATATGTAAATACAGGGTTTGCATACCAATTCTTGCGCATTACGGTTCGAACACCCCAATACCTATACGGATTATCCTGCACAGTGGCAGATATGTAAATACGGGGTTTACATACCAATTCTTGCGCATTACGGTTCGAACACCCGAACACCTATACGGATTCTCCTGCACAGTGGCAGATATGTAAATACGGGGTTTCCATACCAATTCTTGCGCATTACGGTTCGAACACCCGAACACCTATACGGATTCTCCTGCACAGTGGCAGATATGTAAATACGGGGTTTCCATACCAATTTTTGCTCATTACGGTTCGAACACCCGAACACCTATACGGATTCTCCTGCACAGTGGCAGATATGTAAATACGGGGTTTACATACCATTTCTTGCGCATTACGGTTCGAACACTCGAACACCTATACGGATTCTCCTGCACAGTGGCAGATATGTAAATACGGGGTTTCCATACCAATTCTTGCGCATTACGGTTCGAACACCCGAACACCTATACGGATTCTCCTGCACAGTGGCAGATATGTAAATACGGAGTTTACATACCATTTCTTGCGCATTACGGTTCGAACACCCGAACACCTATACGGATTCTCCTGCACAGTGGCAGATATGTAAATACGGGGTTTACATACCATTTCTTGCGCATTACGGTTCGAACACCCGAACACCTATACGGATTCTCCTGCACAGTGGCAGATATGTAAATACGGGGTTTACATACCATTTCTTGCGCATTACGGTTCGAACACTCGAACACCTAAACGGATTGTCCTGCACAGTGGCAGATATGTAAATACGGGGTTTACATACCAATTCTTGCGCATTACGGTTCGAACACTCGAACACCTGTACGGATTCTCCTGCACAGTGGCAGATATGTAAATACGGGGTTTCGATACCAATTCTTGCGCATTACGGTTCGAACACTCGAACACCTATACGGATTCTCCTGCACAGTGGCAGATATGTAAATACGGGGTTTACATACCATTTCTTGCGCATTACGGTTCGAACACTCGAACACCTATACGGATTCTCCTGCACAGTGGCAGATATGTAAATACGGGGTTTCCATACCAATTCTTGCGCATTACGGTTCGAACACCCGAACACCTATACGGATTCTCCTGCACAGTGGCAGATATGTAAATACGGAGTTTACATACCATTTCTTGCTCATTACGGTTCGAACACCCGAACACCTATACGGATTCTCCTGCACAGTGGCAGATATGTAAATACGGGGTTTACATACCATTTCTTGCGCATTACGGTTCGAACACTCGAACACCTATACGGATTCTCCTGCACAGTGGCAGATATGTAAATACGGGGTTTCCATACCAATTCTTGCGCATTACGGTTCGAACACCCGAACACCAATACGGATTCTCCTGCACAGTGGCAGATATGTAAATACGGAGTTTACATACCATTTCTTGCGCATTACGGTTCGAACACCCGAACACCTATACGGATTCTCCTGCACAGTGGCAGATATGTAAATACGGGGTTTACATACCATTTCTTGCGCATTACGGTTCGAACACCCGAACACCTATACGGATTCTCCTGTACAGTGGCAGATATGTAAAAACGGGGTTTACATACCATTTCTTGCGCATTACGGTTCGAACACTCGAACACCTATACGGATTCTCCTGCACAGTGGCAGATATGTAAATACGGGGTTTCGATACCAATTCTTGCGCATTACGGTTCGAACACCCGAACACCTATACGGATTCTCCTGCACAGTGGCAGATATGTAAATACGGGGTTTACATACCATTTCTTGCGCATTACGGTTCGAACACTCGAACACCTATACGGATTGTCCTGCACAATGGCAGATATGTAAATACGAAGTTTACATACCATTTCTTGCGCATTACGGTTCGAACACCCGAACACCTATACGGATTCTCCTGCACAGTGGCAGATATGTAAATACGGGGTTTACATACCATTTCTTGCGCATTACGGTTCGAACACTCGAACACCTATACGGATTCTCCTGCACAGTGGCAGATATGTAAATACGAGATTTCCATACCAATTCTTGCGCATTTCGGTTCGAACACCAGAACACCGATACGGATTCTCCTACACAGTGGCAGATATGTAAATACAGGGTTTGCATACCAATTCTTGCGCATTACGGTTCGAACACCCCAATACCTATACGGATTATCCTGCACAGTGGCAGATATGTAAATACGGGGTTTACATACCAATTCTTGCGCATTACGGTTCGAACACCCGAACACCTATACGGATTCTCCTGCACAGTGGCAGATATGTAAATACGGGGTTTCCATACCAATTCTTGCGCATTACGGTTCGAACACCCGAACACCTATACGGATTCTCCTGCACAGTGGCAGATATGTAAATACGGGGTTTCCATACCAATTTTTGCTCATTACGGTTCGAACACCCGAACACCTATACGGATTCTCCTGCACAGTGGCAGATATGTAAATACGGGGTTTACATACCATTTCTTGCGCATTACGGTTCGAACACTCGAACACCTATACGGATTCTCCTGCACAGTGGCAGATATGTAAATACGGGGTTTCCATACCAATTCTTGCGCATTACGGTTCGAACACCCGAACACCTATACGGATTCTCCTGCACAGTGGCAGATATGTAAATACGGAGTTTACATACCATTTCTTGCGCATTACGGTTCGAACACCCGAACACCTATACGGATTCTCCTGCACAGTGGCAGATATGTAAATACGGGGTTTACATACCATTTCTTGCGCATTACGGTTCGAACACCCGAACACCTATACGGATTCTCCTGCACAGTGGCAGATATGTAAATACGGGGTTTACATACCATTTCTTGCGCATTACGGTTCGAACACTCGAACACCTAAACGGATTGTCCTGCACAGTGGCAGATATGTAAATACGGGGTTTACATACCAATTCTTGCGCATTACGGTTCGAACACTCGAACACCTGTACGGATTCTCCTGCACAGTGGCAGATATGTAAATACGGGGTTTCGATACCAATTCTTGCGCATTACGGTTCGAACACTCGAACACCTATACGGATTCTCCTGCACAGTGGCAGATATGTAAATACGGGGTTTACATACCATTTCTTGCGCATTACGGTTCGAACACTCGAACACCTATACGGATTCTCCTGCACAGTGGCAGATATGTAAATACGGGGTTTCCATACCAATTCTTGCGCATTACGGTTCGAACACCCGAACACCTATACGGATTCTCCTGCACAGTGGCAGATATGTAAATACGGAGTTTACATACCATTTCTTGCTCATTACGGTTCGAACACCCGAACACCTATACGGATTCTCCTGCACAGTGGCAGATATGTAAATACGGGGTTTACATACCATTTCTTGCGCATTACGGTTCGAACACTCGAACACCTATACGGATTCTCCTGCACAGTGGCAGATATGTAAATACGGGGTTTCCATACCAATTCTTGCGCATTACGGTTCGAACACCCGAACACCTATACGGATTCTCCTGCACAGTGGCAGATATGTAAATACGGAGTTTACATACCATTTCTTGCGCATTACGGTTCGAACACCCGAACACCTATACGGATTCTCCTGCACAGTGGCAGATATGTAAATACGGGGTTTACATACCATTTCTTGCGCATTACGGTTCGAACACCCGAACACCTATACGGATTCTCCTGCACAGTGGCAGATATGTAAATACGGGGTTTACATACCATTTCTTGCGCATTACGGTTCGAACACTCGAACACCTATACGGATTCTCCTGCACAGTGGCAGATATGTAAATACAGGGTTTCGATACCAATTCTTGCGCATTACGGTTCGAACACCCGAACACCTATACGGATTCTCCTGCACAGTGGCAGATATGTAAATACGGGGTTTCCATACCAATTTTTGGGCATTACGGTTCGAACACTCGAACACCTATACGGATTCTCCTGCACAGTGGCAGAAATGTAAATACGGGGTTTCCATACCAATTCTTGCGCATTACGGTTCGAACACCCGAACACCTATACGGATTCTCCTGCACAGTGGCAGATATGTAAATACGAGGTTTCCATACCAATTCTTGCGCATTACGGTTCGAACACCCAAACAAATATACGGATTCTCCTGCACAGTGGCAGATATGTAAATACGGGGTTTACATACCATTTCTTGCGCATTACGGTTCGAACACTCGAACACCTATACGGATTCTCCTGCACAGTGGCAGATATGTAAATACGGGGTTTCGATACCAATTCTTGCGCATTACGGTTCGAACACTCGAACACCTATACGGATTCTCCTGCACAGTGGCAGATATGTAAATACGGGGTTTCGATACCAATTCTTGCGCATTACGGTTCGAACACCCGAACACCTATACGGATTCTCCTGCACAGTGGAAGATATGTAAATACGGGGTTTCCATACCAATTCTTGCGCATTACGGTTCGAACACCCGAACACCTATACGGATTCTCCTGCACAGTGGCAGATATGTAAATACGGAGTTTACATACCATTTCTTGCGCATTACGGTTCGAACACCCGAACACCTATACGGATTCTCCTGCACAGTGGCAGATATGTAAATACGGGGTTTACATACCATTTCTTGCGCATTACGGTTCGAACACTCGAACACCTATACGGATTGTCCTGCACAGTGGCAGATATGTAAATACGGGGTTTACATACCATTTCTTGCGCATTACGGTTCGAACACTCGAACACCTATACGGATTCTCCTGCACAGTGGCAGATATGTAAATACGGGGTTTCGATACCAATTCTTGCGCATTACGGTTCGAACACTCGAACACCTATACGGATTCTTCTGCACAGTGGCAGATATGTAAATACGGGGTTTACATACCATTTCTTGCGCATTACGGTTCGAACACTCGAACACCTATACGGATTCTCCTGCACAGTGGCAGATATGTAAATACGGGGTTTCCATACCAATTCTTGCGCATTACGGTTCGAACACCCGAACACCTATACGGATTCTCCTGCACAGTGGCAGATATGTAAATACGGAGTTTACATACCATTTCTTGCTCATTACGGTTCGAACACCCGAACACCTATACGGATTCTCCTGCACAGTGGCAGATATGTAAATACGGGGTTTACATACCATTTCTTGCGCATTACGGTTCGAACACTCGAACACCTATACGGATTCTCCTGCACAGTGGCAGATATGTAAATACGGGGTTTCCATACCAATTCTTGCGCATTACGGTTCGAACACCCGAACACCTATACGGATTCTCCTGCACAGTGGCAGATATGTAAATACGGAGTTTACATACCATTTCTTGCGCATTACGGTTCGAACACCCGAACACCAATACGGATTGTCCTGCACAGTGGCAGATATGTAAATACGGGGTTTACATACCATTTCTTGCGCATTACGGTTCGAACACTCGAACACCTATACGGATTCTCCTGCACAGTGGCAGATATGTAAATACGGGGTTTCCATACCAATTCTTGCGCATTACGGTTCGAACACCCGAACACCTATACGGATTCTCCTGCACAGTGGCAGATATGTAAATACGGAGTTTACATACCATTTCTTGCTCATTACAGTTCGAACACCCGAACAACTATACGGATTCTCCTGCACAGTGGCAGATATGTAAATACGGGGTTTACATACCATTTCTTGCGCATTACGGTTCGAACACTCGAACACCTATACGGATTCTCCTGCACAGTGGCAGATATGTAAATACGGGGTTTCCATACCAATTCTTGCGCATTACGGTTCGAACACCCGAACACCTATACGGATTCTCATGCACAGTGGCAGATATGTAAATACGGAGTTTACATACCATTTCTTGCGCATTACGGTTCGAACACCCGAACACCAATACGGATTGTCCTGCACAGTGGCAGATATGTAAATACGGGGTTTACATACCATTTCTTGCGCATTACGGTTCGAACACTCGAACACCTATACGGATTCTCCTGCACAGTGGCAGATATGTAAATACGGGGTTTCCATACCAATTCTTGCGCATTACGGTTCGAACACCCGAACACCTATACGGATTCTCCTGCACAGTGGCAGATATGTAAATACGGAGTTTACATACCATTTCTTGCTCATTACGGTTCGAACACCCGAACACCTATACGGATTCTCCTGCACAGTGGCAGATATGTAAATACGGGGTTTACATACCATTTCTTGCGCATTACGGTTCGAACACTCGAACACCTATACGGATTCTCCTGCACAGTGGCAGATATGTAAATACGGGGTTTCCATACCAATTCTTGCGCATTACGGTTCGAACACCCGAACACCTATACGGATTCTCCTGCACAGTGGCAGATATGTAAATACGGAGTTTACATACCATTTCTTGCGCATTACGGTTCGAACACCCGAACACCTATACGGATTCTCCTGCACAGTGGCAGATATGTAAATACGGGGTTTACATACCATTTCTTGCGCATTACGGTTCGAACACTCGAACACCTATACGGATTGTCCTGCACAGTGGCAGATATGTAAATACGGGGTTTACATACCATTTCTTGCGAATTACGGTTCGAACACTCGAACACCTATACGGATTCTCCTGCACAGTGGCAGATATGTAAATACGGGGTTTCGATACCAATTCTTGCGCATTACGGTTCGAACACTCGAACACCTATACGGATTCTCCTGCACAGTGGCAGATATGTAAATACGGGGTTTCCATACCAATTCTTGCGCATTACGGTTCGAACACCCGAACACCTATACGGATTCTCCTGCACAGTGGCAGATATGTAAATACGGAGTTTACATACCAATTCTTGCGCATTACGGTTCGAACACCCGAACACCTATACGGATTCTCCTGCACAGTGGCAGATATGTAAATACGAGGTTTCCATACCAATTCTTGCGCATTACGGTTCGAACACCCAAACACATATACGGATTCTCCTGCACAGTGGCAGATATGTAAATACGGGGTTTACATACCATTTCTTGCGCATTACGGTTCGAACACTCGAACACCTATACGGATTCTCCTGCACAGTGGCAGATATGTAAATACGGGGTTTCGATACCAATTCTTGTGCATTACGGTTCGAACACTCGAACACCTATACGGATTCTCCTGCACAGTGGCAGATATGTAAATACGGGGTTTACATACCATTTCTTGCGCATTACGGTTCGAACACTCGAACACCTATACGGATTCTCCTGCACAGTGGCAGATATGTAAATACGGGGTTTCCATACCAATTCTTGCGCATTACGGTTCGAACACCCGAACACCTATACGGATTCTCCTGCATAGTGGCAGATATGTAAATACGGAGTTTACATACCATTTCTTGCGCATTACGGTTCGAACACCCGAACACCTATACGGATTCTCCTGCACAGTGGCAGATATGTAAATACGGGGTTTACATACCATTTCTTGCGCATTACGGTTCGAACACTCGAACACCTATACGGATTCTCCTGCACAGTGGCAGATATGTAAATACGGGGTTTACATACCAATTCTTGCGCATTACGGTTCGAACACCCGAACACCTATACGGATTCTCCTGCACAGTGGCAGATATGTAAATACGGAGTTTACATACCATTTCTTGCGCATTACGGTTCGCACACCCGAACACCTATACGGATTCTCCTGCACAGTGGCAGATATGTAAATACGGGGTTTACATACCATTTCTTGCGCATTACGGTTCGAACACTCGAACACCTATACGGATTCTCCTGCACAGTGGCAGATATGTAAATACGGGGTTTCCATACCAATTCTTGCGCATTACGGTTCGAACACCCGAACACTTATACGGATTCTCCTGCACAGTGGCAGATATGTAAATACGGAGTTTACATACCATTTCTTGCTCATTACGGTTCGAACACCCGAACACCTATACGGATTCTCCTGCACAGTGGCAGATATGTAAATACGGGGTTTACATACCATTTCTTGCGCATTACGGTTCGAACACTCGAACACCTATACGGATTCTCCTGCACAGTGGCAGATATGTAAATACGGGGTTTCCATACCAATTCTTGCGCATTACGGTTCGAACACCCGAACACCTATACGGATTCTCCTGCACAGTGGCAGATATGTAAATACGGAGTTTACATACCATTTCTTGCGCATTACGGTTCGAACACCCGAACACCTATACGGATTCTCCTACACAGTGGCAGATATGTAAATACGGGGTTTACATACCATTTCTTGCGCATTACGGTTCGAACACTCGAACACCTATACGGATTGTCCTGCACAGTGGCAGATATGTAAATACGGGGTTTACATACCATTTCTTGCGCATTACGGTTCGAACACTCGAACACCTATACGGATTCTCCTGCACAGTGGCAGATATGTAAATACGGGGTTTCGATACCAATTCTTGCGCATTACGGTTCGAACACTCGAACACCTATACGGATTCTCCTGCACAGTGGCAGATATGTAAATACGGGGTTTCCATACCAATTTTTGTGCATTACGGTTCGAACACTCGAACACCTATACGGATTCTCCTGCACAGTGGCAGAAATGTAAATACGGGGTTTCCATACCAATTCTTGCGCATTACGGTTCGAACACCCGAACACCTATACGGATTCTCCTGCACAGTGGCAGATATGTAAATACGAGGTTTCCGTACCAATTCTTGCGCATTACGGTTCGAACACCCAAACACATATACGGATTCTCCTGCACAGTGGCAGATATGTAAATACGGGGTTTACATACCATTTCTTGCGCATTACGGTTCGAACACTCGAACACCTATACGGATTCTCCTGCACAGTGGCAGATATGTAAATACGGGGTTTCGATACCAATTCTTGCGCATTACGGTTCGAACACTCGAACACCTATACGGATTCTCCTGCAGAGTGGCAGATATGTAAATACGGGGTTTACATACCATTTCTTGCGCATTACGGTTCGAACACTCGAACACCTATACGGATTCTCCTGCACAGTGGCAGATATGTAAATACGGGGTTTCCATACCAATTCTTGCGCATTACGGTTCGAACACCCGAACACCTATACGGATTCTCCTGCACAGTGGCAGATATGTAAATACGGGGTTTACATACCATTTCTTGCGCATTACGGTTCGAACACTCGAACACCTATACGGATTCTCCTGCACAGTGGCAGATATGTAAATACGGGGTTTACATACCAATTCTTGCGCATTACGGTTCGAACACCCGAACACCTATACGGATTCTCCTGCACAGTGGCAGATATGTAAATACGGAGTTTACATACCATTTCTTGCGCATTACGGTTCGCACACCCGAACACCTATACGGATTCTCCTGCACAGTGGCAGATATGTAAATACGGGGTTTACATACCATTTCTTGCGCATTACGGTTCGAACACTCGAACACCTATACGGATTCTCCTGCACAGTGGCAGATATGTAAATACGGGGTTTCCATACCAATTCTTGCGCATTACGGTTCGAACACCCGAACACTTATACGGATTCTCCTGCACAGTGGCAGATATGTAAATACGGAGTTTACATACCATTTCTTGCTCATTACGGTTCGAACACCCGAACACCTATACGGATTCTCCTGCACAGTGGCAGATATGTAAATACGGGGTTTACATACCATTTCTTGCGCATTACGGTTCGAACACTCGAACACCTATACGGATTCTCCTGCACAGTGGCAGATATGTAAATACGGGGTTTCCATACCAATTCTTGCGCATTACGGTTCGAACACCCGAACACCTATACGGATTCTCCTGCACAGTGGCAGATATGTAAATACGGAGTTTACATACCATTTCTTGCGCATTACGGTTCGAACACCCGAACACCTATACGGATTCTCCTACACAGTGGCAGATATGTAAATACGGGGTTTACATACCATTTCTTGCGCATTACGGTTCGAACACTCGAACACCTATACGGATTGTCCTGCACAGTGGCAGATATGTAAATACGGGGTTTACATACCATTTCTTGCGCATTACGGTTCGAACACTCGAACACCTATACGGATTCTCCTGCACAGTGGCAGATATGTAAATACGGGGTTTCGATACCAATTCTTGCGCATTACGGTTCGAACACTCGAACACCTATACGGATTCTCCTGCACAGTGGCAGATATGTAAATACGGGGTTTCCATACCAATTTTTGTGCATTACGGTTCGAACACTCGAACACCTATACGGATTCTCCTGCACAGTGGCAGAAATGTAAATACGGGGTTTCCATACCAATTCTTGCGCATTACGGTTCGAACACCCGAACACCTATACGGATTCTCCTGCACAGTGGCAGATATGTAAATACGAGGTTTCCATACCAATTCTTGCGCATTACGGTTCGAACACCCAAACACATATACGGATTCTCCTGCACAGTGGCAGATATGTAAATACGGGGTTTACATACCATTTCTTGCGCATTACGGTTCGAACACTCGAACACCTATACGGATTCTCCTGCACAGTGGCAGATATGTAAATACGGGGTTTCGATACCAATTCTTGCGCATTACGGTTCGAACACTCGAACACCTATACGGATTCTCCTGCAGAGTGGCAGATATGTAAATACGGGGTTTACATACCATTTCTTGCGCATTACGGTTCGAACACTCGAACACCTATACGGATTCTCCTGCACAGTGGCAGATATGTAAATACGGGGTTTCCATACCAATTCTTGCGCATTACGGTTCGAACACCCGAACACCTATACGGATTCTCCTGCACAGTGGCAGATATGTAAATACGGAGTTTACATACCATTTCTTGCTCATTACGGTTCGAACACCCGAACACCTATACGGATTCTCCTGCGCAGTGGCAGATATGTAAATACGGGGTTTACATACCATTTCTTGCGCATTACGGTTCGAACACTCGAACACCTATACGGATTCTCCTGCACAGTGGCAGATATGTAAATACGGGGTTTCGATACCAATTCTTGCGCATTACGGTTCGAACACTCGAACACCTATACGGATTCTCCTGCACAGTGGCAGATATGTAAATACGGGGTTTCCATACCAATTTTTGTGCATTACGGTTCGAACACTCGAACACCTATACGGATTCTCCTGCACAGTGGCAGAAATGTAAATACGGAGTTTACATACCATTTCTTGCTCATTACGGTTCGAACACCCGAACACCTATACGGATTCTCCTGCGCAGTGGCAGATATGTAAATACGGGGTTTACATACCATTTCTTGCGCATTACGGTTCGAACACTCGAACACCTATACGGATTCTCCTGCACAGTGGCAGATATGTAAATACGGGGTTTCGATACCAATTCTTGCGCATTACGGTTCGAACACTCGAACACCTATACGGATTCTCCTGCACAGTGGCAGATATGTAAATACGGGGTTTACATACCATTTCTTGCGCATTACGGTTCGAACACTCGAACACCTATACGGATTCTCCTGCACAGTGGCAGATATGTAAATACGGGGTTTCCATACCAATTCTTGCGCATTACGGTTCGAACACCCGAACACCTATACGGATTCTCCTGCACAGTGGCAGATATGTAAATACGGAGTTTACATACCATTTCTTGCTCATTACGGTTCGAACACCCGAACACCTATACGGATTCTCCTGCGCAGTGGCAGATATGTAAATACGGGGTTTACATACCATTTCTTGCGCATTACGGTTCGAACACTCGAACACCTATACGGATTCTCCTGCACAGTGGCAGATATGTAAATACGGGGTTTCCATACCAATTCTTGCGCATTACGGTTCGAACACCCGAACACCTATACGGATTCTCCTGCACAGTGGCAGATATGTAAATACGGAGTTTACATACCATTTCTTGCGCATTACGGTTCGAACACCCGAACACCAATACGGATTGTCCTGCACAGTGGCAGATATGTAAATACGGGGTTTACATACCATTTCTTGCGCATTACGGTTCGAACACTCGAACACCTATACGGATTCTCCTGCACAGTGGCAGATATGTAAATACGGGGTTTCCATACCAATTCTTGCGCATTACGGTTCGAACACCCGAACACCTATACGGATTCTCCTGCACAGTGGCAGATATGTAAATACGGAGTTTACATACCATTTCTTGCTCATTACGGTTCGAACACCCGAACACCTATACGGATTCTCCTGCACAGTGGCAGATATGTAAATACGGGGTTTACGTACCATTTCTTGCGCATTACGGTTCGAACACTCGAACACCTATACGGATTCTCCTGCACAGTGGCAGATATGTAAATACGGGGTTTCCATACCAATTCTTGCGCATTACGGTTCGAACACCCGAACACCTATACGGATTCTCCTGCACAGTGGCAGATATGTAAATACGGGGTTTCCATACCAATTCTTGCGCATTACGGTTCGAACACCCGAACACCTATACGGATTCTCCTGCACAGTGGCAGATATGTAAATACGAGGTTTCCATACCAATTCTTGCGCATTACGGTTCGAACACCCAAACACATATACGGATTCTCCTGCACAGTGGCAGATATGTAAATACGGGGTTTACATACCATTTCTTGCGCATTACGGTTCGAACACTCGAACACCTATACGGATTCTCCTGCACAGTGGCAGATATGTAAATACGGGGTTTCCATACCAATTCTTGCGCATTACGGTTCGAACACCCGAACACCTATACGGATTCTCCTGCACAGTGGCAGATATGTAAATACGGAGTTTACATACCATTTCTTGCGCATTACGGTTCGAACACCCGAACACCTATACGGATTCTCCTACACAGTGGCAGATATGTAAATACGGGGTTTACATACCATTTCTTGCGCATTACGGTTCGAACACTCGAACACCTATACGGATTGTCCTGCACAGTGGCAGATATGTAAATACGGGGTTTACATACCATTTCTTGCGCATTACGGTTCGAACACTCGAACACCTATACGGATTCTCCTGCACAGTGGCAGATATGTAAATACGGGGTTTCGATACCAATTCTTGCGCATTACGGTTCGAACACTCGAACACCTATACGGATTCTCCTGCACAGTGGCAGATATGTAAATACGGGGTTTCCATACCAATTTTTGTGCATTACGGTTCGAACACTCGAACACCTATACGGATTCTCCTGCACAGTGGCAGAAATGTAAATACGGGGTTTCCATACCAATTCTTGCGCATTACGGTTCGAACACCCGAACACCTATACGGATTCTCCTGCACAGTGGCAGATATGTAAATACGAGGTTTCCATACCAATTCTTGCGCATTACGGTTCGAACACCCAAACACATATACGGATTCTCCTGCACAGTGGCAGATATGTAAATACGGGGTTTACATACCATTTCTTGCGCATTACGGTTCGAACACTCGAACACCTATACGGATTCTCCTGCACAGTGGCAGATATGTAAATACGGGGTTTCGATACCAATTCTTGCGCATTACGGTTCGAACACTCGAACACCTATACGGATTCTCCTGCAGAGTGGCAGATATGTAAATACGGGGTTTACATACCATTTCTTGCGCATTACGGTTCGAACACTCGAACACCTATACGGATTCTCCTGCACAGTGGCAGATATGTAAATACGGGGTTTCCATACCAATTCTTGCGCATTACGGTTCGAACACCCGAACACCTATACGGATTCTCCTGCACAGTGGCAGATATGTAAATACGGAGTTTACATACCATTTCTTGCTCATTACGGTTCGAACACCCGAACACCTATACGGATTCTCCTGCGCAGTGGCAGATATGTAAATACGGGGTTTACATACCATTTCTTGCGCATTACGGTTCGAACACTCGAACACCTATACGGATTCTCCTGCACAGTGGCAGATATGTAAATACGGGGTTTCGATACCAATTCTTGCGCATTACGGTTCGAACACTCGAACACCTATACGGATTCTCCTGCACAGTGGCAGATATGTAAATACGGGGTTTCCATACCAATTTTTGTGCATTACGGTTCGAACACTCGAACACCTATACGGATTCTCCTGCACAGTGGCAGAAATGTAAATACGGAGTTTACATACCATTTCTTGCTCATTACGGTTCGAACACCCGAACACCTATACGGATTCTCCTGCGCAGTGGCAGATATGTAAATACGGGGTTTACATACCATTTCTTGCGCATTACGGTTCGAACACTCGAACACCTATACGGATTCTCCTGCACAGTGGCAGATATGTAAATACGGGGTTTCGATACCAATTCTTGCGCATTACGGTTCGAACACTCGAACACCTATACGGATTCTCCTGCACAGTGGCAGATATGTAAATACGGGGTTTACATACCATTTCTTGCGCATTACGGTTCGAACACTCGAACACCTATACGGATTCTCCTGCACAGTGGCAGATATGTAAATACGGGGTTTCCATACCAATTCTTGCGCATTACGGTTCGAACACCCGAACACCTATACGGATTCTCCTGCACAGTGGCAGATATGTAAATACGGAGTTTACATACCATTTCTTGCTCATTACGGTTCGAACACCCGAACACCTATACGGATTCTCCTGCGCAGTGGCAGATATGTAAATACGGGGTTTACATACCATTTCTTGCGCATTACGGTTCGAACACTCGAACACCTATACGGATTCTCCTGCACAGTGGCAGATATGTAAATACGGGGTTTCCATACCAATTCTTGCGCATTACGGTTCGAACACCCGAACACCTATACGGATTCTCCTGCACAGTGGCAGATATGTAAATACGGAGTTTACATACCATTTCTTGCGCATTACGGTTCGAACACCCGAACACCAATACGGATTGTCCTGCACAGTGGCAGATATGTAAATACGGGGTTTACATACCATTTCTTGCGCATTACGGTTCGAACACTCGAACACCTATACGGATTCTCCTGCACAGTGGCAGATATGTAAATACGGGGTTTCCATACCAATTCTTGCGCATTACGGTTCGAACACCCGAACACCTATACGGATTCTCCTGCACAGTGGCAGATATGTAAATACGGAGTTTACATACCATTTCTTGCTCATTACGGTTCGAACACCCGAACACCTATACGGATTCTCCTGCACAGTGGCAGATATGTAAATACGGGGTTTACGTACCATTTCTTGCGCATTACGGTTCGAACACTCGAACACCTATACGGATTCTCCTGCACAGTGGCAGATATGTAAATACGGGGTTTCCATACCAATTCTTGCGCATTACGGTTCGAACACCCGAACACCTATACGGATTCTCCTGCACAGTGGCAGATATGTAAATACGGAGTTTACATACCATTTCTTGCGCATTACGGTTCGAACACCCGAACACCTATACGGATTCTCCTGCACAGTGGCAGATATGTAAATACGGGGTTTACATACCATTTCTTGCGCATTACGGTTCGAACACTCGAACACCTATACGGATTCTCCTGCACAGTGGCAGATATGTAAATACGGGGTTTCGATACCAATTCTTGCGCATTACGGTTCGAACACTCGAACACCTATACGGATTCTCCTGCAGAGTGGCAGATATGTAAATACGGGGTTTACATACCATTTCTTGCGCATTACGGTTCGAACACTCGAACACCTATACGGATTCTCCTGCACAGTGGCAGATATGTAAATACGGGGTTTCCATACCAATTCTTGCGCATTACGGTTCGAACACCCGAACACCTATACGGATTCTCCTGCACAGTGGCAGATATGTAAATACGGAGTTTACATACCATTTCTTGCTCATTACGGTTCGAACACCCGAACACCTATACGGATTCTCCTGCGCAGTGGCAGATATGTAAATACGGGGTTTACATACCATTTCTTGCGCATTACGGTTCGAACACTCGAACACCTATACGGATTCTCCTGCACAGTGGCAGATATGTAAATACGGGGTTTCGATACCAATTCTTGCGCATTACGGTTCGAACACTCGAACACCTATACGGATTCTCCTGCACAGTGGCAGATATGTAAATACGGGGTTTCCATACCAATTTTTGTGCATTACGGTTCGAACACTCGAACACCTATACGGATTCTCCTGCACAGTGGCAGAAATGTAAATACGGGGTTTCCATACCAATTCTTGCGCATTACGGTTCGAACACCCGAACACCTATACGGATTCTCCTGCACAGTGGCAGATATGTAAATACGAGGTTTCCATACCAATTCTTGCGCATTACGGTTCGAACACCCAAACACATATACGGATTCTCCTGCACAGTGGCAGATATGTAAATACGGGGTTTACATACCATTTCTTGCGCATTACGGTTCGAACACTCGAACACCTATACGGATTCTCCTGCACAGTGGCAGATATGTAAATACGGGGTTTCGATACCAATTCTTGCGCATTACGGTTCGAACACTCGAACACCTATACGGATTCTCCTGCACAGTGGCAGATATGTAAATACGGGGTTTACATACCATTTCTTGCGCATTACGGTTCGAACACTCGAACACCTATACGGATTCTCCTGCACAGTGGCAGATATGTAAATACGGGGTTTCCATACCAATTCTTGCGCATTACGGTTCGAACACCCGAACACCTATACGGATTCTCCTGCACAGTGGCAGATATGTAAATACGGAGTTTACATACCATTTCTTGCTCATTACGGTTCGAACACCCGAACACCTATACGGATTCTCCTGCGCAGTGGCAGATATGTAAATACGGGGTTTACATACCATTTCTTGCGCATTACGGTTCGAACACTCGAACACCTATACGGATTCTCCTGCACAGTGGCAGATATGTAAATACGGGGTTTCCATACCAATTCTTGCGCATTACGGTTCGAACACCCGAACACCTATACGGATTCTCCTGCACAGTGGCAGATATGTAAATACGGAGTTTACATACCATTTCTTGCGCATTACGGTTCGAACACCCGAACACCAATACGGATTGTCCTGCACAGTGGCAGATATGTAAATACGGGGTTTACATACCATTTCTTGCGCATTACGGTTCGAACACTCGAACACCTATACGGATTCTCCTGCACAGTGGCAGATATGTAAATACGGGGTTTCCATACCAATTCTTGCGCATTACGGTTCGAACACCCGAACACCTATACGGATTCTCCTGCACAGTGGCAGATATGTAAATACGGAGTTTACATACCATTTCTTGCTCATTACGGTTCGAACACCCGAACACCTATACGGATTCTCCTGCACAGTGGCAGATATGTAAATACGGGGTTTACGTACCATTTCTTGCGCATTACGGTTCGAACACTCGAACACCTATACGGATTCTCCTGCACAGTGGCAGATATGTAAATACGGGGTTTCCATACCAATTCTTGCGCATTACGGTTCGAACACCCGAACACCTATACGGATTCTCCTGCACAGTGGCAGATATGTAAATACGGAGTTTACATACCATTTCTTGCGCATTACGGTTCGAACACCCGAACACCTATACGGATTCTCCTGCACAGTGGCAGATATGTAAATACGGGGTTTACATACCATTTCTTGCGCATTACGGTTCGAACACTCGAACACCTATACGGATTGTCCTGCACAGTGGCAGATATGTAAATACGGGGTTTACATACCATTTCTTGCGCATTACGGTTCGAACACTCGAACACCTATACGGATTCTCCTGCACAGTGGCAGATATGTAAATACGGGGTTTCGATACCAATTCTTGCGCATTACGGTTCGAACACTCGAACACCTATACGGATTCTCCTGCACAGTGGCAGATATGTAAATACGGGGTTTCCATACCAATTTTTGTGCATTACGGTTCGAACACTCGAACACCTATACGGATTCTCCTGCACAGTGGCAGAAATGTAAATACGGGGTTTCCATACCAATTCTTGCGCATTACGGTTCGAACACCCGAACACCTATACGGATTCTCCTGCACAGTGGCAGATATGTAAATACGAGGTTTCCATACCAATTCTTGCGCATTACGGTTCGAACACCCAAACAAATATACGGATTCTCCTGCACAGTGGCAGATATGTAAATACGGGGTTTACATACCATTTCTTGCGCATTACGGTTCGAACACTCGAACACCTATACGGATTCTCCTGCACAGTGGCAGATATGTAAATACGGGGTTTCGATACCAATTCTTGCGCATTACGGTTCGAACACTCGAACACCTATACGGATTCTCCTGCACAGTGGCAGATATGTAAATACGGGGTTTACATACCATTTCTTGCGCATTACGGTTCGAACACTCGAACACCTATACGGATTCTCCTGCACAGTGGCAGATATGTAAATACGGGGTTTCCATACCAATTCTTGCGCATTACGGTTCGAACACCCGAACACCTATACGGATTCTCCTGCACAGTGGCAGATATGTAAATACGGAGTTTACATACCATTTCTTGCTCATTACGGTTCGAACACCCGAACACCTATACGGATTCTCCTGCACAGTGGCAGATATGTAAATACGGAGTTTACATACCATTTCTTGCTCATTACGGTTCGAACACCCGAACACCTATACGGATTCTCCTGCACAGTGGCAGATATGTAAATACGGGGTTTACGTACCATTTCTTGCGCATTACGGTTCGAACACTCGAACACCTATACGGATTCTCCTGCACAGTGGCAGATATGTAAATACGGGGTTTCCATACCAATTCTTGCGCATTACGGTTCGAACACCCGAACACCTATACGGATTCTCCTGCACAGTGGCAGATATGTAAATACGGAGTTTACATACCATTTCTTGCGCATTACGGTTCGAACACCCGAACACCTATACGGATTCTCCTGCACAGTGGCAGATATGTAAATACGGGGTTTACATACCATTTCTTGCGCATTACGGTTCGAACACTCGAACACCTATACGGATTGTCCTGCACAGTGGCAGATATGTAAATACGGGGTTTACATACCATTTCTTGCGCATTACGGTTCGAACACTCGAACACCTATACGGATTCTCCTGCACAGTGGCAGATATGTAAATACGGGGTTTCGATACCAATTCTTGCGCATTACGGTTCGAACACTCGAACACCTATACGGATTCTCCTGCACAGTGGCAGATATGTAAATACGGGGTTTCCATACCAATTTTTGTGCATTACGGTTCGAACACTCGAACACCTATACGGATTCTCCTGCACAGTGGCAGAAATGTAAATACGGGGTTTCCATACCAATTCTTGCGCATTACGGTTCGAACACCCGAACACCTATACGGATTCTCCTGCACAGTGGCAGATATGTAAATACGAGGTTTCCATACCAATTCTTGCGCATTACGGTTCGAACACCCAAACAAATATACGGATTCTCCTGCACAGTGGCAGATATGTAAATACGGGGTTTACATACCATTTCTTGCGCATTACGGTTCGAACACTCGAACACCTATACGGATTCTCCTGCACAGTGGCAGATATGTAAATACGGGGTTTCGATACCAATTCTTGCGCATTACGGTTCGAACACTCGAACACCTATACGGATTCTCCTGCACAGTGGCAGATATGTAAATACGGGGTTTACATACCATTTCTTGCGCATTACGGTTCGAACACTCGAACACCTATACGGATTCTCCTGCACAGTGGCAGATATGTAAATACGGGGTTTCCATACCAATTCTTGCGCATTACGGTTCGAACACCCGAACACCTATACGGATTCTCCTGCACAGTGGCAGATATGTAAATACGGAGTTTACATACCATTTCTTGCTCATTACGGTTCGAACACCCGAACACCTATACGGATTCTCCTGCACAGTGGCAGATATGTAAATACGGGGTTTACATACCATTTCTTGCGCATTACGGTTCGAACACTCGAACACCTATACGGATTCTCCTGCACAGTGGCAGATATGTAAATACGGGGTTTCCATACCAATTCTTGCGCATTACGGTTCGAACACCCGAACACCTATACGGATTCTCCTGCACAGTGGCAGATATGTAAATACGGAGTTTACATACCATTTCTTGCGCATTACGGTTCGAACACCCGAACACCAATACGGATTGTCCTGCACAGTGGCAGATATGTAAATACGGGGTTTACATACCATTTCTTGCGCATTACGGTTCGAACACTCGAACACCTATACGGATTCTCCTGCACAGTGGCAGATATGTAAATACGGGGTTTCCATACCAATTCTTGCGCATTACGGTTCGAACACCCGAACACCTATACGGATTCTCCTGCACAGTGGCAGATATGTAAATACGGAGTTTACATACCATTTCTTGCTCATTACGGTTCGAACACCCGAACACCTATACGGATTCTCCTGCACAGTGGCAGATATGTAAATACGGGGTTTACATACCATTTCTTGCGCATTACGGTTCGAACACTCGAACACCTATACGGATTCTCCTGCACAGTGGCAGATATGTAAATACGGGGTTTCCATACCAATTCTTGCGCATTACGGTTCGAACACCCGAACACCTATACGGATTCTCCTGCACAGTGGCAGATATGTAAATACGGAGTTTACATACCATTTCTTGCGCATTACGGTTCGAACACCCGAACACCTATACGGATTCTCCTGCACAGTGGCAGATATGTAAATACGGGGTTTACATACCATTTCTTGCGCATTACGGTTCGAACACTCGAACACCTATACGGATTGTCCTGCACAGTGGCAGATATGTAAATACGGGGTTTACATACCATTTCTTGCGCATTACGGTTCGAACACTCGAACACCTATACGGATTCTCCTGCACAGTGGCAGATATGTAAATACGGGGTTTCGATACCAATTCTTGCGCATTACGGTTCGAACACTCGAACACCTATACGGATTCTCCTGCACAGTGGCAGATATGTAAATACGGGGTTTCCATACCAATTTTTGTGCATTACGGTTCGAACACTCGAACACCTATACGGATTCTCCTGCACAGTGGCAGATATGTAAATACGGGGTTTCCATACCAATTCTTGCGCATTACGGTTCGAACACCCGAACACCTATACGGATTCTCCTGCACAGTGGCAGATATGTAAATACGGAGTTTACATACCATTTCTTGCGCATTACGGTTCGAACACCCGAACACCTATACGGATTCTCCTGCACAGTGGCAGATATGTAAATACGGGGTTTACATACCATTTCTTGCGCAATACGGTTCGAACACTCGAACACCTATAGGGATTGTCCTGCACAGTGGCAGATATGTAAATACGGGGTTTACATACCATTTCTTGCGCATTACGGTTCGAACACTCGAACACCTATACGGATTCTCCTGCACAGTGGCAGATATGTAAATACGGGGTTTCGATACCAATTCTTGCGCATTACGGTTCGAACACTCGAACACCTATACGGATTCTCCTGCACAGTGGCAGATATGTAAATACGGGGTTTCCATACCAATTTTTGTGCATTACGGTTCGAACACTCGAACACCTATACGGATTCTCCTGCACAGTGGCAGAAATGTAAATACGGGGTTTCCATACCAATTCTTGCGCATTACGGTTCGAGCACCCGAACACCTATACGGATTCTCCTGCACAGTGGCAGATATGTAAATACGAGGTTTCCATACCAATTCTTGCGCATTACGGTTCGAACACCCAAACAAATATACGGATTCTCCTGCACAGTGGCAGATATGTAAATACGGGGTTTACATACCATTTCTTGCGCATTACGGTTCGAACACTCGAACACCTATACGGATTCTCCTGCACAGTGGCAGATATGTAAATACGGGGTTTCGATACCAATTCTTGCGCATTACGGTTCGAACACTCGAACACCTATACGGATTCTCCTGCACAGTGGCAGATATGTAAATACGGGGTTTACATACCATTTCTTGCGCATTACGGTTCGAACACTCGAACACCTATACGGATTCTCCTGCACAGTGGCAGATATGTAAATACGGGGTTTCGATACCAATTCTTGCGCATTACGGTTCGAACACTCGAACACCTATACGGATTCTCCTGCACAGTGGCAGATATGTAAATACGGGGTTTACATACCATTTCTTGCGCATTACGGTTCGAACACTCGAACACCTATACGGATTCTCCTGCACAGTGGCAGATATGTAAATACGGGGTTTCCATACCAATTCTTGCGCATTACGGTTCGAACACCCGAACACCTATACGGATTCTCCTGCACAGTGGCAGATATGTAAATACGGAGTTTACATACCATTTCTTGCTCATTACGGTTCGAACACCCGAACACCTATACGGATTCTCCTGCACAGTGGCAGATATGTAAATACGGGGTTTACATACCATTTCTTGCGCATTACGGTTCGAACACTCGAACACCTATACGGATTCTCCTGCACAGTGGCAGATATGTAAATACGGGGTTTCCATACCAATTCTTGCGCATTACGGTTCGAACACCCGAACACCTATACGGATTCTCCTGCACAGTGGCAGATATGTAAATACGGAGTTTACATACCATTTCTTGCGCATTACGGTTCGAACACCCGAACACCAATACGGATTGTCCTGCACAGTGGCAGATATGTAAATACGGGGTTTACATACCATTTCTTGCGCATTACGGTTCGAACACTCGAACACCTATACGGATTCTCCTGCACAGTGGCAGATATGTAAATACGGGGTTTCCATACCAATTCTTGCGCATTACGGTTCGAACACCCGAACACCTATACGGATTCTCCTGCACAGTGGCAGATATGTAAATACGGAGTTTACATACCATTTCTTGCTCATTACGGTTCGAACACCCGAACACCTATACGGATTCTCCTGCACAGTGGCAGATATGTAAATACGGGGTTTACATACCATTTCTTGCGCATTACGGTTCGAACACTCGAACACCTATACGGATTCTCCTGCACAGTGGCAGATATGTAAATACGGGGTTTCCATACCAATTCTTGCGCATTACGGTTCGAACACCCGAACACCTATACGGATTCTCCTGCACAGTGGCAGATATGTAAATACGGAGTTTACATACCATTTCTTGCGCATTACGATTCGAACACCCGAACACCTATACGGATTCTCCTGCACAGTGGCAGATATGTAAATACGGGGTTTACATACCATTTCTTGCGCATTACGGTTCGAACACTCGAACACCTATACGGATTGTCCTGCACAGTGGCAGATATGTAAATACGGGGTTTACATACCATTTCTTGCGCATTACGGTTCGAACACTCGAACACCTATACGGATTCTCCTGCACAGTGGCAGATATGTAAATACGGGGTTTCGATACCAATTCTTGCGCATTACGGTTCGAACACTCGAACACCTATACGGATTCTCCTGCACAGTGGCAGATATGTAAATACGGGGTTTCCATACCAATTTTTGTGCATTACGGTTCGAACACTCGAACACCTATACGGATTCTCCTGCACAGTGGCAGATATGTAAATACGGGGTTTCCATACCAATTCTTGCGCATTACGGTTCGAACACCCGAACACCTATACGGATTCTCCTGCACAGTGGCAGATATGTAAATACGGAGTTTACATACCATTTCTTGCGCACTACGGTTCGAACACCCGAACACCTATACGGATTCTCCTGCACAGTGGCAGATATGTAAATACGGGGTTTACATACCATTTCTTGCGCATTACGGTTCGAACACTCGAACACCTATACGGATTGTCCTGCACAGTGGCAGATATGTAAATACGGGGTTTACATACCATTTCTTGCGCATTACGGTTCGAACACTCGAACACCTATACGGATTCTCCTGCACAGTGGCAGATATGTAAATACGGGGTTTCGATACCAATTCTTGCGCATTACGGTTCGAACACTCGAACACCTATACGGATTCTCCTGCACAGTGGCAGATATGTAAATACGGGGTTTCCATACCAATTTTTGTGCATTACGGTTCGAACACTCGAACACCTATACGGATTCTCCTGCACAGTGGCAGAAATGTAAATACGGGGTTTCCATACCAATTCTTGCGCATTACGGTTCGAACACCCGAACACCTATACGGATTCTCCTGCACAGTGGCAGATATGTAAATACGGGGTTTACATACCATTTCTTGCGCATTACGGTTCGAACACTCGAACACCTATACGGATTGTCCTGCACAGTGGCAGATATGTAAATACGGGGTTTACATACCATTTCTTGCGCATTACGGTTCGAACACTCGAACACCTATACGGATTCTCCTGCACAGTGGCAGATATGTAAATACGGGGTTTCGATACCAATTCGTGCGCATTACGGTTCGAACACTCGAACACCTATACGGATTCTCCTGCACAGTGGCAGATATGTAAATACGGGGTTTCCATACCAATTTTTGTGCATTACGGTTCGAACACTCGAACACCTATACGGATTCTCCTGCACAGTGGCAGAAATGTAAATACGGGGTTTCCATACCAATTCTTGCGCATTACGGTTCGAACACCCGAACACCTATACGGATTCTCCTGCACAGTGGCAGATATGTAAATACGAGGTTTCCATACCAATTCTTGCGCATTACGGTTCGAACACCCAAACAAATATACGGATTCTCCTGCACAGTGGCAGATATGTAAATACGGGGTTTACATACCATTTCTTGCGCATTACGGTTCGAACACTCGAACACCTATACGGATTCTCCTGCACAGTGGCAGATATGTAAATACGGGGTTTCGATACCAATTCTTGCGCATTACGGTTCGAACACTCGAACACCTATACGGATTCTCCTGCACAGTGGCAGATATGTAAATACGGGGTTTACATACCATTTCTTGCGCATTACGGTTCGAACACTCGAACACCTATACGGATTCTCCTGCACAGTGGCAGATATGTAAATACGGGGTTTCGATACCAATTCTTGCGCATTACGGTTCGAACACTCGAACACCTATACGGATTCTCCTGCACAGTGGCAGATATGTAAATACGGGGTTTACATACCATTTCTTGCGCATTACGGTTCGAACACTCGAACACCTATACGGATTCTCCTGCACAGTGGCAGATATGTAAATACGGGGTTTCCATACCAATTCTTGCGCATTACGGTTCGAACACCCGAACACCTGTACGGATTCTCCTGCACAGTGGCAGATATGTAAATACGGAGTTTACATACCATTTCTTGCTCATTACGGTTCGAACACCCGAACACCTATACGGATTCTCCTGCACAGTGGCAGATATGTAAATACGGGGTTTACATACCATTTCTTGCGCATTACGGTTCGAACACTCGAACACCTATACGGATTCTCCTGCACAGTGGCAGATATGTAAATACGGGGTTTCCATACCAATTCTTGCGCATTACGGTTCGAACACCCGAACACCTATACGGATTCTCCTGCACAGTGGCAGATATGTAAATACGGAGTTTACATACCATTTCTTGCGCATTACGGTTCGAACACCCGAACACCAATACGGATTGTCCTGCACAGTGGCAGATATGTAAATACGGGGTTTACATACCATTTCTTGGGCATTACGGTTCGAACACTCGAACACCTATACGGATTCTCCTGC